>NC_092051.1:105458632-105790924 GCF_003086295.3 Arachis hypogaea
CTTTTCATCCTCCTCTTGTCACCTTAAGATATGAGATTCAATATCTCTCAATTCCAACATGGAGGCTTCATCGGAGGATAGTGGTGGAAGAGAGGGTTCATTGTTTGAGGGGAAGGCATTGTAGTTGGAAGGTGGTTCATTTTGGTAAGGGTATGGAGGTGGCGTATATTGAGGTAGTTCTTGAGAGTAATTGTATTGGAATGGTGGTGGTTCCATGTATGATTCATATGGTTCATAAGGTGGTTGGTATGGTGTATAAGGATTAGGGTTATAATGAGGTGTTTGGTGGTAGGGGGCTTGTGAGTAAGGTGGTTCAAAATCATGTTGAGGGGGTGATTCATAGGCATGTGGTGGTGGTTGTTGACAATCGCAATAAGGGTCACCACATCCATTAGATTGATATGCATTAGGATGAGAGTTATACCCATAAGAATCCGGAGGTTGTTGTTGCCAAGAAGGTTGATCAATCCTTTGAGGCTCCTCCCATCTTTGATTATTCCATCCTTGATGCACATCCTCATTGTAGCTCCCATTTCCTACAACATAATTTGAACCAAACTCATAGCCAAAGTGAGGATGAGAATTCATAATAGCAAATAAAAACAAAAGCTAACAAAAATTAGCAACAAAGTCTTAAGCCTAACAAAAACTAACAAACAAACAAAAGGCAAACATATTCACAATATTCACAATAGCCAATAACATAACACCACTGCAACTTCCCGACAACGGCGCCATTAATTTGATACAAGGATTTATACCGGTTCGGAATTCCATAAAATAATTCCATTGTTAGTATAGTCTAAACCAATAGTCAATCCTCGAATCAAATTAAATTTTGGTTTTGTCACAATTAACTAACCCCAAATGAAAATTAACCGAAGTATTTGAACTCCGAGTCGTCTCACGAGGAGTTGCAATGAAGTGTATGATTATTGGCTATGAAGGATGTAAGGGGGGTTTTTTTATTGATAAAGGGGCAAGGAAGTAAATGGACAAGAATTTAAATGACAAGAAGAGTAAATTATGCAAGTATAATAAAGAAAGGAAGTAATAGAGAGAGACATTCATGGCAAGAATTGAGATCATAGGCTTTCTATCCTAGTCATACATTGATTAATTCATCTTATTTAGTCAACTCCAACAAACGGAAGAAGGTATCATGTCATCTTCACATAGGGAGAATGTCAAACAAGACTAATTAATCATGTCACAAATATAAACAAGAATTTATCTTATTACGTCATCTCCAACATTGGAAGAAGATTTAGGTTATCTTCCATGAGAGAAAGTCTAACAAGACTAGCTAATCTCAATCCAAAAGTCCTAATCAACTTACTAATTAAATTAGCAAAAGGTTAGTGTCAATGGAAACAATATTAGCTAACAACTCTAGATCACCAACATAAGTTGGGTTTTTATGACTCAAGATTGCCTAATTACTCTTTCCAAGCCAAGAATGCTTAAAATCTATTCTAAGCCCAACCAAGCATTTTGTCAAACACTTGGTGGGTACTAAAGGAAATCATGGTAAAAGTGCAAGAATAATAAATCTACCAACTATTAATTGCAAGAAAAGTAAATCACGACTCAAATCAACAATTAAAAGAACATCAAACATTAAATTTCATTAAAAGAGATCTAAATCCTACATGAGCATCCATGAACATAAGAGAGAGCATAAAAGGAAAATTAACAAGAAAACTAAGAAGATTAAGACAATAGAACACTAAAATATAATGAGAATTAAAATCAAAAGAAGAATTGAAAATTGGATTTAAGAAAATTAGACCTAAACTACCCTAAATTCTAGAGAGATGAGAAAGCCTCTCTCTCTAGAATTCTACCTAAAACATGATGAAAAACTAAACTATGACTACTTGGTTCATTCTCCCTTCAATCCTTGGGTTCAATAGCATCATAAATGAGTTGGATTGGGCCCAAAGTGCTTCAGAAATCGCTGGGGGCGATTTCACTTTAGTGGGCCACGGACAGCATCGGCGCGCACGCGTACATGGCGCGTGCGCGCCCCTGAGCGCGAAGTAACATATGGAAAATTTTATATCATTTCAAAGCCCCGAATGTTAGCTTTCCAACGCAACTAGAACCGTCTCATTTTGACCTTTGTAGCTCAAGTTATGGTCGATTGAGTGCGAAGAGGTCGGGCTTGACAGCTTTACGGTTCCTTCATTTCTTGATGAGTTTTCCCAATTTGCATGCTTTTCTCCTCACTTCTTCCATCCAATACTTGCCTTATGAACATGAAATCACTCAACAAACACATCAAGGCATTGAATAGAATTAAAGTGAATTAAAATCACTAATTTTAGGGCCTAAAAAGCATGTTTTCACTTTTAAGCACAAATCAAGGGAGAATTGCAAAACCATGCTATTTCATTGAATAAATGTGGGAAAAAGGTGATAAAATCCCCCAAAATAAGCACAAGATAAACCACAAAATTGGGGTTTATCAGCGTCACTATGGACCATGCTTGTTCGAAGTATTTGTTTAAGGCAGTTATGTTATTGACAAAGTAGGATATGGCGTCCGGCCTCGTTAAAATCCTTTTTGAGTAAAACCCTATTTTTTTGTTGGGATAAAACCTCAAAATGTGAAAAAGAGTACCTTCATCCGCTCTGATATACATTGTGACTGATATTTCTTCAGAGAGAATACATTCCAGTTCCCTGGTATTTGATTTCCTAATAATGTCTCTAGTTGGTATGCCCCTTTGCCGAGGACCTTGTTAACTCGGAATGGGCCCTCCCAGTTTGCTGATAACTTCCCATGGGCTTGTGGCCTCCTTGCATCCTTCACTTTTCTGAGGACTAGCTCTCCCCTTTCAAATGTTCTGGGGATCACTTTTTTGTTGTGCCACTTTTCCAAAAATTGTTTCATTGCTCGTTGCCTGATTGTGGCCATATCCCTTTCTTCGTCGATGAGATCTAGGTTGGTTAACCTTGCTTTATTGTTATTATCTTGATCGTATAGTTCGGCTCTTAGTGTTGGCATTCCGATCTCTATAGGTATAAGGGCTTCTACACCGTAAACTAGCTTGAAAGGGGTTTCCCCCGTTGTTGACTGGATTGTTGTGTTGTAGCCCCATAGTACTTTTGGGACAAGTTCGGCCCATTCACCCTTTACATCGTCGAGCTTTTTTTTTAGAACCTGCAAAATAACTCTGTTAGCTGACTCTACCTGCCCATTTGTTTGGAGATGCTCGACCGAGCTAAAATGATGTTTTATGTTGAAGTTTTGTAAAAAAGTTGCGAGGTTATGATCTGTGAATTGCCTTCCATTATCAGAAATTATTTCTCTTGGTATGCCATAACGACATATTATGTGCTTCCAAAGGAAAGATCTCACCTTTTCGGCTGTTATTCTTGCTACAGGTTGCGCTTCAATCCATTTGGAAAAGTAGTCTATTGATACCAAAAGGAATTTTACCTGCCCTGGCGCTTTTGGGAAAGGGCCGAGGATATCAAGTCCCCATCTTTCAAAGGGCCAGCTTACCTCCAGGGTGTGCAGCTTTTCGGCAGGTGTTGTTGAGATTGTGGCGTGTTTTTGGCAATTATCGCATGCTTTGACCTTGGCTATACAGTCCTTCTTCATTGTGGGCCAATAGTATCCCGTTTGTAGTATTTTGGCGGATAATGCTCGGCTTCCTATATGATTTCCACACACTCCTTCGTGTGTCTCTGCCATCACTTGCTCGGCTTCGCTTTTGCTAATGCATCTTAAGAGAGGTTGTGAGAATCCTCATCTATATAGGTTGTCTCCGACTATTGTGTAGTAGGTTGCTTTTCTTCGGAAAAGTTGGGGATTTTGTTCTTCTCTTGGGATGATTCCTGTTCTGATATAATCATGAAGTGGTGTCTGGTAGGGCGAAATTGTGATCATCAATGGCGCCATCAACATGGTACGCACAATTGTAATCTCAACTCTTTATCACAACTCCGCACAACTAACCAGCAAGTGCACTGGGTCGTCCAAGTAATAAACCTTACGTGAGTAAGGGTCGATCCCACGGAGATTGTTGGTATGAAGCAAGCTATGGTCATCTTGTAAATCTCAGTCAGGAAGATTCAAATGGTTATGGAGGATGAATGATTAAAAGATAAATAAGACATAAAATAAAGATAGAGATACTTATGTAATTCATTGGTGAGAATTTCAGATAAGGGTATGGAGATGCTTTGTCCCTTCTGTCTCTCTGCTTTCCTACTGTCTTCATCCAATCCTTCTTACTCCTTTCCATGGCAAGCTGTATGTTGGGCATCACCATTGTCAGTGGCTACAATCTCGTCCTCTCAGTGAAAATGTTCAACGCACTCTGTCACAGCACGGCTATTCATCTGTCGGTTCTCGATCATGTCGGAATAGAATCCAGTGATTCTTTTGCGTCTGTCACTAACGCCCCACAATCACGAGTTTGAAGCTCGTCATAGTCATTCAATCCTTGAATCCTACTCGGAATACCACAGACAAGGTTTAGACCTTCCGGATTCTCAAGAATGCCACCATCAATTCTAGCTTATACCACGACGATTTTGATTAAGGAATCCAAGAGATAAACACTCAATTGAAGGTAGAACGGAGGTGGTTGTCAGGCACACGTTCATAGGTGAGAATGATGATGAGTGTCACGGATCATCACATTTATCAAGTTGAAGAACAAGTGATATCTTAGAACAAGAACAAGCTGAATTGAATAGAAGAACAACAGTAATTGCATTGATACTTGAGGTACAGCAGAGCTCCACACCTTAATCTATGGTGTGTAGAAACTCCACCGTTGAAAATACATAAGAACATGGTCTAGGCATGGCCATGAGGCCAGCCCCAAAACGTGATCTAAGGTAGCATAGAACTACTCAAAGATTAGACATCAAATACAATAGCAAAAGGTCCTATTTATAGAGAACTAGTAGCTTAGGGTTTACAAAAATGACGTAAATATCCACTTTCGGGCCCACTTGGTGTGTGCTTGGGCTGAGCATTGAAGCATTTTCGTGTAGAGACTTTTCCTGGAGTTAAACGCCAGCTTTTGTGCCAGTTTGGGTGTTTAACTCCCACTTTGGTGCCAGTTCCGGCGTTTAATGCTGGGAATTCTTGAGCTGACTTTGAACGCCAATTTGGGCCATCAAATCTCGGGAAAAGTATGGATTATTATATATTGCTGGAAAGCCCAGAATGTCTACTTTCCAACGCAATTGAGATCATGCGAATTGGGCTTCTGTAGCTCCAGAAAATCCACTTTGAGTGAAGGAAGGTCAGAATCCAACAGCATCTGCAGTTCTTTTTCAGCCTCTGAATCAGATTTTTGCTTAGGTCCCTCAATTTCAGCCAGAAAATACTTGAAATCATAGAAAAACACACAAACTCATAGTAAAGTCCAGAAAAGTGAATTTTAATTAAAAACTAATAAAAATATAATAAAAACTAACTAAAACATACTAAAAACAATGCCAAAAAGCGTATAAATTATCCGCTCATCACAACACCAAACTTAAATTGTTGCTTGTCCCCAAGCAACTGAAAATAAAATAGGATAAAAAGAAGAGAATATACAATGAATTCTAAAAACATCTATGAAGATCAGTATTAATTAGATGAGCGAGGCTTTTAGCTTTTTGCTTCTGAACAGTTTTGGCATCTCACTTTATCCTTTGAAGTTTAGAATGATTGGCATCTATAGGAACTCAGAATCCAGATAGTGTTAATGACTCTCCTAGTTAAGTATGTTGATTCTTGAACACAGCTACTTTATGAGTCTTGGCTGTGGCCTTAAGCACTTTGTTTTCCAGTATTACCACCGGATACATAAATGCCACAGACACATAACTGGGTGAACCTTTTCAGATTGTGACTCAGCTTTGCTAGAGTCCCCAATTAGAGGTGTCCAGGGTTCTTAAGCACACTCTTCTTTTTACTTTGGACCTCGACTTTAACCGCTCAGTCTCAAGTTTTCACTTGACACCTTCACGCCACAAGCACATGGTTAGGGACAGCTTGGTTTAGCCACTTAGGCCAGGATTTTATTCCTGTGGGCCCTCCTATCCACTGATGCTCAAAGCCTTGGATCCTTTTTATCACCCTTGCCTTTTGGTTTAAAGGGGTATTGGCTTTTTTTGCTTGCTTTTTCTCTTTTTTTTCGCCTATATCTTTTTTTTCTACAAGCTTTTCACTGCTTTTTCTTGCTTCAAGAATCAATTTTATGATTTTTCAGATCATCAGATAACATTTCTCCTTTTCCTTTCATTCTTTCAAGAGCCAACAATTTTAACATTCATAAACAATCAAATTCAAAAATATGCACTGTTCAAGCATTCATTCAGAAAAACAATAGCATTGCCACCACATCAAAATAATTAAACTGTTTTAAAATTCAAAATTCATGTACTTCTTTTTCTTTTTCAATTAAAAACATTTTTCATTTAAGAAAGGTGATGGATTCATTTTCATATCTTTAAGGCATAGACACTTAGACACTAATGATCATGTAGTAAAGACAAACATAAATAAACATAAAGCACAATTTTCAAAAAACAGGAAAATAAAGAACAAGGAAGTTAAAGAACGGGTCCACCTTAATGATGACGGCTTGTTCTTCCTCTTGAAGATCTTATGGAGTGCTTGAGCTCCTCAATGTCTCTTCCTTGCTTTTGTTGCTCCTCTCTCATGGTTCTTTGGTCTTCTCTTATTTCATGGAAGAGGATGGAATGCTCTTGGTGCTCCACCCTTAGTTGTCCCATGTTGGAAATTAATTCTCCTAGGGAGGTGTTGATTTGCTCCCAATAGTTTTGTGGAGGAAGATGCATCCCTTGAGGTATCTCAAGGATTTCATGATGAGGAAATTCCTCATGCTCTTGTCCATGAGTGGGATCTCTTGTTTGTTCCATCCTTTTCTTAGTGATGGGCTTATCCTCATCAATGAGGATGTCTTCCTCTATGTCAATTCCAGCCGAATTGCAGAGGTGACAAATGAGATGAGGGAAGGCTAACCTTGCCATAGTGGAGAACTTGTCCGCCACCTTGTAGAGTTCTTGGGATATAACCTCATGAACTTCCACTTCCTCTCCAATCATGATGCTATGTATCATGATAGCCCGGTCTATAGTAGCTTCGGACTGGTTGCTAGTGAGAATGATAGAGTGTTGGATGAACTCCAACCATCCCCTAGCCACGGGCTTGAGGTCATGCCTTCTTAGTTGAACCGGCTTCCCTCTTGAATCTCTCTTCCATTGAGCGCCCTCTTCACATATGTCCATGAGGAATTGGTCCAACCTTTGATCAAAGTTGACCCTTCTAGTGTAGGGGTGTGCATCTCCTTGCATCATAGGCAAGTTGAATGCCAACCTTACATTTTCCAGACTAAAATCTAAGTAATTCCCCCAAACCATTGTAAGCCAATTCTTAGGGTCCGGGTTCACACTTTGATCATGGTTCTTGGTGATCCATGCATTAGCATAGAACTCTTGAACCATTAAGATCCCGACTTGTTGAATGGGGTTGGTAAGAACTTCCCAACCTCTTCTTCGGATCTCATGTCGGATTTCCGGATATTCACTCTTTTTGAGTTTAAAAGGGACCTCGGGGATCACCTTCTTCATGGCCATAACTTCGTAGAAGTGGTCTTGATGCACCCTTGAGAGGAATCTCTCCATCTCCCATGACTCGGAGGTGGAAGCTTTTGCCTTTCTTTTCCTCTTTCTAGAGGTTTCTCCGGCCTTAGGTGCCATAAATGGTTATGGAAAAACAAAAAGCAACGCTTTTACCACACCAAACTTAGAAGGTTTGCTCGTCCTCGAGCAAAAGAAGAAAGAAAAGAGTAGAAGAAGAAGAAAAATGGAGGAGATTGAGGAGGCTTTGTGGTTCGGCCAAGGGGGAGAAATGGTGTTGAGGTTGTGTGAAAATGAAGGAGTGAAGATGGGGTTATATAGGAGTTGAGAGGGGTGTAGGGTTCGGCTAGTATGGGTGGGTTTGGGAGGGAAAGTGGTTTGAATTTGGATGGTGAGGTAGGTGGGGTTTTATGAAGGATGGATGTGAGTGGTGAAGAGAATGGTGGGATTTGATAGGTGAGGGGTTTTTGGGGAAGAGGTATTGAGGTGATTGGTGAATGGGTGAAGAAGAGAGAGAGAGGTGGGATAGGTGGGGATCATGTGGGGTCCACAGATCCTGAGGTGTCAAGGATAGCTCATCCCTGCACCGAGTGGCGTGCAAAAATGCCCTTTCTGCCAATTCTGGTGTTAAACGCCGGGCTGCTGCCCTTTTCTGCCATTTAATGCCACCTCCTTGCCCATTCCTGGCGTTAAACGCCAGTCTGGTGCCCCTTTCTAGCGTTAAACGCCCAGAATGGTGCCAGACTGGACGTTAAACGCCCATTTGCTGCCCTTACTGGCGTTTAAACGCCAGCAAGCTTTTCCTCCAGGGTGTGCTGTTTTTTCTCTGTTTTTCATTCTGTTTTTGCTTTTTCAATTATTTTTGTGACTTCACATGATCATCAACCTACAGAAAATATAAAATAACAACGGAAAATAGATAAATATAACATTGGGTTGCCTCCCAACAAGCGCTTCTTTAATGTCAGTAGCTTGACAGTGGGCTCTCATGGAGCCTCACAGATGTTCAGAGCAATGTTGGAACCTCCCAACACCAAACTGGGGGTTCAACACCAAACTTAGAGTTTGACTGTGGGGCTCTGTTTTGAGAGAAGCTCTTCATTCTTCCTCTCCATGGTTACAGAGGGATATTCTTGAGCCTTAAACACAAGGGATTCTTCATTCACTTGAATGATCAATTCTCCTCTGTCAACATCAATCACAGCCTTTGCTGTGGCTAGGAAGGGTCTGCCAAGGATGATGGATTTATCCATGCACTTCCCAGTCTCTAGGACTATGAAATCAGTAGGGATGTAGTGGTCTCCAACCTTTACCAAGACATCCTCTACAAGTCCATAAGCCTGTTTCTTTGAATTGTCTGCCATCTCTAATGAGATTCTTGCAGCTTGTACCTCAATGATCCCTAGCTTCTCCATTACAGAGAGAGGCATAAGGTTTATGCTTGACCCTAGGTCACATAGAGCCTTCTCAAAGGTCATGGTGCCTATGGTACAAGGGATTGAGAACTTTCTAGGGTCCTGTCTCTTTTGAGGTAATCTCTGCCTAGTCAAGTCATCCAGTTCTTTGATGAGCAATGGAGGTTCATTCTCCCAAGTCTCATTACCAAATAACTTGTCATTTAGCTTCATGATTGCTCCAAGGTACTTAGCAACTTGCTCTTCAGTAACATCTTCATCCTCTTCAGAGGAAGAATACTCATCAGAGCTCATGAATGGCAGAAGTAAATCCAATGGAATCTCTATTGTCTCATTATGAGCCTCAGATTCCCATGGTTCCTCATTAGGGAACTCATTGGAGGCCAGTGGACGTCCATTGAGGTCTTCCTCAGTGGCGATCACTGCCTCTTCCTCCTCTCCAAATTCGGCCATGTTGATTGTGTTTATGGCCTTGCACTCTCCTTTTGGGTTCTCTTCTGTATTGCTTGGAAGAGTACTAGGAGGGAGTTCAGTAACTTTCTTGCTCAGCTGACCCACTTGTGCCTCCAAATTTCTAATGGAGGACCTTGTTTCAGTCATGAAACTTTGAGTGGTTTTAATTAGATCAGAGACCATGGTTGCTAAGTCAGAGTGGCTCTGCCTAGAATTCTCTGTCTGTTGCTGAGAAGATGATGGAAAAGGCTTACCATTGCTAAACCTATTTCTTCCACCATTATTGTTGTTGAAACCTTGTTGAGGTCTCTGTTGATCCTTCCATGAGAGATTTGGATGATTTCTCCATGAAGAATTGTAGGTGTTTCCATAGGATTCTCCCATGTAATTCACCTCTTCCATAGATGGGTTCTCAAGATCATAAGCTTCTTCTTCAGATGAAGCATCCTTAGTACTGCCTGGTGCAGCTTGCATTCCAGACAGGCTTTGAGAGATCATATTGACTTGCTGAGTCAATATTTTGTTCTGAGCCAATATGGCATTCAGAGTGTCAATCTCAAGAACTCCTTTCTTCTGACTTGTCCCATTATTCACAGGATTCCTTTCAGAGGTGTACATGAATTGGTTATTTGCAACCATTTCAATGAGTTCTTGAGCTTCTGCAGGCGTCTTCTTCAGATGAAGAGATCCTCCAGTAGAGCTATCCAATGACATCTTGGATAGTTCAAACAGACCATCATAGAAGATTCCTATGATGCTCCATTCTGAAAGCATGTCAGAAGGGCACCTTCTGATCAATTGCTTGTATCTCTCCCAAGCTTCATAGAGGGACTCACCATCCTTCTGTCTAAAGGTTTGGACTTCCACTCTAAGCTTGCTCAATTTTTGAGGTGGAAAGAACTTTGCCAAGAAGGCATTAACTAGCTTTTCCCAAGAGTTCAGGCTTTCTTTAGGTTGTGAATCCAACCATGTCCTAGCTCTGTCTCTTACAGCAAAAGAAAAAAGCATAAGTCTATAGACCTCAGGGTCAACCCCATTGGACTTGACAGTGTCACAGATTTGCAAGAATTCAGCTAAGAACTGATGAGGATCTTCCAATGGAAGTCCATAAAACTTGCAATTCTGTTGCATTAGAGAAACCAATTGAGGCTTAAGCTCAAAGTTGTTTGCTCCAATGGCAGGGATTGAGATGCTTCTCCCATAGAAATCAGGAGTAGGTGCAGTAAAGTCACCAAGCACCTTCCTTGCATTGTTGGCATTGTTGTTGTTTTCGACTTCCATGTCTTCTTCTAGTTTGAAGATTTCTGTTAGGCCCTCTACAGAGAGTTGTGCCTTAGCTTCTCTTAGCTTTCACTTTAAGGTCCTTTCAGGTTCAGGATCAGCCTCAACAAGAATGCCTCTGTCTTTGCTCCTGCTCATATGAAAGAGAAGAGAGCAAGAAAATATGGAATCCTCTATGTCACAGTATAGAGATTCCTTAAGGTGTCAAAGGAAAAGAATAATAGAAGGAGGAGGTAGAAGAATTCGAACTTATCAAGAGAGATAAAATTCGAATTATTGATAATGGAGGAGTGTTAGTCCTTAAATAGAAGGATGTGAGAAGAGGGGAAGAATTTTCGAAAATAAATTAAAAAGATTTTGAAATAATTAAAAGAAAATTTTGAAAACTTGATGAATGATTTTCGAAATTTGAAGTTGGGAAAGAAATAAAGTGATTTTTTTGAAAAAGATTTTGAATTTAGAATTCAAAAAGATATGATTGAAAATTAAATTTTGAAAAAGATGTGATTAAGAAGATATGATTGAAAAGTTATGGTTTTAAAAAGATATGATTGAAAAACAATTTTAAAAAGATTTGACTTTTAAAATTAATTACTTGGCTAACAAAAAAAGATATGATTCAAAAATTAAACCTTTCTCAGCAGAAAAGGCAACATACTTGAAATTTTTGAATCAAATCATTAATTGTTAACAAGTATTTTTGAAAATGGAAAGAAATTGATTTTGAAAATATATGATTGAAAAGATATGATTTGAAAAAGATTTGATTTTGAAAAATTTTGAAAACTTAAAAAAAAATGTGCATTAAAAACAAAATCTTCCCTCTTGTGTCATCCTGGCGTTAAACGCCCAGAATGGTGCCCATTCTGGCGTTTAACACCCAAATCTCTACCTTTTTGGGCATTAAACGCCCAACCATGTACCCTGGCTGGCGTTTAAACGCCAGTTTTCCTTCTTCACTGGGTGTTTTGAACGCCCAGCTTTTTCTGTTTGATTCCTCTGCTGAATGTTCTGAATCTTTAATTTTCTGTATTATTGACTTGAAAAGACATTATTTTGAAAAATATTTTTGAATTTTTGATGATGGAAAACAATAAAAATGCAACTAAGATCAAATAAACAATGCATGCAAGACACCAAACTTAAAAGTTTGTATACTAAGGACTATAACAATGTAAAAATGCATATGAGAAACAACAAAACACACTAAGCAAGAGAATTTAAAGATCAGAGCAAGGAAATCATCAAGAACAACTTGAAGATCAATGAAGAACATAATGCATGAATTTTTTGAAAATTAGATGAATGCAGTTCACACCAAACTTAAAATTAGACACTAGACTCAAACAAGGAACAAAAAATTATTTTTGATTTTATGATTTTATAGATTTTTTTGTGGTTTTATAAATTTTTTTTTTTTGTGATTTTTGAAACTTGAGTGGAAAAGAAAATAGAAGGGATTCAAAATTTTTAATAAGAATTCCAGGAATCATTGCAATGCTAGTCTAAGACTCCTGTCCAGGAATTAGACATGGCTTACTAGCCAGCCAAGCTTTCAATGAAAGCTCCGGTCCAAAACACTAGACATGGCAAATGGCCTGCCAAGCTTTAGCAGATCATTGCTAACAACAGCAAAATTGATAGAAATCAACAAGCTCTTGTGATAATAAGTTGAAACCTCGGTCCAAAAGATTAGACATGGTTTCACAACCAGCCAGACTTCAACAGATCATCATGAAACTCTAGAGTTCATTCTTAAAAACTCTGAAGAACAAAATAGAAAATCTTTTTGTATTTTTGAAAAATTTTTTTCGAAAAATAAAAAGAAAAAGTAACTAATCTAAGCAACAAGATGAACCGTCAGTTGTCCAAACTCGAACAATCCCCGGCAACGGCGCCAAAAACTTGGTAGGGCGAAATTGTGATCATCAATGGCGCCATCAACATGGTACGCACAATTGTAATCTCAACTCTTTATCACAACTTCGCACAACTAACCAGCAAGTGCACTGGGTCGTCCAAGTAATAAACCTTACGTGAGTAAGGGTCGATCCCACAGAGATTGTTGGTATGAAGCAAGCTATGGTCATCTTGTAAATCTCAGTCAGGCGGATTCAAATGGTTATGGAGGATGAATGATTAAAAGATAAATAAGACATAAAATAAAGATAGAGATACTTATGTAATTCATTGGTGAGAATTTCAGATAATGGTATGGAGATGCTTTGTCCCTTCCGTCTCTCTGCTTTCCTACTGTCTTCATCCAATCCTTCTTACTCCTTTCCATGGCAAGCTGTATGTTGGGCATCACCGTTGTCAGTGGCTACAATCCCGTCCTCTCAGTGAAAATGTTCAACGCACTCTGTCACAGCACGGCTATTCATTTGTCGGTTCTCGATCATGTCGGAATAGAATCCAGTGATTCTTTTGCGTCTGTCACTAACGCCCCACAATCACGAGTTTGAAGCTCGTCACAGTCATTCAATCCTTGAATCCTACTCGGAATACCACAGACAAGGTTTAGACCTTCCGGATTCTCAAGAATGCCGCCATCAATTCTAGCTTATACCACGAAGATTCTGATTAAGGAATCTAAGAGATAAACACTCAATCGAATGTAGAACGGAGGTGGTTGTCAGGCACACGTTCATAGGTGAGAATGATGATGAGGGTCATGGATCATCACATTCATCAAGTTGAAGAACAAGTGATATCTTAGAATAAGAACAAGCTGAATTGAATAGAAGAACAATAGTAATTGCATTGATACTCGAGGTACAGCAGAGCTCCACACCTTAATCTATGGTGTGTAGAAACTCCACCGTTGAAAATACATAAGAACATGGTCTAGGCATGGCCATGAGGCCAGCCCCAAAACGTGATCTAAGGTAGCATAGAACTACTCAAAGATTAGACATCAAATACAATAGCAAAAGGTCCTATTTATAGAGAACTAGTAGCTTAGGGTTTACAAAAATGACATAAATATCCACTTCCGGGCCCACTTGGTGTGTGCTTGGGCTGAGCATTGAAGCATTTTCGTGTAGAGACTTTTCCTGGAGTTAAAAGCCAGCTTTTGTGCCAGTTTGGGTGTTTAACTCCCACTTTGGTGCCAGTTCCGGCGTTTAACGCTGGGAATTCTTGAGCTGACTTTGAACGCCAGTTTGGACCATCAAATCTCGGGCAAAGTATGGACTATTATATATTTCTGGAAATCCCAGGATGTCTACTTTCCAACTCAATTGAGAGCGCACGAATTGGGCTTCTATAGCTCCAGAAAATCCACTTTGAGTGAAGGGAGGTCAGAATCCAACAGCATCTGCAGTCCTTTTTCAGCCTCTGAATAAGATTTTTGCTCAGGTCCCTCAATTTCAGCCAGAAAATACCTGAAATCACAGAAAAACACACAAACTCATAGTAAAGTCCAGAAAAGTGAATTTTAATTAAAAACTAATAAAAATATAATAAAAACTAACTAAAATATACTAAAAACATACTAAAAACAATGCCAAAAAGCGTATAAATTATTCGCTCATCAGTGTCCTCCAATCTCTTACCTGCATGATATTTAGTATGCAATTTAGTTCAAACCTTGATTTGTCGAGTGTTAGTTGTGTCAGTTCTGGTGTGTGTAATTGTGGTCTTGTGGTGGCTAGCTTGGACAATATGTCTGCTCGTGTATTTTATTCTCTGTTTATGTGTATGATTTTAAAGTTATCAAATTTTGAAATAAGATACTTTGTTATGAGCCAATACCTCTCTAACAAAGGATCTTTTACCTGGAAGTCGTCTTTGATTTGCTGGACGACAAGGAGTGAATCACCGTATACTGTGAGGTGAGGTATTTCCAAATCCTGGGCGAGCTTTAGTCCGGCTAGGAGAGCTTCGTACTCTGCCTGGTTGTTGCTTGCTGTAAAGGAGAATTGTAATGACTGTTCGGCTATGACTTGTTCTCCTTCCTTGAGTGTCACGCCGGCTCTGCTTTCTTCTTTGTTTGCTGCGCCATCTACATACAGTTTCCAGTTTTGTTCTGTGTTTTGTCCTTGGTTGTTAGCTCAGAGATGAAATCGGCTAGTATTTGCAGCCTTGGGGTTTTCCTAGGTTGGTATTGTATGTCATACTCGGAGAGTTTGACGGACCATTTTGTTAGGCGTCCAGCAAGCTCGGGATTCGTCAGAACCTGTCTCGAAGATTGGTTTGTTCTGACTATTATAGTGTGGCTTTGGAAGTATTGCCTCAGTCTTCTTGCTGTTGTAACCAGAGCCAGTGTGAGCTGTTCTATCTTCGGGTATCTGGATTCTGCCGGTTGTAGTATTCTGCTGACGAAGTACACCGGCTTTTGTATTTTCCCTGTTTCAGAGACTAACACCGAACTTATGGCATGGTTAGAAACTGACAAGTATAAAAATAATGGTTTACCGATTTTTGGTTTTTGGAGGATTGCTGGTGATGACAATATTTGTTTGAGCTCGGTGAAGGATTGCTCGCAATCTTCTGTCCAGTTGAACTTTTTACTTTTAGCGATTGTCTGGAACAAATGGTATGATCGGTTTGCAACTACAAGTAGGAATCGTGATAAGGTAGCCACTCTTCCCGCCAGTTGTTGTACTTCTTTTATTGTTTTTGGGCTGTTCATCTTAAGGATAGCCTCGCATTTTTCTGGGTTTGCTTCAATACCTCGTGAGGTCAGCATGAATCCGAGGAATTTCCCTCCTTGAACCCCAAATGCGCATTTTTCTGGGTTTAGCCGCATGTTATATGCTCGGATCTGTTGGAAGACTTCTTTCAAGTCATCACAGTGTGATCCCTGTGCTGGGGTCTTCGGTACCATGTCATCTACATAGATCTCCATATTTTGCCCTATTTGTTGTTGGAAGACTTTGTCCATTAGTCGCTGGTATGTTGCTCTTGCATTCTTAAGGCCAAATGGCATAACTTTGTAACAAAAATTTCTGTGTTCTGTTATAAAGGCCGTTTTGCTTTGATCTTCTGGATGCATGAGGATCTGGTTGTAACCAGAGTATGCATCCATGAAGCTTAGGCTTTTAAATCCAGAAGCATTATCCACTAGTTTGTCAATGCAAGGTAAAGGATAGGCATCTTTCGGACATGCCTTGTTTAAGTTTGTAAAGTCGACGCACATGCGCCATTTACCTGAGCTTTTCCTTACCATTACCACATTTGAGAGCCACGTGGTGAAGCGGAGTTCTTTGATAAAGCCGGCGTTGAGGAGCTTCTTTGTCTCTTCAAGGGCTGCTTTCATTTTTTCAGTTCCGAGGTTCCTCTTTTTTTGGGCGATTGGCCTACTTGTTTTGTCTCCTTTGGCTCTTTTTTGGTTTCCCTGCTTTTCCGTCCTTCGACATATTTTTCTAGGAGCCCTTGCCGAGCTAATCTTTCCAACAGGTCCTTGGCTATTACGCATTCATCTGTTGCATGCCCATACTTCTGGAGGAAGGCACAGTGCTTGCTTCTGTCCATGAACCGTTGATCTTGATAGCTTCCTGCTCTGGCGGGAGGTTTGACTATTTTGGCGTTGAGAATCTCCTTGATTATGTTCTCCCTTTTTGTATTGAATCTGGTGTAGGTATCGAACTTTGGTGTGAGCTTGAAGGGCTTCTTTTACTCTTTCTTGCTCGGCGGTTTGAATGTCCTATCTTCCTCTCTTCTTGTCGGTTATTTTTCTGTTTTTTGAGCTTCTCGTAATTCCTCGATCTCCATCTGTCTTGCAGCTCTCTCCCGGAATTCTTCCAACGACCTGGGTTTGGTAATTGCAATTGTTTCTCTTAATTTCCCAGGTCTGAGGCCAGTCTTAAATGCGTGCAGGTGGACCTTAGGGTCCAAATCTGGAATCTTCATGGTGGCCTCAGTGAATCGGGTTAAGTAGTCTTTAAGGCTTTCATGTTGTCCTTGCTTGATCATACCGAGGTAGTTTGATCCATATATCCTTGAGGCGGCGAAGTAGTCGATAAAAGACCTTGCCAGATCCTCAAAGGATGAAATTGATCCTACAGATAATTTGGAAAACCAAAGTAAAGCGGCACCGTCAAGGTAAATGGGAAAAGTTCGACAAAGTATGGGTTCATTATTAGTGCCATTAAAGAACATCATAGACTGAAATTTTTTTATATGAGCTCGGGGATCACCAATCCCCTTATAAGGTTCCAGGGAGTTAGGCAGCACGAAATTCTTCGGCATCTTGAAGTTTGTGATTTCTTTGGAGAAGGGGTTGTCCAGCGTCAACTTTTCCTTTGGCGGGGTGATGCTTAAAGGGTCTGAGTTTCGCAGGGCCGAGCTTTTGGAGCTACCTTCTTCGTGCTTTCCTGCATTATTTTGTGTGGAATGTTCAGCAAGTCTTCGGACCTCTGCCTGGAGTTCGGCCATCTGGGCTAGAAGTTCGGCTTAGTTGAATTGTTGAGTTCCGTTCTCAGCCATATCTAGAAGGTTGAAATCCCTGCGCAAAAAAAAATAGAGAAAGGCAGTGTAGGAGTAATAGTGGGGTTAGATTAATTCAGGCCCCAAATGTTCCGTCTGTATGCTGTCGATGTATAGCAAATCCTTCTGCCTGCAACTGTGCTCAGGTGGAAGAGTTATACGTCGGCTGAGTTGGAACACCGCGGCGGGAGCACCTGCAAAAAGTACTCTGACGCTCAAGTAAGAAAGCAAGTTTATAAGAGAATAGGAGAAAACAACTTAGAGTGAACTCTGTGACCTGTTTTACTCCGAGGTTGGATATGTGTTTATATAGGCATCTTTAGTATGTTCGGTTATAGCATATCTCGGAGTTCTCCATGTGTTCCGAGGTTATCCCAAATGATAACGTCTCAAAATGTTCGTTACGCTCTGAGCTTTTTCATAGCTTGTCCGGATTTGATGGATTTGTTTGATATTTGATTCTGTTTTGTTCCGAGGTGTTCGGTTGCTGTGCTGGCCGAGGTATTCGTTATGTATCAGAAAGTATGTTATTAACAACTTCAAAAGACTATGACATTCCATGGATTTACCAAGATAACATCAGGACCGAAAGACTGTGCAGCACCTCCAAACTGAGAAATAATAAAGAACCTGCAAACTGATTCATAATTTTGTAATGGATTTTTTTTTCTGATGTGTAAGGGTTAATTTTGGTTCTTTTGAATGATCTTTTTAACATAAACAGTCCAAGTCTAATATTGTATTTGTCTAAAAATCTATTTAATTTAATATACAAGTAAAAAATCGGTTAAAATGAACCAAATAATCAATTCTATGTATAAGGTTTGGTTATAAAATTTGACTTTTTTTTTATAATAATCGGTTTGAATAAACCAAAATATAAGTGAGGACAAGGGGTGTTTATGGATCGGATTCGATCCGCATATCCGCGGTGTTTATCCGAATCCAATTCAAAAATTGCGGATATGGACCGATCCGCAAGGCTTTCAAATCGGATCGGATTAGATCCGCACACAAATCGGATCGGATTGCGGATTTTGTGTTGGTATCCGCATATCCGCGTATCCGCAAAAATAAAGAAATAAATAAGTAAATATTATTTTTATGTTTTATTTCAACTAATAATTATCATATATGTTGTATTATTTTATCATCCAAGGATTATACTATTTTATCATCCAAAACCCTAGCAGAGAAAGAGTACGTACTCCGTACTCAAAGAGAATGAGAGAAGGAGAAAGCGGGGGCGAGCAGTTGAGGGTGAAACACGGTGAGGAAGATGGCCATGCCATCGGAAGAGATAAGGGGGAGAGCGTGGGTGGGTGTGTATCCGGTGTTAAGGAGGGTTCTTCTCGAGAGGGGTTAGGAAAGTCATCCAAGGTCTCTTTTAGAGATAAAGTCATTGGTGCAGAAAAGTCTAAGGCCTTTGCATTAGTAGGGTCTTTATCTGGGGATGGTATCGCGATGGTGACAGGTAAGCAGGGTGATTCTCGTCCACCAAGTGTCAGTTTTACCAAGGAGGCAAAGAGCTGTCTAGCTGAACCTTATAAGGAAGCCATCGTGATCAAGGTGTTGGATAAGTATTATGGCTACACGGCTCTCATGCATAAGCTCCGGATAGTATGGCGCATCAAAGGAGGGTTTGATTTGTTGGATGTGGGATTTGGATATTTTTTGGTTAAATTTGATATTGCTGGGGATCGTGAGAAAGTCATTCTTGGTGGCCCGTGGTTGATAGACGGTCACTATGTTGCAGTAAAGCCATGGGATGTGGATTTTAGGCCATGCGAAAAAACCTTTGGATCAACGCTGGTATGGATTCGAGTCTCGGGACTTCCAATTTGGTGCTACCAGGAACAAGCAATGCTGCGAATTGCTTCTGCAATTGGGATTCCGGTGAAAGTAGATTTGGCTACTAAGCTCGCAGAAAGAGGAAAATATGCCCGAGCTTGTGTTCAAATTAATCTTGAGTTGCCTGTAATCAAACATATTATAGTGGAGGGTGTGACTTATGAAGTGGAGTACGAGAGTTTACAGTTGATTTGTGCTACTTGTGCACGGTATGGGCATGATAAATCGTTGTGCATGGAGAAGGAGTCCTTGGAAGGAAACATAAATTCCTTTGGTGATGGAAAAAATAATGAAGCCCCAACACTAGTGCCACACAACAATCATGAGATTCAAAAAGAGGCTGAATCAGAAGCTCGTGATTTGGGTGAGAAATTAGGAGTTGTTAAAGGGAAGGATGTGGTTACGGAATCATTGGCTCCTCACGTGCCTGATGGTCTTGTTAATGAGGCATGCATGGATGATGGAGAGGGCTGGCAACAAGTGCTGCGTAAGAAAAAATTTACAATGGGCCAGTCATCAGGTTTGAAGGACCAAGATGGAAAGCAGCACAAGTTTGGTTCGAGAAGGGTTCCAAGGCCCAATTTGCATGGTGATGGAGGCAAATCAACTGGCATTAGGATGGGAAAGCAAGAAAAACATGAAATTGCGCCATCTCCATCGCGCAGAACTCCTGCACGTCGTGGAATTTCTCTACGGAAGCGTCCTCGGCCTTCCTCCTTGCAGAACTCGCCAGTTGATAAAAATGGTGGCACAACGGAGGAAACCTTAGTAGATGGAAGCATGGCAAGTGCAGTGTCAGGGGGTCCAAAGGTGGCAATTATTGAGGATCAAAGTGTGCCAGTACCGCAGGACAAACCACCTATTGAGGTTGGTGATTCTGTTTAGAGTTTATGTTCTTATTTATTCTGTCCCTATTATTTATGGATAGTTTAAATATGATTGTTTGGAATATTAGGGGTGCTTCTAATAAGTTAGCCCGGGTGCATTGTAAGGAACTTGTTAGGAAATTTAGACCTGTTTTCTTTATTGTGGTTGAAACTAACTCCCCTTTTCAGCATTTAAAATTATTTTGGGAAAGGTTGGGGTATCACTCTGTTGGTATAGTAGAGGCACAGGGGCATAAGGGAGGTATTTGGTTTCTATCCTCTATGAAGGGTGTTTGTTGTAAGTTCATTGATGCTTTTGATCAGGGTGTTACTATTGAGGTTCACTTTGATAATTTAATTTGGAGGTGTAGTGGTATTTATGGCAGTCCTCAATTTAATAAAAGGGTTCTCCTTTGGGATTATCTTGTTGCACAATCCATGGTTTTTCAAGGACCTTGGATTGTTCTTGGTGATTTTAATGAAGTCAAATTTTCTCATGAATCTAAGGGCTGTCAATTTTCTCATCAAAGAGCAGACATGTTTGCTACTTCATTAGGGGATAGTGGTTTGTTTGATCTGAAGACTATCGGGAGGCAGTTTTCTTGGTACAGGAGGGTGAAAAATTATGTTGACGTGGCAAAAAAGCTTGATCGAGTCTGTATAAATAGTAGTTGGTTATCTATCTTTCCAGAGGCTTATGCAGAAGTTTTAAATAGGCTTCAGTCTGATCATTGCCCTATTCTGGTGCGTTGTAAAGGTCGTCCTCAGCCTAAAGAGAATCGACCTTTCCGATTTGTTGCTGCTTGGGCTACTCATCCTGGGTATAAAGATATTGTGAACCAGTCATGGTGGTCTGGTAATAGAGGAATTCATGGCAAGCTTTCAGAAGTACAGAAGAATTCACTAGAGTTTAACTCGAAGGTATTTGGTAACATTTTTGTTAAGAAATGTGAATTAGAGCAGCAGATTAATTATTTACAAAAGCGTTTGGAAGTGGTGGATAGTATTTATTTGCGTCAGAAAGAGCAACAGTTGCTTGATGATTATAATAATACTCTAGTGCAAGAAGAGCTCCTATGGTTCCAAAAGTCCAGAGAGCAGTGGGTAAGGTTCGGGGATAGGAATACAAGATTCTTTCATATTCAAACTCTTGCGCGAAGGAAGCATAATAAGATTCATGGCCTTTTTCTCAAGGATGGAGTGTGGGAAACTGATCCAGAAGTTCTGAGTCAAGAAGCAGAGTCTTTCTATAAAAGCTTATTCTGTCATTTGGATGATGTTGATTTGGGTTGCCTTGGTGATGTGCCTCTTCCTTCTCTGAATGAGGAAGCTTGCAATAATCTTACGGCACCAGTTACTATGGAGGAAGTCAAAACAGCTATTTTTCACATGAACTCTTTTAAAGCTCCAGGTCCGGATGGGTTTCAAGCTTTCTTCTTCAAAGAATATTGGGAGATCATTGGTCTTGATGTTTGGAAGATGGTTAAGCAGGCATTCTCCGGTGTTACTCTTGATCCGAGAATGTTGGAGACTTTACTGGTTCTCATTCCAAAGGTTGAATCACCGGTATCTATGAAAGATTTCAGGCCAATTAGTCTCTGCAATGTAGTTTACAAGATCATCACGAAGGTCCTTGTTAATAGGCTTCGTCCTCATCTTGCGGAGATTGTTGGCCCGCTTCAAGGAGGATTTATTCCGGGACGAGGAACTCCTGACAACATCATTATTGCTCAAGAAGTCCTCCACTTTATGAAGAAGACTAAATCAAAGAAAGGCACACTGGCCTTTAAGATTGATCTGGAGAAAGCTTATGACAGAGTTGACTGGAGGTTTTTAGCTCATACCCTTAAGAGCTTTGGTTTTCCTATTCCTACACTTAATTTGATTATGAATTGTGTCACTGCTTCTTCCTTATCTATTCTTTGGAATGGGAGTCGTCTGAATGGCTTTACTCCTAGCCGAGGTCTTAGACAAGGAGACCCTATGTCACCCTATCTTTTTGTGTTGTGTATGGAGCGACTGGCATGCTTTATTAGTCATCAGGTTGATTTGGGCTTGTGGGAGCCGGTTGCTATTTCTAGAGGGGGACCAAGAATATCCCATTTAATGTTTGCAGATGACTTGCTTCTATTCTGTAAAGCTACAAAGAGACAAGTGCAAAATGTGATGTTGGTTTTAGAGACTTTTTGCAAAGCATCTGGGATGAAGATTAATGTGGAGAAGTCTAAAGCGCTTTGCTCCAAGAATGTCTATGCAACAAGGAAAGAGGTTTTCACTGGGGTATCCTCTATCAGATTTGTCCAGGATTTGGGCAAGTATCTTGGAGTTACCCTTAGCCATTCTAGAGTGACTCGTTCAGCTTTCAATGGTGTCCTGGATAAGATTCAGAGTAGGCTAGCAAGCTGGAAAGGGAGTTTACTCAATCGGGCTGGTAGACTCTGCTTGGTTAATTCTGTTGCCGCTGCTATTCCCACGTACCAGATGCAGGTCTCTATTTTTCCCAAAGGAATCATTAGTAAATTGGAGTCTATGATGAGAAATTTTCTTTGGAAAGGACAAGTTGATGGAAGAGGATTAAATCTTGTTAGTTGGAAGGTACTGGTTACTCCAAAAAAATATGGAGGTTTGGGGATTAGAGATCCTTATTGTGTAAATATTGCTCTTCTTGGGAAGCTAGTTTGGACTTTTTTCCAGCAGCCAAACAAGCTATGGGTCCAATTATTGGATGCCAAATACCGATCATCTCTATATGACTGTTTTAGTTATCCTAAGAACAAGGACTCTCCCATTTGGAGGTGTCTTTGCAAGGCTTGGAAAGTGTTGAAGGATGGGTTTGCTTGGTGTATTGGAGATTTGAACCAGAATTTTTGGTTTTCTAGCTGGAGGAGAGAAGGACGGTTATCTAATGAGATGGATTATGTCCACATTTCTGATTCGAATCTCCGGATACAGGATATTTGGTCGGTTGGTAGGTGGCATTTGGATACTCTTTATTCTCCTTTATCTCAAAATCTGAAAGATAATATTCTCTCTTACAATCCAGATGAACAAGCAGGTCCGGAAGTGGGTTGGTATTGGAGTGGGTCTGCTGCCAAAGTCTATGACTCACGCAATGGTTACTTGTGGTTGTGTAAGCAGCTGTTTGGTTGGGAGGAGAGGGAGAATTGGCTTTGGCTTTGGCGTCAGCTTGTTCCGGAAAAGCATAAGTTTTTGGCTTGGTTGTGTCTTAAGGAGGCTCTTCCTACTGCAAGTTTTCGCTTTAGAAGAGGGATGTCGTCATCGGATAGGTGTCCAAGATGTCTTTCTAGCCAGGAATCGGTTATACATTGTATTCGGGATTGTCCAAAAGCTCAGCTTGTCTGGCAAAGGTTGGATATTCCTTGTCATCCTTTGGATTTGAAGAACTGGTTCTTGTATCATAGCAGAGAGCACCCGTTCAAGTTCTTTTCGGGACTTTGGTGGATATGGCGAGCAAGGAATAACGACATCTTTAATCCCCATGAAACTTGGCCTCCGGAAAAAGTCATTTGTTTGGCATTAACTTCAGAAAAGGAGCTTAGAAATATTTTTGAATTACAACGTATGTCTCTTCCCTCTACTCTAAATGGTTTTTGGAATCCCCCATCCATTGGTACTTTTAAGATTAATTGTGATGCTAGTTATTTTGGTTCGGGTGATAGTGTTGGTTTTGCTTGTGTTATTAGAGATTGTAATGGGAGCTGGCAAAGGGGGTGTTTGGGAATGATTGAGAGTAATAGTATTCTTCAAGGAGAATTGTTTGCTATTTGGAGAGGATATCTCTTAGCTTGGGATGTGGGTCAACGAGATGTTATTTGTGAGACGGATTGTGTGGAAGCATTTAATCTTGTTACTCAAGATGGTTTTGGGTTTATTGATCCACTGGTGCTCAAAATAAGAGATATCATGCATTGGAATTGGCGTGTTGACTTTCGTTTGATTATGAGAGATGCAAACACGGTGGCAGATACTATGGCAAAGATGGCGATGAAGTTACAACTTTCGCATGTGGAGCTTCTTTCACCTTGGGAGGAGTTTAAGAGTAGTCTTAAACGGGACTGTCCCTCTATTTAAGCAGTTCCTTGTTTTGTTTCTTTTGTTTTTCTTTGTTTAATTTATTTCAGTCACCAAAAAAAAAAAATATATATATATATATATATATATATATATATATATATATATGTTGTATTATTTTAATTTATTATTTAAAAAAAGTATGTTTAATATTATTTTAAGAGTAAACATATTTAAAATAATAGAAAAATAAATTTTATTGATATTTTTTAATAAAAATAAGTTTTTAAAAATATTTGTGTGTTTTGCGAATATATCTGATATCCGATCCGATCTGATCCGCAAATGTGCGGATCAGATCGGATCGAATCCAACCTTAAAAACTGCAGATATTGGATCCGATCTGATGCGATAATTTTCGTGCAGATCGGATCGAAATTTCGGCCATATCTGATCCGATCCGATCCGCGTGCACTCTTAGGACACTTGTCACATTCTCATACATAATCTTTAAAAAAAGTTGTTTTGGACATCTTGATGTAAGTGAACCTTTTTTGTCATAGGACAAAAATAATAATTATTTTATTATTAAATTGAAGGACCGATTTTTTGGAATACAAATTCATAAAAATGTTATTATACCTGACGTTTAAGTACTTCAAAATTCTTTTGGAATGGTCTAAAAATAATTTGTTACGGAACACATACGCCGTATGGAGTGGTCTAATTTGGGTTCATTAAGGGCACCGAACAACCTTGGGCTTGGATAACTTCTGTAATGCCATTAGCCCAGCCCAAATTGTAGGTATGAATTCTAAGTTGTTAAATAATGTAGCAAGAGTAACGTATTATACCAAAAAAAAAATTAATGTAGCAAGAGTTGGGTATTAGGGGTGTTCGCGGTGCGGTTTGGTTCGGTTTTTGAAGGAAAAGCCATCCGATCCGATCGTTTAATTAAGCTGTGATTCGGTTTGGTTCGGTTTTTTTTCAAGGTCATCCGAACCAAACCAAACCAATTAAAATCGGTTTGGTTTGGTTCGGTTTGTTCGGTTTTTCAATCAAATAAAAAAAATTCTACCATACTATTATCCAAAGTCATAACATTGAAATCGACAAACCGAAATACACAATAGCTAACAAAGTCTTGATCTAATCAAATACAACGACAACAGAATTCAAATACGACAATTAAAGAATTTTAATAGTTCAACAGTCAACACAACTGAAAATAAAAATAAATTGTCATTAAACTGATAGCAAAGTTATGGTGTCTTCTCCAACAAAATAGCTAACTTCATAATGTAAACCAACCTGAAATAAAAAAAAAAGTTACATAATAAGAACAACAACAACAATAATAATTATAATAATAATAATAATATAAGGAAAACAATTCCTACCATAACAACTTAACAAGATGTACTTTAATCAGACTCAACACCAGAATCTTCTTCATTGGGATCACGAGTGGGTGCAACTTCTACAAAATATATAAAACAAGAAACAATCATAACAATTAATATATATTAATAAAAACTAGATTAAAATAAAGAAAATTATAAGTAGAAACTTAACCATACCTAATTCCAACTTCTCCAATTCCTCGATGAGTTCCTCAAGGACAAGTTTTGGAGAGTTTCGGAGCCAATTTTGGGTACAAATTAACGCTTCAGCTGTCATCGGTGTTAGTTATTCAACACCCTTCCTCCAGTACTAAATGCCGATTCTGAAGCAACTGTGGAAACTGGCATGGCTAAGACGTCTCTTGCAATCTGCCCAAGAATTGGAAATTTAGTGGAATTCACTTTCCACCAATTTAGAATGTCGAATTGCACGCCACTCTTCTCTAATGCCTCCATAAGATATAACTCCACCTCATTCTTGTTAGCACTCTCATTGAATTGCATTTCCTTCTCAAATTCCATAGCAAAAGAAGTTTCATGTGCCTCAAGCTCTTGTGTGCTAATTTCAGGAGGATCTTGCCGACTAGACCTTTGATAGTTACCACCAAACAACCTATAGCTATCAAACATCATTTGAACTAGTATTATCAACAGTGATAAAAAAAACCCGGGATATCCCCCAGCTCAACAAACATCTCTCAATCTTCCTACCAATTGTTTTCCCCTTGTGATTCTTGATAGCACAAAAATTTAAGATTCTTTTTTGCAATTTCCAATTAGCATCAATGTAATGAGCAGTAAGGCAAAGATAGTTCAAGTTTTGCACAGATGACCAACAATCAGTTGTCAAACAAACATTTTGATTTGGTTGAGAGAAAACAGACTTCAACTTAATTTTTTCATTCAAATAAAGCTTCCAGCAATCCCTAGCAACTGTGAGCCTTCCAGGAATTGGAAACTTGGGTTGCAAACAACTCGTATAATAACGAAAACCCTCCCCCTCAACATGCGAAAAAGGCAATTCATCCACAATAATTATTCTAGCAAGCGCTTGTCTACAACGATCAACATCAAATGACACGGCAGAAAGTGAACTACCTATCCCTTTCCTATCATCTTTTACCACATCTTGAAAACAAAGAATCTTTTGGGTAGGATCTAATGCCTCCTTCGGAAATTTTTTGCATTGCGACAACAAGTGATTTTTCATGTTACTAGTGCCATTTTTATGTGTATCACATGCATAACTAGCCCCACACCAATTACATTTAGCTCTAGGATATTGTGGATTACTAGTTTCATCTTTAGTAAAGTGATCCCATGTCCAAGACCTAGGTCTACAAGGTTTTCTCTTACCTTCGTCGGTCTTAGTTTCAGCAGAGTCATCAACGGGAGCTTCTTCAACAGCCCGCCTTTTCCCTCGGCCTCTACTAGCAAGCTTCCTTGTGTTTCGATGAGGAGCTGGCACAGGAGGCAATGCAGTCGGAGATCTGATGCTTGTTGATTCATTCGGAATAGGAACTGGAGGCAATCCAGTGTCGCCCATATTCTCACTTGAACTGACGTCAAACTACATAAACAAATACAATAAGTCAAGGACAGAAACCAGCAATAAACAAAACAATAAATCAAGGATAGAAACCAGCAATAAACAAGCAATAAACAAAACTGAACAAAACCTGATAATCTAAACAAGCAATAAACAAAACCAACAATAAACACCAATAAACAAGCAAAAAACAAGCAATAAACAAAACTGAACAAAACCTGATAACCTAAACAAGCAATAAACAAAATTAGCAATAAACAAAATCAGCAATAAACAACCAATAAACAAGCTATAAACAAGCAACAAACTAGCAATAAACCAGCAATAAACAAATACAATAAGTCAAGGACAGAAACTAGCAATAAACAAAACAATAAATCAAGGATAGAAACCAGCAATAAACAAGCAATAAATAAAACTGAACAAAACCTGATAATCTAAACAAGCAATAAACAAAACCAGCAATAAACACCAATAAACAAGCAATAAACAATCAATAAACAAAACTGAACAAAACCTGATAATCTAAACAAGCAATAAACAAAACTAGCAATAAACACCAATAAACAAGCAAAAAACAAGCAATAAACAAAACTGAACAAAACCTGATAATCTAAACAAGCAATAAACAAAATCAGCAATAAACAAAATTAGCAATAAACAAGCTATAAACAAGCAACAAACTAGCAATAAACCAGCAATAAACAAATACAATAAGTCAAGGACAGAAACCAGCAATAAACAAAACAATAAATCAAGGATAGAAACCAGCAATAAACAAGCAATAAACAAAACTGAACAAAACCTGATAATCTAAATAAGCAATAAACAAAACCAGCAATAAACACCAATAAACAAGCAAAAAACAAGAAATAAACAAAACTGAACAAAACCTGATAATCTAAACAAGCAATAAACAAAACCAGCAATAAACACCAATAAACAAGCAAAAAACAAGCAATAAACAAAACTGAACAAAACCTGATAATCTAAACAAGCAATAAACAAAATCAGCAATAAACAAAATCAGCAATAAACAACTAATAAACAAGCTATAAACAAGCAACAAACTAGCAATAAACCAGCAATAAACAAATACAATAAGTCAAGGACAGAAACCAGCAATAAACAAAACAATAAATCAAGGATAGAAACCAGCAATAAACAAGCAATAAACAAAACTGAACAAAACCTAATAATCTAAACAAGCAATAAACAAAACCAGCAATAAACACCAATAAACAAGCAAAAAACAAGCAATAAACAAAACTGAATAAAACCTGATAAACAAAATCAACAATAAACAAAATCAGCAATAAACAACCAATAAACAAGCTATAAACAAGCAACAAACTAGCAATAAACCAACAATAAACAACCAATAAATAAGTAATAAACAAGCAATAAACAAGCAATAAACCAGCAATAAAAAAGCAATAACCAGCAATAAACAAGCAATAAACTTAACAAAACCTGATAATCTGAAAATTAAATCAAGGACAAAAACCAGCAACTGAAGTTTAAATCAATAAGCAGCAATGAACAAGCAATAAACTGAACAATGCATCAGTAAAGTTAACCAAAAATAACCAACAATGCATCAATAAAGTTAACCTGAATAGATGGCTCGGGCTCCATATGCACTCAAATCGGTGGCTGGCTGTCTTGATCGTGGGTGACCCTACAGAATCCAGAAACGCTGCTAGGTGGAGGCGGTGAGGTCGGAGGTGGCGAGGTCGGAGGTCCTGTGTCGATCATCGCCCGTCGGCGCTGTCTGCTGTGCTACACTGCTACCCTGTGGCTTTTCGGTCAGTGGGTAACTGGGTGGTGTCGACTGGCGAGCCAGGCGAGGTGCTGTGTTGAGGGATCTTCGTCTTCGTGGTGCACCAGCGGTGGGGATCTGCTATGTTCGGCGGTGGAATTTGGAGGAAGCAAGGCGTCGAGTCTCAAGGAGGTGGGTGGCTCAGGCTAGCTCTGTGGCTGGGTCTGGGTGAGTGGATGTGCACTGTGCAGGCCGCAGAGGGCGAGGTGTGGTGGCTTAGGCAGGCTGGCACTGGCAGGGCTCTGGGTCTCTGGGATTTGGGGGTTAGGTTAGGGTGGGCGATTTGGGGAGGCACTCGCGCAGCATAAGGTAACACGTTTGCCGTTTGGGGGGTGGGGGTCTGGGGGGTGGGGTAGGTAGTTTTTAATTTTTAGGGTTTTGGGAAGACCGGTTCGGTTCGGTTCGATAGGGTTTTGGTGGCAAGAACCGAAAACCAAACCGAACCGCAAAAAACAGCAAAACATCGTTTTTTCGGTTTTTTCGATTTTCGATTATTTCAGCTTTCAGTTTTTTCGGTTCGGTTGGTCGGTTTAGTTCGGTCCGGATCGGTTTTGAACACCCCTATTGGGTATTATTTAGTTTTCTCTCTCATGGAGAGTAGTTCTCTCCAAAAGAAGAGTCCCTGAGAACTTAATGGTTTCCAAGATACGATTGCTTTTAAATTTTTATGAATTTAAACACGGAGGGTGGCTTAAAGGGTATTTTAGGAGGACAAACTCTTGGGATTGTTAGTCTTTATCTCCCGAAATCGGTTTTCACATATAAATAATTATATGTTGCTTTATCAAGAATTACACATAAGCATGTTTTGAAGATACTACTTAAAAAGGCTGATGATTTGTCTAAGAATCATATATTAAACGTTGTTTACAAAGAATTTTTTTAAATTTTGGCCTTTCCTAAGAAGTAATTTTATTGAACAAGATATTTTCTTTTAGACATTACTTTGTTAAGTATACAACAACAATGAAGCTTTATTTCACTATATGGGTTTGGCTATATGGATCAAACGACATTATTGAGCTCTTCATGTATCATGTCTACAAAGAGATGATTTACATGTAGATCTCGTTTGACCACCTAATGGATGGCCTTTCTAGGTCTTCATTTGCCTTTCACCCCTTATACATCTTCCATCCATCCACGCTCGTGACTGAGTCCTCTGTCGATCTTCTTCTCACATGTCCAAACCATCTGAGACGCGATTCTATCATCTTTTCCACAATATGCGCTACTCTAACTCTCTCTCTTATATCTTCGTTCCTTATTCTATCCAATCGCGTATGACCACTGGTGCACGAAATTGTGATCACATTAATGTAGTACTCTTTGTTATTGTATGGAATCATTATTATGGCTCTTTACTATGTGTGGACACAACTCCGTTCAACTAACCAGCAAGTGTACTGGGTCGTCCAAGTAATAAACCTTACGTGAGTAAGGGTCGATCCCACAGAGATTGTTGGCTTGAAGCAAGCTATGGTCACCTTGTAAATCTCAGTCAGGCGGATTTAAACATGATACTTTATTAGATTAAAATAAACAATAAAAGGGATAGAGATACTTATGTAGATTCATTGGCAGGGATTTCAGATAAGCAAATGGAGATGCTTTTCGTTCCTCTGAACCTCTGCTTTCTTGCTATCTTCATCCAATCAGTCTTACTCCTTTCCATGGCTGGCTTTATGTGATACATCACCACTGTCAATGGCTACTTTCGGTCATCTCTCGGGAAAATGATCCAATGCCCTGTCACGGCACGGCTAATCGTCTGGAGGCATCACCGTTGTCAATGGCTTCATCTTATCCTCTCAGTGAATAATATGCTCACGCACCCTGTCACGACACGGCTATTCATCTGTCGGTTCTCGATCATGCTGGAATAGGATTTACTATCCTTTTGCGTCTGTCACTAACGCCCTGCAATCGCGAGTTAGGAGCTCGTCACAGTCATTCAATCATTGAATCCTACTCGGAATACCACGGACAAGGTTTAGACTTTCCGGATTCTCTTGAATGCCGCCATCATTCTAGCTTACGCCACGAAGATTCTGGTTAGGAGATCTAAGAGATACTCATTCTAGCTTAATTCATGTAGAACGGAAGTGTTTGTCAGGCACGCGTTCATAAGGGAGAAGGATGATGAGCGTCACACATAATCATCACCTTCATCACGTTCTTGGGTGCGAATGGATATCTTAGAAGCGAAATAAGAAGAATTGAATAGAAAACAGTAGTACCTTGCATTAATCTTTGAGGAACAGCAGAGCTCCACACCTTAATCTATGGAGTGTAGAAACTCTACCGTATGAAAATACATAAGTGAAGGTCCAGGCATGGCCGAAATGGCCAGCCCCTCTGATCTAAGAACCAGGCGTCCAAAGATGTCTAATACAATAGTAAGAGGTCCTATTTATAATAAACTAGTCACTAGGGTTTACAAGAGTAAGTAATTGATGTATAAATCCACTTCCGGGGCCCACTTGGTGTGTGTTTGGGCTGAGCTTAAGTGTAGCACGTGCAGAGGCCATTTGTGGAGTTGAACGCCAGTTTCTGTGCCAGTTTGGGCGTTCAACTCTGGTTTTGGATCCTTTTCTGGCGCTGGACGCCAGATTTGGGCAGAAGGCTGGCGTTGAACGCCAGTTTACGTCGTCAATTCTTGGCCAAAGTATGGACTATTATACATTGCTGGAAATCCCTGGATGTCTAATTTCTAACGCAATTGGAAGCGTGCCATTTCGAGTTCTGTAGCTCCAGAAAATCCACTTTGAGTGCAGGGAGGTCAGAATCCAACAGCATCAGCACTCCTTTTTCAACCTCTGAATCTGATTTCTGCTCAAGTCCCTCAATTTCAGCCAGAAAATACCTGAAATCACAGAAAAACACACAAACTCATAGTAAAGTCCAGAAATGTGAATTTAACATAAAATCTATTAAAAACATCCCTAAAAGTAACTAGATCCTACTAAAAACATACTAAAAACAATGTCAAAAAGCGTATAAATTATCCGCTCATCACAACACCAAACTTAAATTGTTGCTTGTCCCCAAGCAACTAAAAATCAAAATAGGATAAAAAGAATAGAATATACTATAAATTCCAAACTATCAATGAAACAGAGCTTCAATCATATGAGCGGGACTTATAGCTTTTTGCCTCTTGAATAGTTTTGGCATCTCACTTTATCCATTGAGGTTCAGAATGATTGGCATCTATAGGAACTTCAGATTTTGAATAGTGTTATTGACTCTCCTAGTTCAGTATGATGATTCTTGAACACAGCTTCTTTATGAGTCTTGGCCGTGGCCCTAAGCACTTTGTTTTCCAGTATTACCACCGGATACATAAATGCCACAGACACATAATTGGGTGAACCTTTTCAGATTGTGACTCAGCTTTGCTAAAGTCCCCAATTAGAGGTGTCCAGGGTTCTTAAGCACACTCTTTTTTTTGCTTTGGACCTTGACTTTAACCGCTCAATCTCAAGTTTTCACTTGACACCTACACGCCACAAGCACATGGTTAGGGACAGCTTGGTTTAGCCGCTTAGACCAGGATTTTATTCCTTTAGGCCCTCCTATCCACTGATGCTCAAAGCCTTGGGATCCTTTTTAATTGCCCTTGCCTTTTGGTTTTAAGGGTTATTGGCTTTTTCTGCTTGCTTTTTCTTTTTCTTTCTATATTTTTTTTTTCGCCTATTTTTTTTTTTCTGCAAGCTTTGTTCTTTGCTGCTTTTTCTTGCTTCAAGAATCATTTTTATGATTTTTCAGATTATCAAATAACATGTCTCCTAGTCATCATTCTTTCAAGAGCCAACATATTTAACATTCTTAAACAACAACTTCAAAAGACATATGCACTGTTCAAGCATTCATTCAGAAAACAAGAAGCATTGTCACCACATCAATATAATTAAGCTAAGTTCAAGGATAAATTCGAAACTCATGTACTTCTTGTTCTTTTAAATTAAAACAGTTTTTTTATTTAAGAAAGGTGATGGATTCATAGGACATTCATAACTTTAAGACAAAGTTACTAACTACTAATGATCATGTAATGAAGACACAAACATGGATAAGCACATAACATATAAAACGAAAAAAACAGAGAAAGTAAGAACAAGGAATGAGTCCACCTTAGTGATGTCCTTGAGCTCTTCTATGTCTCTTCCTTGTCTTTGCTGCTCCTCCTTCATTGCTTTAAGATCTTCTCTGATTTCATGAAGGATGATGGAGTGCTCTTGATGTTCCACCCTTAGTTGCTTCCAATAATTGTGTGGAAGAAAATGTATCCCCTGAGGTATCTCAGGGATCTCTTGATTTGCAGTCAAATGTTCTACCACTGAGCTATAGACCCTTGATGGAAGCTTTTTGTCTTCCCTTTCCTTTTTCTAGGGGATTTTCTGGCCTTAGGTGCCATCAATGGTTATGGAAAAAACAAAAAAGCTATGCTTTTACCACACCAAACTTAGAATATTGCTCACCCTCGAGCAAAAGAAGAAAGACTGAAGAATAAGAAGAAGATATGGAGGAGATGGGTGGGAGTGTGTATTCGGCCATATGAGTAGGATTGGGTGGGAGAGAGATGTTGAATTTTTGAAGGTAGTGGGTGTATGGATGTGAGTGGTAAATGGAAAAAAAAAGAAGGGATGATCATGAATGGAAAGAGAGATGATGAGGTAGGTGGGGATCCTGTGGGGTCCACAGATCCTGAGATGATCCTGTGGGGTCCACAGATCTTGAGGTGTCAAGGCATTTACATCCCTGCACCAATTTAGGCATGCAAAATGCCCTTGCACACAACTCTGGGCGTTCAGCGCCAAGTTGGTGCCCATTTTGGGCGTTCAACGCCCCTTTGCTGCCATTTCTGGCGTTGAACGCCAGAACCATGCTTGTTCTGGGCGTTCAGCGCCAGGATGCTCCCATTCTGGGCGTTCAGCGCCAGAACTATGCTCTGTTCTGGCGTTTGAACGCCAGACAGATGCTCCTCCAGGGTGTGATTTTTCTTCTACTGTTTTTGATTCCGTTTTTGATTTTTTTGTTTATTTTGTGACTCCACATGATCATGAACCTAAGAAAACATGGAAAACAATAAAAATAAGAATTAGATAAACATTGGGTTGCCTCCCAACAAGCGCTTCTTTAATGTCAATAGCTTGACAGTGGGCTCTCATGGAGCCTCACAGATGTGCAGAGCTTTGTTGAGACTCTTCAACACCAAACTTAGAGTTTGGATATGGGAGTTCAACACCAAACTTAGAGTTTGGTTGTGGCCTCCCAACACCAAACTTAGAGTTTGACTGTGGGGGCTCTGGTTGACTCTGCTTGGAGAGAAGCTTTTTCTGCTTCCTCTCCATGGTTGCAGAGGGAGATCCTTGAGTTTTAAACACAAGGGAGTCCTCATTCCATTGAAGGACTATTTCACCTCTGTCAACATCAATCACAGCTCTTGCTGTGGCCAGGAAAGGTCTTCCTAGGATGATGGATTCATCCTCTTTCTTTCCAGTATCCAGGACTATGAAATCAGCAGGGATGTAAAGGCCCTCAACTTTTACCAATACATCTTCTACGTGTCCATAAGCCTGTCTTCTTGAGCTGTCTGCCATCTCTAGTGAGATTTTAGCAGCTTGCACCCCATAGATTCCCAATTTCTCTATTACAGAGAGGGGCATGAGGTTTATACCTGAACCAAGGTCACACAGAGCTTTGAAGATCATGGTGCCTATGGTACAAGGTAGTATGAACTTTCAAGGATCCTGTCTCTTCTGAGGTAATGTCAGTTGATCCAGATCACTTAGTTCATTGATGAACAAGGGAGGTTCAACTTCCCAAGCATCAATGCCAAACAATTTGGCATTTAGCTTCATGATTGCACCAAGAAACTTGGCAGTTTGCTCTTCAGTAACATCCTCATTCTCTTCAGAAGAGGAATACTCATCAGAGCTCATGAAGGGCATAAGGAGGTTCAATGGGATCTCTATGGTCTCTAGATGAGCCTCAGAGTCCTTTGGTTCCCCAGAGGGAAGCTCCTTATTGATCACTGGACGTCCCAGGAGGTCTTCCTCCTTGGGATTCACGTCCTCTCCTCTCCTCACAGGTTCGGCCATGGCGCTTATGTCAATGGCCTTGCACTCTCCTTTTGGGTTCTCTTCTGTATTGCTTGGGAGAGTACTAGGAGGGATTTCAGTGATCCTTTTACTCAGCTGGCCCACTTGTGCTTCCAGATTTCTAATGGAAGACCTTGTTTCATTCATGAAACGTACAGTGGCCTTAGATAGATCAGAGACTAGATTTGCTAAATTAGAAGCATTTTGTTCAGAGTTCTCTGTCTGTTGCTGAGTTGATGATGGAAAAGGTTTGCTATTGCTAAACCTGTTTCTTCCACCATTATTAAAGCCTTGTTGGGGCTTTTGATCCTTCCATGAGAAATTTGGATGATTTCTCCATGTTGAGTTATAGGTGTTTCCATAAGGTTCACCTAAGTAATTTACCTCTGCTATTGCAGGGTTCTCAGGATCATAGGCTTCTTCTTCAGAAGATGCCTCTTGAGTACTGTTGGATGCAGCTTGCATTCCATGCAGACTCTGAGAAATCATATTGACTTGCTGAGTCAATATTTTATTCTGAGCCAATATGGCATTCAGAGTATCAACCTCAAGAACTCCCTTCTTCATAGGCGTCCCATTACTCACAGGATTCCTTTCAAAAGTGTACATGAACTGGTTATTAGCAACCATGTCAATGAGTTCTTGAGCTTCTGCAGGCGTTTTCTTTAGGTGAATGGATCCACCTGCAGAGGTGTCCAATGACATCTTAGATAACTCAGACAGACCATCATAGAATATATCCAGGATGGTCCATTCTGAAAGCATGTCAGAAGGACACTTTTTGGTCAACTGTTTGTATCTTTCCCAAGCTTCATAGAGAGATTCACCTTCTTTCTGTCTGAAGGTTTGAACATCCGCTCTAAGCTTGCTCAGCTTTTGAGGAGGAAAGTACTTGGCTAAGAAGGTCGTGACCAGCTTATCCCAAGAGTTCAGGCTGTCTTTGGGTTGAGAATCCAACCATAATCTATCTCTGTCTCTTACAGCAAAAGGGAAAAGCATGAGCCTGTAGACTTCAGGATCTATTCCATTAGTCTTAACAGTATCACATATCTGCAAGAATTCAGTTAAGAACTGAAAAGGATCTTCAGATGGAAGTCCATGAAACTTGCAGTTCTGCTGCATCAGAGAAACTAATTGAGGTTTCAGCTCAAAATTGTTTGCTCCAATGGCAGGAATGGAGATGCTTCTTCCATGTAAATTGGAATTAGGTGCAGTAAAGTCACCAAGCATCCTCCTTTCATTATTATTATTTTCGCCTGCCATCTCCTCTGCCTGTTCGAAAATTTCTGAAAGGTTATCTCTGGATTGTTGTATTTTAGCTTCTCTTAATTTTCTCTTCAGAGTTCTTTCAGGTTCTGGATTTGCTTCCACAAGAATGTTCTTATCCTTGCTCCTGCTCATATGACAAGGAAGAATGGCCAGAAAAATGATAATAATGACAGAGATCCTTTATACCACAGTATAGGGATCCCTTTGTAAGTAGAAGAAGAGGGGGAGATAAAGGATGTGATGTAAAGGAAGAAACACAACTGTGAGGATTGAAATGTGAGATGAGATGTTAGGACATGAATGAATAAATAGAATGAGATGGGGGAGGAATAATTTTCGAAAATTATTTTGAAAAAGAGTTAGTGATTTTTGAAAATTGGTTTTTGAAAATTAGTTAGTATTTTTCGAAAATTTTTGAATTCAAAAATAAAAAATAAAAATAATTAGTTAATTAAAAAGAAATTTTTGAAAAAAGGGAGAGATATTTTCGAAAATTAGAGAGAGAGAGAGAGTTAGTTAGGTAGTTTTGAAAAAGTCAAGAAACAAACAAAAAGTTAGTTAGTTAGTTGAAACAAATTTTGAAAAGATAAGAAGTTAGGAAGTTAGAAAAGATATTTTGAGAAGATATTTTTGAAAAAGATAAGATAAGAAGATATTTTTGAAAAGATATGATTGAAATTAGTTTTGAAAAAGATTTGATTTTTTTAAAATCTCAATTAATGACTTGGTTCATAAGAAATCACAAGATATGATTCTAGAACTTAAAGTTTGAATCTTTCTTAACAAGCAAGTAACAAACTTCAAATTTTTTGAATCAAAACATTAATTGATTAGTTATTTTCGAAAATTTTATATAAAAATAAGAAAAAGATTTTTGAAAAATATTTTTGAAATTTTCGAAAATAGCTAAAAATTTTGAAAAAGATTTATAAGATTTTCAAATTGAAAATTTGATTTGACTCATTGGCAACAACTTTGATTTTTAAAAATTTTTGAAAAAGTCAATCCAAATATTCGAATTTGATGAGAGAAAAAGGGAAATATATTTTTTTGATTTTTGAAATTTTATGAAAAACATGAAAATTATGCAATGCATGAAATTTTTAGATCAAAACAATGAATGCATGCAAGAATGCTATGAATGTCAAGATGAACACCAAGAACACTATGAATGTCAAGATGAACATCATAGACACAATTTTGAAAAATTTTTAATGCAAATAAAACATGCAAGACACCAAACTTAGAATTCTTTAATGCTTAGACACTAAGAATTCAAGAATGCATATGATAAACATGGAAAGACACAAAACAAAAAATCATCAAGATCAAACAAGAAGACTTACCAAGAACAACTTGAAGATCATGAATAACACTATGAATGCATGAATTTTCGAAAAAATGCAAGATGCATATGCAATTGACACCAAACTTATAACATGACACATGACTCAAACAAGAAACAGAAAAATATTTTTGATTTTTATGATTTTCTAATTTTTTTGTATTTTCTTTTAATTTTTTCGAAAATATTTGGGAAAAAGGAAGCAATAAATTCATAGTCCTCAATCAAAATCCTGGGAATTAGACATGGCTTAATAACCAGCCAAGCTAAAACATGTTATATGAGATATTAGAATTCATTCTCAAAAATTTTGAAGAAAAATATATTTTTGAAAACATTTTTATTTTTATTTTTTTCGAAAACAGATGAGATATTTTTGAAAATATTTTTGAAAAATTTTTGAAAATAAAATAAAAAGAAAATTACCTAATCTGAGCAACAAGATGAGCCGTCAGTTGTCCAAACTCGAACAATCCCCGGCAACGGCGCCAAAAACTTGGTGGACGAAATTGTGATCACATTAATGTAGTACTCTTTGTTATTGTATGGAATCATTATTATGGCTTTTTACTATGTGTGGACACAACTCCGTTCAACTAACCAGCAAGTGTACTGGGTCGTCCAAGTAATAAACCTTACGTGAGTAAGGGTCGATCCCACAGAGATTGTTGGCTTGAAGCAAGCTATGGTCACCTTGTAAATCTCAGTCAGGCGGATTTAAACATGATACTTTATTAGATTAAAATAAACAATAAAAGGGATAGAGATACTTATGTAGATTCATTGGCAGGGATTTCAGATAAGCGAATGGAGATGCTTTTCGTTCCTCTGAACCTCTGCTTTCTTGCTATCTTCATCCAATCAGTCTTACTCCTTTCCATGGCTGGCTTTATGTGATACATCACCACTGTCAATGGCTACTTTCGGTCATCTCTCGGGAAAATGATCCAATGCCCTGTCACGGCACGGCTAATCGTCTGGAGGCATCACCGTTGTCAATGGCTTCATCTTATCCTCTCAGTGAATAATATGCTCACGCACCCTGTCACGGCACGGCTATTCATCTGTCGGTTCCCGATCATGCTGGAATAGGATTCACCCTCCTTTTGCGTCTGTCACTAACGCCCAGCACTCGCGAGTTTGAAGCTCGTCACAGTCATTCAATCATTGAATCCTACTCAGAATACCACAGACAAGGTTTAGACCTTCCGGATTCTCTTGAATGCCGCCATCATTCTAGCTTACGCCACGAAGATTCTGGTTAGGAGATCTAAGAGATACTCATTCTAGCTTAATTCATGTAGAACGGAAGTGTTTGTCAGGCACGCGTTCATAAGGGAGAAGGATGATGAGCGTCACACATAATCATCACCTTCATCACGTTCTTGGGTGCGAATGGATATCTTAGAAGCGAAATAAGAAGAATTGAATAGAAAACAGTAGTACTTTGCATTAATCTTTGAGGAACAGCAGAGCTCCACACCTTAATCTATGGAGTGTAGAAACTCTACCGTATGAAAATACATAAGTGAAGGTCCAGGCATGGCCGAGATGGCCAGCCCCTCTGATCTAAGAACCAGGCGTCCAAAGATGTCTAATACAATAGTAAGAGGTCCTATTTATAATAAACTAGTCACTAGGGTTTACAAGAGTAAGTAATTGATGTATAAATCCACTTCCGGGGCCCACTTGGTGTGTGTTTGGGCTGAGCTTAAGTGTAGCACGTGCAGAGGCCATTTGTGGAGTTGAACGCCAGTTTCTGTGCCAGTTTGGGCGTTCAACTCTGGTTTTGGATCCTTTTCTGTCACTGGACGCCAGAATTGGGCAGAAGACTGGCGTTGAACGCCAGTTTACGTCGTCAATTCTTGGCCAAAGTATGGACTATTATACATTGCTGGAAATCCCTGGATGTCTACTTTCCAACGCAATTGGAAGCGCGCCATTTCGAGTTCTGTAGCTCCAGAAAATCCACTTTGAGTGCAGGGAGGTCAGAATCCAACAGCATCAGCAGTCCTTTTTCAACCTCTGAATCTGATTTCTGCTCAAGTCCCTCAATTTCAGCCAGAAAATACCTGAAATCACAGAAAAACACACAAACTCATAGTAAAGTCCAGAAATGTGAATTTAACATAAAATCTATTAAAAACATCCCTAAAAGTAACTAGATCCTACTAAAAACATACTAAAAACAATGTCAAAAAGCGTATAAATTATCCGCTCATCAACCACTCATTCATCTCAACATCTTCATCTCTACCACACTTAACTTATGTTCATACTCTCTTTTGACTGCCCAACACTCTGTACCATAAAGCATAATCTAATAGCAATGCGATAGAATTTACCTTTAAGTTTTAAAGGCTCTTGGATATGCTCTCTAAGTACTTCCAAAACTAATGTGAAAAGATATGAACTTGATACTTGGTCAAGATGGTATTTTTGTCATTTTAGAACTAAGGAACAGAATGATAATCTCGTCACGTTCAAAGATATGAATATGAGAAGAATTACACCATGCCGGTCTTGGACATCAAGAAGACCAAGAGTCCATCTCAAAAACAGTGGTACTGAAATGGTGACAACTCATAAGGCCCATTGGGTAAAGTCAAAACAGCAAGAAGCCCAATAATGCTTTTCAAATTCGGTGAGAGGCATAACTTATTATTAATTTTCAAATTTTTTTAGGCATTTATTTTAATTTTTTTGCTGTTAGAGTTTGTTGGAAGAATTGATTTACTTTTGATTTGCTTAGTAGTATTTTTAGAGATTTTAAATTTAAATCAAATCTGATATAATCTAATAAGATCAAATCTAATTTAAATTAGCTATCATATCTTTAGGATTTTAAAATTCAAATCAAATCTGATCTAATCCAATAAGATCAAATTTGATTTAAATTAGTTATCTTATCTTTAGAAGATTTAAATTAAGTTATCTTATATTATCTTTTAGCTAATTTGTTAGGGACCTATTTTAAACACCATTGATGAGATAATTTACACAACTTTTGATGAATAAAATTTTTAGTTGCTTTATGCACATTTTTTAGTGTGATTAAGTGAGGTGAGTGATTTGCTTCGCTTGTTGCATGAAGAAGATTGAAGGATCCAACACTAAGGTGATCTGCGTGGTGGTTTCTTTCAATTTTCATCCCCCTGATCTAGGTTGTCAAGGACATGTTCTTTGAAGGTCTAGTAGAAATCGCTTCCGGTGACCTAGGTAGCTAAAAACAAATTTCTTAGAAGTCTAGTAGGAAAACCCTCATCTATCCTTTATGTTTTCGTTGTGTCTTTTTTATTGTGTCTTTTCTCCATCATTTTCTTATCCCTTTATCCTTTGTTATAATTTCTTATCATCTGATATCAGTTACAATTCGTAGATAAATTCTTATTTATCAACACCTTCTTGTTTAATATCTTTATTTTTCTCTTCAATTTCTACAAATTTACTTTAGAGTCCAAAAAAAATAATGAAATTTCTTATTTAGTTTTGTGTTTCTGCAGTTATTATATCTTAAAGTCAAGGTTAAAAAAAGGTAAAAAAAAAAAAAGATGTGAAAAAAATTTAAAAACAAAAATTCATCTTTAAATTTTGGTTCTGCAATTACGTTAATATGTGCTACACAAAAGAAAAAAAGATCATCAATTTTTTTCAGCTATGTTTTAACTTTCTAAATTTCCTTTAGGTTCCAATTAAGATTCAATTTTTCTAGTTACTGTCATCTTAGTATCACTTATTATTTTTCTTCTTTTGTCATATACTTTGGTTGTCTTCTTGTCAAGTTGAGCATCTCTATCATTCAGATTATCTTAGTTTTGGTATCTCAATTCCTCATTTTTTTAAAGTGCAACTTGTTAAAGCGATCCAAGAGTGAAAAAAGGCAAGAGTGGTGAGTTCAACAGAGGGTAAAAGCCACATATTGAGTATAAACACGAGTGTCCTACTCTGAGTGATATGGTGCACGAAATTGTGATCTCAGAAAACGGCGCCAAAAACTCTGTACGCACGTCTTAATAAATTATTTTTCATTCACAACTTCGATACAACTAACCAGCAAGTGCACTGGGTCGTCCAAGTAATAAAACCTTACGTGAGTAAGAGTCGATCCCACGGAGATTGTTTGTATGAAGCAAGCTATGGTCATCTTGTAAATCTCAGTCAGGCGGATAATAATTGATTATGGAGTTTTCGAAGATAAATAATAAATAGACAGAAAATAAAGATAGAAATACTTATGTAAATCATTGGTGAGAATTTCAGATAAGCGTATAGAGATGCTTTCGTTCCTCTGAACCTCTGCTTTCCTGCTATCTTCATCCAATCAGTCCTACTCCTTTCCATGGCTGGCTTTATGTAAAGGCATCACCGTTGTCAATGGCTACATCCCATCCTCTTGTGAAAATGGTCCAAATGCTCTGTCACAGCACGGCTAATCATCTGAGGTTCTCGATCATACTGGAATAGGATTCACCCTCCTTTTGCGTCTGTCACTACGTCCACCACTCGCGAGTTTGAAGTTCGTCACAGTCATTCAATCCCAGAATCCTACTCGGAATACCACAGACAAGGTTTAGACTTTCCGGATTCTCATGAATGCCGCCATCAATCTAGCTTATACCACGAAGATTCTGATTAAGAGATCCAAGAGATAATCATCCAATCTAAGGTGGAACGGAAGTGGTTGTCAGGCACGCGTTCGTGGGGGAATGATGATGATTGTCACGTTCATCACATTCATGTTGAAGTGCGAATGAATATCTTAGAAGCGGAATAAGTTGAGTTGAATAGAAAACAGTAGTACTTTGCATTAATTCATGAGGAATAGCAGAGCTCCATACCTTAATCTATGGAGTGTAGAAACTCTACCGTTGAAAATACATAAGTGAAAGGTCCAGGCATGGCCGAATGGCCAGCCCCCAAAACGTGAGCAATATGATCCCCAGATGAACTAAAAATCATAAGATGTCAAATACAATAGTAAAAAGTCCTATTTATACTAAACTAGTTACTAGGGTTTACAAAAGTAAGTAATTGATGCATAAATCCACTTCCGGGGCCCACTTGGTGTGTGCTTGGGCTGAGCTTGAATATTACACGTGCAGAGGCTCTTTCTAGAGTTGAACGCCAAGTTGTAACGTGTTTTTGGCGTTCAACTCTGGTTTGTGACGTGTTTCTGGCGTTTAACTGCAGACAGCAGCGTAGAACTGGCGTTCAACACCCTTTTGCGTTGTCTAAACTCGGCCAAAGTATGGACTACTATATATTGCTGGAAAGCCCTGGATGTCTACTTTCTAACGCAATTGAAAGCGCTCCATTTTGAGTTCTGTAGCTCCAGAAAATCCACTTTGAGTGCAGGGAGGTCAGAATCCAACAGCATCAGCAGTCCTTCTTCAACCTCTGAATCTGATTTTTGCTCAAGTCCCTCAATTTCAGCCAGAAAATACCTGAAATCACAGAAAAATACAAAAACTCATAGTAAAGTCCAGAAATGTGAATTTAACATAAAAACTAATGAAAACATCCCTAAAAGTAACTAGATTCTACTAAAAATATACTAAAAATAATGCCAAAAAGCGTATAAATTATCCGCTCATCATGATACATGTGAGAAGAGTGTTATAAGGTCATTTCTTTCATAGGTTCTTTAGCGATGGCTAACAATGAAGCGACCCGCGATCCACAATTGACTTTCTGTGACCTCACAATCACTGGCGTACTAGAAAAGATTGAACAGCGTCTTGAGGACATGACTTCAAGAATTAATTCTTTATCCCCTAGCCGACGAGTGCGGTCCCGAAAATCTGTTCATAATCATTCTAAGGAGTCTAAGGTGGAGACTTCACCCAGATCCTAGTGTCATAGACAACTGGAAGATATTGATAGTAACCTCAATGCTATCAAAATGCATATCCCAGAATTTAAAGACAAAAGTAACCCTGAGGCTTACCTGGAATGGGAACAGAAGGTGGAGCTCCTATTTCAGTGTCACAACTACTCTAAGGTGAAAAAGGTACGACTAGCGACTATAGCATTCTCAAATTATGCCCTTGTCTGGTGGGCTGAGCTAGACAAAAATAGAGGACGGATCAGAAAACCACCAATTCAATCTTAGGAGAAGATAAAGAAAATCAATGGGAATCGATTTATGCCATCATCATACCATAATGAGTTTCTTGAACAGCTTCATAAGTTGAAACAAGGTTCCAAATCAGTAATGCAATACCACAAGGAGTTGATGTCTTTGGGAACCAAGGCTAATATTACAAAGTGTTCTAATATTCTTATGAGACGCTTTCTTATTGGACTAAATAAAGACATTGCAGATAATGTCAAACTTTACCATTGCACAACTATGAAGGATTTAGTCACTATTGCGACTGAGGTGGAGCAGATGAAGAAGAATATTATGGATTGACATAAGAAGATGAGTTTTCCTAAGCATATCTCTCATTCTTCTTCCAAGCCAATGACGGAAGAATTTGTTGAGTATGCTGTAAAAAGTGATGTGTACTTGGAGGAATCTAAAAATCAAGAGAAAAAAGAAACAGAGAAAGAGAGCGAGTGTTTGAGTGAAAATTATCAATGTTCAATAATTGAAAGTGAGAGTTTTGAGAGAAAATATGAGAATAGTGAGAGAAAGGAGTCAATGAGCGACAAAAAAACTTAGAGTAATAAACCAACTCGTGAGAGAGGTCTAAAAAGTTCTAAAGTAGACAAGAGTGCATTAGTATCATTGAATTCCAAAGAGTCTTTAATTTGTCATATATCTAACCATAAAATTCCTAGTGTTTTTATGTCAACTTTTCAAGGTTTTACAGATTCACTGGACAATTATGGAGGCATTAATATGAATGAAAAGGAAGAAAGACAAATAATTACACACCTTGGACAAGGTAATGAGAACTTGATTGCTAATGAATTATTCATGAGGTATGATTTAATCATAACTCTTACACCTAAATTCTTAGTATTTAATTATATGAAGAATTTTTATGCAACTAAATCTTATTTTTGCTCTATATCTATTGCTTGTGAAGATATTGATTTAAAGTGCCATAGCAGAATAGAAAAAATCTCAGATATGTTATCTATATATTTTTATTGGCCTCATAACGTAGGAGTATAGATGAAATTTATTCTGATTTTATTACATCTAAGAAAGTTGAATCTCAAGCATTTCTTGAATATGTTGCGCATTTCTTTGCTTATTGCTACTCATACTTGGATTGATATTTCTATGGATTTTCTACTTGGGTTGCAGAGGATTAGAAACGTACACATATCATTAATTTTTCAGTGGATAGATTTAATATGATGATATTTATAATTGCAAATCAAAATATTAAAGATGTCACACACATTATTGAGTTGTTTCTCAAAGAGTTTATGCTAATTTATGCTAGTTGTTTGGATGAACATATCTTGCATGTTAAGCCTGTTTTGGATAATTCTGTGTGAGGTATTAAGTATCCTCATAACTCTGATATTTATAATTATGTTGGTTGTTATCCTTGGGAATCTCTGAATGTCTTTCAGTTTTTTACTATTTTAAAATTCTTATTTTTACCCTTGAGTAATGGTGTTACTTTAGATGGTAAAAGTATAGTTAGAAATATTGAAGTTGCACACATGAGGAACATAGCCACAATTTAGTGGGTAGAGAAGAGCCGTCAAACCATGGTTTTTGAACTCGAAGATTGGGTTGGAATTTTTTGGAGGGAAGAAGAGCTTCTCATTCACAGTAAAACAACACTTGTTGCTAGAGAAGATGGTCCATTCCGGGTGTTAGGGATTATCAAGGACAGTTCTAGCAAGCATAACTTCCTTGGTAGGTATGATAGTCCACTTGTGTTTAGTATCTCTAATTTTTCTCCTTTTGATATATATTCAAATTCGAGGACAAATCTTTTTGAAGAGGGAGAGGATGATACGTGGTCAGGAGGGCATTTTTGTTATTTTAGAACTAAGAAACAGAATGGTAATCTCGTCACATTTAAGAATATTAGAAGAATTATACCATGTTGGTCTTGGACATCAAGAAGACCAAGAGTCCATCTCAAAAACAGTGGTGCTGAAATAACGACAACTCATAAGGCCCATTGAGCTAAGTCAAGACAGCAAGAAGCCCAATAATGCTTTTCAAATTCGGTGGGAGGCATAACTTATTATTAATTTTTGAATTTTTTTAGACATTTATTTTAATTTGTTTTTCTGTTAGAAATTGTTGGAAGAATTGATTTATTTCTGATTTGTTTAGTAGTATTTTTAGGAATTTTAAATTTAAATCAAATCTGATATAATCTAATAAGGTCAAATCTGATTTAAATTAGTTATAATATCTTTAGGATTCTAAAATTTAAATCAAATCTGATCTAATCTAATAAGATCAAATATGATTTAAATTAGTTATCTTATTTTTAAGAGATTTAAATTAAGGTATCTTATCTTATCTTTTAGCTAGTTTGTTAGGGGCCTATTTAAACACCTTTGGTGAGATGATTTATACAACTTTTGATGAATAAAATTTTTAGTTACTTTATGCACGTTTTCTAGTGTGATTAAGTGAGGTCAGTGATTTGCATTGCTTGTTGCATGAAGAAGATTGAAGGATCCAACACTAAGGTGATTTACATGGTGGTTTCTTTCAATTTTCATCCTCTGATCTAGGTTGTCAAGGACAGGTTCTTTGAAGGTCTAATAAAAAATCTCTTCTGGTGACCTAGGTTGTTAAGAACATGTTTCTTAGAGGTCTAGTAGGAAAACCCTTATCTATCCTTTATGTTTCCGCTGTGTCTTTTCTGTTGCATCCTTTCTCCATCCTTTTCTTATCCCTTTATCCTTTGTTCTAATTTCTTATCAGGACTTAAGGATGATCCCTGATGTAATCCTATACTAATAAAAAAATTTACTTTCACAACATCTTGAGTCTTTATAATAGTTGTAGCCCCATCATACATGTCTTTAATTACACAAATATATGTGATCCTTACTTTCTTTCTTTCTAAAACCTTTTATAAGACCTCCCTTGGCACCCTATCATATACTTTTTTCAAATCAATAAACACCATATGTAGATCCCTTTTATTACTACAATACCTCTCCATCATCCTTCTTAACAGGTATGTAGCTTTAGTGGTGGATCTGCCTGACATAAAACTAAATTGGTTCTCTGTAACTTGTATCTCTTGTCTCATCCTCCGTTCTATCATACTTTCCCATAACTTCATGGTATGGATTATGAGCTTGATCTCTCTATAATTTCTACAACTCTGTATATTCTCCTTATTGATGCAACTCCCCACTGCTGTGACTGAAACCTTCTCGGATGAGCAACTTTTTATGATTCAGAGGGCTCTATGGTTTGCAGATATTGCGAATTACAAAGCCATGAGGTTCATCCCCAATGAGTACACTAAACAGCAAGTTAGAATGCTTTTAAATTATGCTAAGTACTACTTGTGGGAAGAACCTTATCTTTTCAAGAGATGCTCATATGGTATGATCCGGTGTTATCTGAGATGAGGAATCACAATGGATCCTATGGCATTGTCACGGTTCAGAGTATGGAAGCCACTTTGGTGGTGAAAGGACAGCCACCAAGATCCTTCAGAGCGGTTTTTATTAGCCGACTCTCTTTCGAGACTCATGGGAATGTGTAAGAAACTGTGACAAGTGTCAAAGAGTTGGGAATCTCCCCAACAACCATGAGATGCCACAGCAGGGGATTTTAGAGATGGAGTTGCTTGATGTGTGGGGTACTGATTTCATGAGACCTTTTTCACCCTCATACTCAAACACTTAGGCTGCGTTTGTTTTTAGAGACAGGACAGAACATGACACTGAAATGGAGACAATACGACGGAGACACTAAAAATTATCTTTTGTGTATTGTGTTTGGATACGATGGACAAGACACTAATGTAATGTCTAGTATTATGTTTGGATACACATGGACAAGACTAAAATATTATATAAAATGACTAAAATAGCCCTGTAATTCCAAATTTTCTACATCAATACAAATTAATTTAATAAAAAATGAAAGTATACGGAACTTGAAAAAAATATTTGAAGAAGCAAAAAAATTTAATAAAAAAATATATTAGTATTTATATTAAAATAAAATTTATAAATATAATTATTTTATTTTAAAATTTATTATTAATATATAGGAATACATATGGTTAAGATTAACAAAAAAAATAAATTCGAGTTTGATTAATAAAAAATTTTGTTTAAGTTAATAAGCCAAATTAATTTTAAATAAAAAATTAATTTTAAAAAATATCCATTTTTACATGAAAAAACAATTAATTTTTGCATATAAAAATCTATTTTTATTTAAAAAAACTAATTTTTTTTATCTAAAAACTGATTTTTCTTTATAAAAAATTGATTTTTCTTTAAATTATATAAAATCAATTACAATTTATAAATTATTTTTTAGCATTTTAAAAGAACAATTTTACTTTTGCTAATATTTATCTTTCAAAAGTTTCAAGATTAATTATTTTTATTACAAATCAAATAATATAATATAAGGTTAAAATGGTATTGAAGTAAAACGATAAAAAAAAAAGAATTATCTACCTCCAATAAAAAATTATACAGAAAGGAGAGAGTACCTGGAAAAGAAAGAGATAGAGGAAGAACAGGAAGAAAAAAAATATCTCTAAACAACGCAATAAGAAAAATAAGAAGGGGTAATAGTGGAAAAAAAGGAAAACAAAATTTATAAAATTGTCCGTGTCCACTCTTCCAAATCCCGTGTCCATCATTGTCCTTCGTGAAAGAGTGGACACACAAGTATAAAAAACTGTCTCGGAGACAATATGTCCACTGTCCATGTCTCTGCTTCCAAACACTTTTTAAACAAGTGTTGTCCATGTCTCCGTGTCCTGCCCCCGAAAACAAACGCTACCTTACATCTTGGTGGCAGTGAATTATGCGTCCAAGTGGGTGGAAGCAGTGGTTTTACCCACCAATGATGCCAAAGTAGTGCTGAGCTTTTTACAGAGATATATTTTCATCCAGTTTGGTGTCCCAAGGATACTGATTAGTGATGGAGGAAGCCACTTCTGCAACAGACAGTTGGACTCACTTCTACAGAGATACAGAGTCCGTCATAAAGTGACAACCCCTTATCACTCTCAAACAAGTGGATAAGTTGAAGTCTCCAACAGGGAACTCAAGAGGATCCTAGAGAAGACTGTGAGTACTTCAAGGACTGACTTGGCAAGGAAACTAAATGGTGCTCTTTGGGTATACCGGACTGCATTCAAGACTCCTATTGGAATGTCCCCATACCAGTTAGTTTATGGTTAGACTTGCCACTTGCCAATGGAGTTGGAGCACAGAGCATATTGGGCAACAAAGTTCCTGAACTTTGACACTAAGGCTGCAAGAGAGAAAAGGCTACTCCAACTAAATAAACTTGATGAGTTCAGAAGCTATGCCTATGAGAATGCCAAGCTCTACAACGAAAAAACCGAGCTGTGGCGTGAGAAGAAGATAACTGTGAACATTTGAGCCAGGCCAGAAAGTTTTACTATTCAATTCTAGGCTCAAGCTCTTTCTTGGGAAGCTAAAGTCCTGATGGTCAGGACCTTTTGTGGTAACCGAAGTGTCGCCTTATGGTTACGTGGAACTTCAGGAAGAGAACTCAGATAGAAGGTTCACAGTCAATGGCCAGAGGGTAAAGCACTATCTTGGAGGCGAGATCAATCGTCAGATGTCCACTCATCTTCTGACTTGGCAGAACTGACTGTCAAGCTAATGACGGTAAAGAAGCGCTTGTTGGGAGGCAACCCAACCCTTAGTATCCTTGATTTTATGTTCAGTTTGTAATTCTCATTTCTTTTTATCTATATCTGATGATTATTCTTAGTTTTTCCTTGGTTTAATAGTGATTGTGGTCATGCAAAGTATTTAGAATAGGAACAAGAGGAATCTAAAAGAGAAACAGAACACCCAAGAGAGCAGTTTACTCAAGTGTTCTTGCGTTAAACACATACATGGGTGTTTAGTGCCAGAGATGGCACAATTATCAAGGAGATCTCTGATGGGTGGCGATAAATGTCAGACTGAGCGTTTAGCGCCGAGGAGCACACAAATCGAAGATGAATTACGTCGATTTGGGCCCTAAACACCAGGTTGGGGGTTTAGCGCCAGGATTGCCAGTTAGGTTGCCGGCGTGAAACGCTAGAGAGGGCACTAAATGCCAGCTGGACGTTTTGCGCCAGGCCTCGTCTCTCACTTTCAAAAAAAAAATTTGCAACATTGGCGTTAAACGCCAAGGGGGACGTTTAACGCCCCAGAGGGCACAAGTTTCACAACGTTGTGGCGCTAAACGCTAAAGCTGGCGTTTAGCGCCAGCGACGCAGCATTGGATTTTGAAAAAAGGGAATGCAAATTTGCAACAGTAACAACTACACTCCCTCCCTTTTGACTGTTTCATACCGCTCTCCCTTCCATCATTACCTCCCCTATATCACCCTCAATTCATTTTTCACCCCAAATCCATTCATTCAATTTTCCACATCCCATCACCATATCATTTCTCATCAAATCTTCCCCAAATCTCTCTTTCCCAATCCTTAACCCAGAATTCCATTCATTTTGTTTTTCTTTTTCTTTTCCTACCTCCCTTCCCACACTCAAATTGTAACCCCCACCCTCTCTATATCTATCCTCTCAGTTTTCACCTTTGTCTTAGTCACCACCATTCTCGTCCCTTTTACCTTTTATTTTCCTTTTCTTATTTTCTTTTTCTTTGCTCAGGGATGAGCAACAGTTCTAAGTTTGGTGTTGGGGCGCTCTGCTTTTCTATTTTTTTTTCTCGTATCCCATATGGCACCCAAGACCGAAAAATCCTCTTCTAGAAAGAGAAAATAAAAGGCTCCCGCAATCGGTCTGTTTGATAACAACCAGTTCTATTCCAAAATCCATGAGGATCACTTCCACGAGATTGTGAGCAAAAAGAAGATGATCTTAGAGGTCTGACTTGATTTGCAGCCGGATGAATATCCAGAGATTTGGGAATAGATTCTGAGGAGGGGTTGGGAAGTTCTATGCAACCTTGTGACTGATGTGGGTCTGCTGATGGTTAGGGAGTTCTACGCCAATGCTTGGGTGACTTACAAGCATGTCAAGGGCGTGAACCACAACCCGAAGAACTGGCGCACTATGGTCAAAGGGGGGATTTTAGAGTTTAGTCCAGAAAGGGTAAGGGATATCCTTCAGCTGCCACCATCTAGAGATGACCCTCACTCTTATACTCAGAGAGTCAACACTGATCAGAGACTGAACCAGATTCTCACCGACATATGCCTCCCCAGAGCAAAGTTGAGGAGGGATTCTAGAGGTCAACCATATGAACTGGGCAAGCATGATCTGAGGCCGATTGCTCGGGGGTGGTTGGAGTTCATTCAGCGTCCATCATTCCTACGAGTCACCGGTTCAAGGTTACTACTATTGACCAAGCCGTGTTGATTCACTGCATCATGCTCGATAATGAGGTAGAGGTGCATCGTGTAATCCCGCATTAGTTATACAGCATAACGGAGAAGGCCTCCACCTCTACTAGATTGGCCTTCCCCCACATCATCTTCCACTTATGTGAGGCCGCTCGAGTCCACATTGAAGGAGACACCCCTATCGACATTGAGAGGTTGATCACTCAGAGGGATATGAGCTAGTTCACCCTCTTCAGCAGGAGTAGCCTGAAATGTCTCAGGGATATTATTTCCCTCCTCATGACTATAGGGATTGATGCGCAAGCATCTTTCCTCTATTTTCTTATTATTTTAAATATAAATTTATTGAGTTTTATTTAGATTTTAGTGTTTGAAACCTACTTGAATACTACCTTGAAGCACATTATGGTTTTACGACCGAATTTGGCAAAATTCGTGCATAAGAGAAAGGTAAAAAGTGGATGCTGTCAACCCTGATCTCAAACTCCAACAAACATAACTTGAACTACAGAAATCCAATTGATGCAGTTCCAACAGCATTAGAAAGCCAATTTTCAGAATTTTCCAACAATGTATAATAATCTATATTTTTTTCTGGCATCGCAGCCTCATGAGATGCTAAACACCGAGCCTGACATTTAGCACTAGAAAGACAGTAACGTTTCTGCCTCCTAGGGCGCTAAACGCCAAACAAATTTGGCGTTTACCACCAGTAGCACGGATCCAACTTTAAGGAAAGGACTTCATTAGTTAAATTTGGGTCATATTTATCTTATTTTATTTTGTTTTACTTTTTTTTTTTTCCCAAACAATCTTTTGGGCTTTAGATATGTGAAAAATGAAGCAACTTGTCTACCTAATTACTTGTAATGTAACTACTGACAAATCCTTTCATAAAAGTTTAAATATTGTAAGCACATAAATGTTGAAATCACATAAGCAATTAGCTGTATATTTCAGCTTTAAATGTGATTTCTGGGCTGCGAATATCATCCTGGCTTTGAATTAATCTGATCTCTAGACTGGTTGACCGGGGATCATGACCTGCACTTTTGTAGTCATTGAGTGTCCTTTGCAAAAGAGCCTGCAAACATGGGCAATACTTGCATCATTTATCAATTATCATCAATTGTCATTGTTCGAAAGTTGACGGCTTCATCAATCATCATGAATGTCAAAAGTTTGAAAATCTGAAAATTGATATCCTCAATTGACTAGACGGCAATAAATTGGTCAAAGAAGTCAAATGCTAAAAGAACTTCCATCACTCCACCAGTATTTGCACACCATCATCAGAGGAGGAAGAAAAGAGTACGCTTAAAGTAACATGTGAAGAAAATGAATACCTGCAAGCTTGATACTGCAAGTTCTGCAGTAATCTCAAGGTTGTCAGGGTATTTCTGCAATGCATAAAGACATACAGCTCGTTACTATTATGGTCATGGGTATAATTGGAAGGCTCTATAACTATAACCATAACTCCTAAGCAAAGGTATTACATTACTCCAACCAAGAAGAAGTGCAGTCATGAGATCTCCCGTTCCCTACAAGCAAAAAACAAAATTGAAATTTTGGTTACTGAAAGTTTGAAAGCTGAATTGGATTTGATAAATGTCTTACTGTCGAAAGAGCACCTGGTCAAATGGATAAACAATTAAATGGCAAGTGAATGAATTAATGAAAAATGAAATCCACTACATTGTGGTAGCTAGTTGCAAAGCAATAACATGGTGTGTTTGTCTACAAAAATAAGACAAAGGTGTCTGTGGGGATGTACATGATGAACAGGTCTCTGTATTTCAGTCATATTTAGAAAAATAGAGAGATACTTCGATAATCACATAAGAAAGGCAAACATTGATTAATAAAAGCTGAACTCGATCCAAGTTTGGCTTCACAAAAGCTTTAACATTCATAGATACATAACAATCAAACTTATCAAAAACTGAACTATACCGTAAAGTAAGCTGGTATTTTTGGAATCACAATCTTAAATTGTTTGGGAGGCTTTCCCTGTCACAAACAAATAAAACTAAGCGGTCACTGAAGAATATGCAGTATACAGAAGTGAAACCAGTATTTAAAACTAAAGTAGTTCTACAGAAAAATGAATTTAGACAAGCAACCATATTATGAAAGGTCAATATGAAAATTAAGAAAACTTGATTCACAATGTTGCTCATATCTAAAAGTGAAACCAGAAATAGAAAATTTGGATCAAATTACATTCAAGTGAAATCTAGCCCACCTTTTCCTTTTCATGGCTGCCAATGAGAAGAAGAGTCCCGTCTATATTTATACTTGTTATTACAACCTGAAGGGTCATATATATTAGCTAAATGTTTGAGAACTTAAATTGCAATTTTCAGAACAATTGACAAGTTCATTATAATTTGTAACACTTAGGCATATACTATTTCTTGGAATTAAAAAAAAACAGTGAAAAAGAGAACACTTCGAAAAGAATATCTAAAACTTTAGAACAATAAACCTCAAACTTTGAACTATGTGTCTATGAGAGTAAATGCAAGTTGCCTATAAAAATAGAGGTGCATCACATTAGGCTAACACGATATCTGACCTCTCAAATGATGTTTCAAAATTTTATTTTTTTAAGAAATAAAAGCCACAATTTTCATTGGAGCAAGAGACCTAAATCATTTTTACGTTAACAAAGAAATATGACAATTAAAAAAATAATGAGATATCTTGTTATGTGGGACTTTGAGCACCCCATAATACCCAAGTCCCTGACATATCATCATCATCATCATCATCATCATATCATCATTACTAAAATTTAATTTTAATGCATTAACATTGTAAATTTTTTTTCAGTATCATCAAATTATTTTCATTGAGAAGATTTAACTACTAGTGTGAAAGATAACTACGTTTATTAACGTGGCAATATATGATTGAATGTATGTGTGAAATTAAAATGTAATATTGACAATGCATGGAAATTTAATGAAATAAAGGAGGGAGATAACGATCCAATTTAAAGTTTAGTCAAAAGCAAAATGCAATTGAGTATAGATGGTTTGATCCAACAATCCTAAAAGCAGATGAGCATTATCTGTAATGTGTAATCCATGTCTTGCCATTCAGTGAAATATTGATGGTGGAAGAGATGCCGAAGTTATGTGGTTCCAGTTCTACCCAAAGGACTATCTAAATCAATAAATAATGAAATATGCATAGTTGCAACAGTACTGAATATTTCCCTTGTCTAAATAGGAGTTTTTCCATGTACAAATATAAAGATAAACCTTTGATGGTCCAGCCTCATGAAGAAAATTACAAGCTTTCCGGCCATCATCTTCAGATTGAATCCTACAATAAGTACAATGAATAAATATGCAGGTAAAACTGACATATTCGTATAGATACACAAACAGAATAAACAAGTAAAAATCTGATGGCATCAGTTGTGACAAAGAAGCAGCATAATAGTAACGAAATTCATAATGCCTTCAGCTGTTGAAACTAATTTTTCAAATTTCAATCACTAGAAAACATCTAATAAAAAGGAAAATGTGTATAACAAACTTGTTTTAAAGTTTAAACCCATTTAATTCTGAGAAAAATTACAACGCAACAGATGAATACATGTATCGGTGCATAATAATAACAAGAATAAATAATAATAAGTTGGACTCCCCTCTCCCTCTCAAACTAATACTACCAAGATAATAAATAATAACAACAATGACAAAGAAGTGAAAATGGAACCTTCGTTAGAAACTATTGCAAGTAAATCAAAACTGTTGTTGTACACCACACTACAAATAGAGTGCTGAATGCAAAATTTCAATGTATGTTCATATCCTGATCCTGATCATAAAAAAATTAATCTACTTCTATAGACAAAAATTGATTATGAAGTTTCATACTTCAAAAACAAAAAGGGAACTAATCTTATACCACCTATAGAGTGGTAGACATTGAAACAAACAAACCAAAAGAAAGAAAACTATATAACAGGAGGGGAACAAAAGGCTTCATGCAACCTTAATTGTGGGATAATTACCTGAATCCTGTTAGTAGTTCTGCTTCAAACTGGTTAGGAGTTAACATTGAAGCTACTGGAACAACCTGCCAAAATGTGTTATTCAAATATGTAGTTTTGAAATTAAAAATAAGAAAGGTAACATGGAAAGGAATTTTGCTTGAATCTTTTCATAACTAGGAACCCAGTACTAGTGCATTAAAATATAGTTTTCAATTATTGGTAACTGAGCTAAAAGATTTATATTCTTTAAACTTGATGCATTGTATATATTATTTGCACATGAACGCCTGCAGAAACATCTTTGTTAACCAGTCTTACCCTTTCACGATAGACTGATATTAGCTCTTGAGGAACATAAAGTTTTCCTTCGTCACCCATCACTGGATCACAAACTGACAATGAAACACAAATTCTTTAACTGAAAATATACAAATTTGTTTAAATAATTCAAGTCAACTCAGATTACCCAAGCTTCAAATACAACCCATCATCAGGGAATGGAGAAAAAAAGAGATTCCAGTCCAGTACCAAAACAGAAAAATTAAGTCGTATTTTACAGTCTTAACATACCACTAACGAGTGAAAATTGCAATAAAACATTCGAGTAATGTTGGGGCAGGGAATGGAGAAAAAAAGAGATTCCAGTCCAGTACCAAAACAGAAAAATTAAGTCGTATTTTACAGTCTTAACATACCACTAACGAGTGAAAATTGCAATAAAACATTCGAGTAATGTTGGGGCAGTTCGGAACAAACTGTAGTTGACACTAATAAAGAAAAAGCAAAGTCCCTTCTAGCTACAACAGTATGTAAATTTCCTTTTTTGTTTCTCACTTTTCCTCTGAGGACATGAGCTATGTCCTCCATTCTTTACTTTAATTAATATCTAAATATTCATAAAAGCTAGACCACTATAAGATGGTCACATGCTAAAATAAACCCGAAAATGATAAACAATCATATCAAAACATTTTATAAGGCCAAAATAGGAAAACTTATCCTATCTTGTAAAGTTCTATTGGTGTGTGAACACAGCACTAAAAGTCTTACCATATATAAGTTTCGGGTTTACTGAGCGAAGCTTGCTAACAACTTCTAATACAGTGTCTAAAAAAGAGACTGAACCGATATAACCTGAAAATATAGAAATTATATCAGATAGAAGTAAGGAAAATAGGGAACAAAAAAAAAACACAACAAATTGGCTGGCGAGTAAGCTCTGACAAAAACACATTACCGCACAAAAATACAGCACAAATAGAATAACAACTAGTGTGGTTACAAAACTCTACATGTCTCACCTGTTAATAAATGAGTATAGTACAACAAATCATTTCCTTCAAGACCTTCTATTAGTTCCCAGAGTTGTTGTCCATTCAAAACCTGACCCTTAAAAGTAGGGTATCCTGCATTATAGTCCTCAAATCCATTTAACAAAAAACTTCACCTTAAATTTTAACGAGGATACCAATACCATCCTTGAAACTTATTCAGAATGACAGATACAACATCGCACCCTATTATGTATGATAGGCTTCAGAGCGAAATAGAAGCAGCTTGCCTGTATGATTAGAGAACTGCACAGAGTTAATCGGATCCACATCATAGCCCAATAGTTGCAGAGGGAAGACAGCTGATTTATTACCAACATACCCCTGAGAAGAACAACACAAAAAATGACCATGATGTCAAGCTAGCTAGTTACTCAACCATCTCTATGCATGCAACAAACAACAACATTCAGAATTATTGTATTGGCAACACCAAACTTGGTAGAACTAGAATTTGAGTGCCAATAAAGTTAAAATTCTTTTAATCATTCACCATGTGTCCAATCATTGACCAAAGCATATTTGATTTGAATTTGATCACCAAGAAACTAATAGCACCTAAACATCATAGTATCTTGCTACTGCTAACGAGCTAAGAGCGCATTTGACGAATTATTATCACTGAATAAGTAACATGATGAAGCAAAATCCAAAATGAAAGGGAAAAACCGAAGAAATGAAAAGCACCTGAACGGTGTGAGATTGAATGCTGAGAACTCGACCAGTCTCCGAGGGAAGAACCAGTGAAAGGATTGGAGGCGCCATCTGTGAAGTTCTCGGGTTTCTTCTCTCCCGTAGAAATTGAAATAACAGAATGTTAAATTAAATTCACAAGAGAGCGAAATCAATTGCAGGATATGAAAATTAAAGAGTGACTGCAAGAATGTAAGTACATAACGAGAGAAAATTTGATTTAACCAGAAAACGTGAGTTTTAGGGGAGAATCTGAGTGGTGATGAGTTGATTAGCAGAGATTGCAACAACATCGAAGAAGAGCTTGATGCTGATGTAAATGTCCCCGAGTCACTTTTTGCATTCTATTATTATATTCATTCATTCATCTTATTTTATTCTTTTTTAATAATGAATTAAAAAAATTACATACTAATTACTGATTACTTATCTAAAAGATTTTAATCCCTATTTTAAATTGAGATTTTGGTAATTCTGAGGATTGGAATTCATTATTACGATAAGTTGTTGGTGAAAGTATGAAAGTGCCACTGGTGTCGTGTGGTGCAGTGTGGCTGCAGATATGCTTACTTCAAGCATGATGAATACACAGCCAAATTTCATTGCTCCATTTTTGGCCTTTGGATCAGATTGCGGGGAATAACTCAACAAAACCATTCATTGACTTGAATCAAGAACATAAATAAGTTAACAATATTTTGAACCTTTCTTGTTGGACTTGCCAATGAAATAAATAAACAAAAGGTGTTTTCTTCTTGGACGTTTAAGAGAGAATAGGAGACGAGAAATAGTGTTATATTTTTCTCTTCATTCCGGAAAAAAAGGAGAAACTAGTTTTTTTATTAGACATATTTATCTTTATTAGACCAATAGTATGAATCCATTTTTATCCTCACCACCTTCAGTTAAGAGTACCGATTCATCCAATATCACTCCTCTCACTACACCCATCTGATAGTGTGAGCAACAATGCAAAGGAGATAAAATTATTACAAACTTTGCCAAGTAAAAAAATTAACAAGCATGACTTAGTAATGATCAAATACACGTTATCAAAGTTTTTCCAATCAATCTATTATAAATTTTCAAAAAGAATGAAATGAAAATGCACTATATTTATCCAGCATATATTCTATATAGGATATAAACAATGGTCTAAATACCAACTTTTCTTTAAGTTTCGATGCATCCAGAAAGTCCACGGTCCCCAGATTCCACACCTGAAGGCTCCGCAACCCCCCCCCCCCCAAAAAAAAACACACACACAAAAAAACCCCCAAAAAAAGTTTCCTGTTTACTATGACATGATTAATTGCAATATTGCATAGTCTCTTCCATTACCTATTTTATTTCATATATCATCAAGGTTGAGCAGATCTCTAGAGGGGAAAAAGGCATTTAATGAAATCGGTAGATTACAAGTTTAAAATTTTGGAAACAGACCCAAGTTGACATTAGGAATTTGTTTATTAATGAACATGGCACTGGGAGTGTGAATGCGACCCAAGAAAAATAACCTCAAATAGAACGTTGTGGATGTAACATAGAATACAGAGAGAAATAGCAACGTGTAAAGTTAAAAAAACCAAACATGCATGCAAAATTGGATGAGGAAATCATGGAAAGGGTGAAGAATTACCGAAGACCTGGTTCAGATTTGAATTTGTCTCTGCGATATGAGAAAGTTATGTATCCTAATAGGTAGCTGGAATTGCGAGGGATGCGTTCTGAGTACGAAGCTGCAAATCACAAACTAAAGTGAAAAAAGGGAGGAAATCAGTGAAATAAAGAAGAGCACGAAGAAGATGTTGAGGGACGGCGAAGATTGAAGAACTCACGGCGACGGCAAAGAGTCTACGGCGGCACGGGTACGTTCGCACTACGCACAGAAAGTGGTGCTCAACAGAGAGAGATGGCTCGGAGACAGAGGCGTTTTTGACGACGAGAAAGAGGCGGCCGACGACGGCGAGGACAGAGACGGGCTTCACGGCGAGCACAGAGTAGCGGCGGCTGTTTGCTCTGATATGGTTAGGGATTTTGCCATTTGGTTAGACTGAGAGCGAGACAGAAGGGAGAGGGGGATTGGGGATTTTTTTTTTTAATAAATAAAATAAACTAAAATAAATTATTTGTAGCATTTTTTACAAAAATTTATATCATATACTTACTTCGTTTACGGTATAAACGAAATAATAATGTACATATTTTATTTACACTGTGAACAAAATAATACTAAAAATAGATGATATATATATTTCGTTTATACAGTAAATAAAATAGGTATATTATTATAAAAAATTATTTTTTATTTTTATTTTAATCTAATTTTTAAAAATTATATATTAAAATTACTACTCTACATATTTAAAATTAGTGATTTAAAATTGTCCATTTGAAATGGTACATTATTTTTTAATAACCAACTTATTTAAATTAGAACTCAAAAAAGAATACATAAAAAATAGATTAATTAGATTGATTTAAATTTAAAATAAGGTTTTGCGAAGAATAAAAATTATGTGTAAAAATTGAAACATTGATAATGTGAGAGAATATAGGCATGAGAAATTATGTGATGAGGATAACGTGGTCTGTATTTTGACGAGCAGAAACGGAATTATTCTCTTAAGGCCGTTAAAATGGGCCATCGGCTCAGTCCGTTTACCAATTTAAATAAGTGGACTTTGTTTCTAAAGTTAAATTTGTTTAAATTTTAGGTTAAACGGGTTGAGTTTGATTAACCCGAAAAAAATGACCCATTAACTAAAAGATATTGTTTGTTTAAGGATTTTGATTTTAAAGTGATATTTTTATCAAAATATTTTTCAAAAAATAAAATAAAAAGATAAATAGGCTGGTCCATTTAACTTATCAGACTGATCATAAACGATTCGAGCTGAAAAATTATGGTCTATAAATAAAGCGGGTTTAAAACGGTCCAACCCATTTAACCCGCATAGTTAACGGGCCGTGCTTAAATGAGTTAGACTAGCCCATTTGACAACCCTATTTTCTCTCACTCTTTTCTGTTTTATTTATTCCATCAACTTCACGTTTGTTTTAATATAATAATTGTTTATAACTGATATTCTCACGTATTAAAGGCTTTTTCTCATCATGTAACATGAACATGTACAACTTTATTTTTTTAAAAATTTAAATCAATCTAATTTGATTTATTTTGTTATGTACTCTTTTTTTAGTACTAATTCAAATGGTTTGATTTTTAAGAAAATAATATGCTAAATAATTTTAAATCACTAATTTTAAATACGTAAAGTAAAATATAACTTTTAAAAATTACAATAATTTAAAAAAAATAAATTAATATTGTCTTAATCGTAATTTTTTTATAATAATACACATATTTTATTTGTAGTGTAAACAAAATATATATCATCTACTTTATTTTGTTTATACGGTAAACGAAATAAAAAATACGATAAATTTTCGTAAAAATATTATAAATTATTTATTTTAATAAAATAAAATATTTTATTTATTAAAAAAAATCCGAAAGTCTTCTTAAACCAAAACGATGCGGTTTATGTTGAATAAAAAAACCAAATCTTCAAAAACCTTAATCGGTTCAATCAATTCATCAATTAATTACTAATTCGACCAATCTTTTTACTAGTTTTTTACAGATAAATTTTAAAGAATCGGCTAACTGATCAATTTTCAATTAATTCGGTCAAATTAATCGGTTCCCTCCAATTTCCAAAATCTTGATTTATAGTCATGTTGACAGATAGGATAATTAAATTTCCAACTAAAGAAGCTTGCCCAGGAGGCCACAAGGTGCTCGCGCGTTTTATTATTTTATAAACTTTTATAATATAATATGGGAAGTGCTAGGGGAACAATGAAAATTTTGAACAACATGAACAACCATCAATCAAATAAAAATACAGTACACTCTAATTTAATGCTATTAATTAAATTTACTCTTTTAACCCTATTAATTCACATTGTTTATACATTATTCAAAAATCTTGTTAATTACCTATACTTTTCCATATAATATAAGATGACTAGCGTGATCAAAATGATAGACTGCATAGCATATTTTTCAGTGTTAGATTGAATTTTCTGTTTTGAAAAATTTTTAAAGTTAGTAATTTTTAATATTTTTTATTATTTAATTAGTATAAATATTAAATTATTATTTTATTAATTAATATATATAAATTTTAAAAAATATAAATATAAATTATATTAATTTATGAATATAAAATATATTAATTTATATATATAAAATTTAAATATAAATATAATTTATACATTTTATATTTATAAAATATTTATAAATATAAATATAAATTATTATTAATTAAATATTAAAAATAATAATAATATTTATTGATTATATAGGATTATTCTTCTTTTATATATGTCTTCCTTTAACTTGCTTCAAATAACTGTACCTAGCGCTGTATTTTTTTTTTATTTTAAATTGTGGCTTTCTCCTATACTGCATCCATGGATGCATGATCTATTAGTTTAGAACACTACATACACACACTAAGGACTATGATGTGCAATTATATTATAAAAGTCCATCCAACTCACAATAGTTTTAACAATATTTAATTAAAAAATAATTTTGAATTGATATAATGTAAATAGTAATTATTTAACTAAAGTTAGATTAGAGTAAAAAAGATCACCACTCCGATTTTTTTGAATTTCTTCCCTCTGAATACAAATATTTTTACGTTAATTGATTTTAAAAATGTTTGCTTTTTATTTTATTAATATCAATTATGATATATGATTTTTTTAGTGTCATTATTTTTTATTTTATTAATTTTGATCCTATTTTTAAATTTTTTTATTTATTTATAATTAAAATTAAACTTTTTGTTCCATTACAAAATTTTTGTTTATTTATAGATGTTTTTTTTTCTATTTGTGGAGGTTTATAATTCCTACCAAATAGTTTGTGGAGAGTTTCTAAAACTCTCCAAAATTTGAGGTACCACGAGATCTTTTGTGGGATTTTTAAAAACCTCCACAATCTATTTAGTGGGAGGTTTTGTGTGTATTTAGTGGAGGTTTTAAATTGAATTTTTGTGGTGGTTTTAAATTACTTTTGTGGCAATTTAACTCCCCCCAAATTTGATTTTCTAATTTAACAAAAATTAACTATTTTGTAAGATTTTTAAACCTCCACAAATCCTATAATTATATATTTATTTTTAATTTCAAAACATTCATTAATCTCATCTCATTTACATACTTTTAAATTAAAAATTTATTTTTTAATATCAAAATTTAAAAATTAAATCTTTTATAACACAATTCCTCAATATATAAGACATAACTCTATATATAAAAAAAATCTCAATGTCATCAAACATTAGGAAAAATGATAGCCTAAAGATTGTGATATAAGATGGTAATACATGATGGTATTCTGGATATAAATGTTCCTGATGTCTGATAGCAGCCCTCAAGTTTTCTAATGTCTCTTGGTGGTATTCTGGATCTCTCCACGAGAAATCAAACCTTGCAACTAGTACATGGTAACAAAAGAAGAATGAGATGATTGAAGCAGTGATTCCAAACAATAAAGGAAGAAAAGCAAACACAATTTTGTTCAACTCTAAATGCATTGTTAATTCTAAGCTTTTTAATAATATAGTAAGAAAATAAATGAATTAGTCGAAAATTATCATCTAATTGTTTTTTATCAATAGCTCTTTATCAATAGCTAAGAATCAATCAGGAAAATTTTGACAAATAACTAAATATATATACAATTAATTTTTCTAAACAAACATCAGAAAGAATCAAGGTTGCAATGGAGAATACCAAACATTAGATCAAGGCAATGCAAAATTGTGTCAATTGAAGGAGACTTTGGAACGACTGTGCCAACAATCTTAATCATAGTTGGAAAGAAACTCTGAAAAAAGTATTTTAAACACTTAAACCAAAATTCAAATAAGATTTATCACTAAGAAGACATTATTAGGAAGGGGTAAAATCATCTCAAAGTTTAATCGAAGACATTCATATTACTACTAGCAGGAAAAAGCACTAAAGTAGAACCATCAACACACACAACATGATGAAACTCCAAAATTTTCACACAACAATGTATCAACTTGTTTTCTCACAATCACAGTGCTTAAAAGAAGATCAGGTTACAAAACCATCACAACACCACACCATACACATCACAAATAAAACAACGAGAGTATTTTAAATAAAACAACCATATCTTGCAATTCTTTAGGTGCAAACCCATATCCATAGACTTCTTCTGTAAAATCTTAATGTCTGAACTAATGAAACCAATCTCAGCCTGATTAAAAAGTACAAAGAAAATATTTTATCAAACACCTAGAGTACAATAAAAGTAAATATCACAAAATACAAGAATTAACAAAATCCATAACTACCACAAGTAAGAAATCAACAATAGCAATTAAGAAAAATATAAAAAGGACATGAAAACATGAAATTGCATTAGAAGAAATCAAGATCCAACAATGGTTCATCGACATAAAAGAGAGCAAAATAAGAAATTAATAAGAGAAGTGACTAAACTAAAATGCTAGAATAAGTAAAACTAAAAGAAAACTAAAATGAAACAAGATTAAAATCTAGATAAAAAAGGAAATGGAAATAAGAACCCTAAATCTAAAGAGAGGAGAGAGCCTCTCTCTCTAGAATTCTACTCTAAAACATGATGAAAACTCAAATATGACTACTTGGTTCATTTTCTCTTCAATTCTTGGGTTCAATAGCATCAGAAATGAGTTGGATTGGGCCCAAAATGCCTCAGAAATCACTGGCCACGAGTTGCTCAAGATGGCCCACGCTGATCCTACGACGCGCATGATAAACCCCGATTTTGTGGTTTATCTTGTACTTAATTTGGGGGATTTTATCACCTTTTATCACATTTATTCAATGAAATAGCATGGTTTTGCAATTCTCCCTTGATTTGTGCTTAAATGTGAAAACATGCTTTTTAGGCCCTAAAATTGATTATTTTAATTCACTTTAATTCCATTCGATGCCTTGATATGTTTGTTGAGTGATTTCAGGTTCATAAGGCAAGTATTGGATGGAAGAAGTGAGGAGAGAAGCATGCAAAGTGGGAGAACTCACGAAGAAATGAAGGAACCGTAAAGCTATCAAGCCTGACCTCTTCGCACTCAATCGACCATAACTTGAGCTACAGAGGTCCAAATGAGGCAGTTCCAGTTGCGTTGGAAAGCTAACATCCGGGGCTTCGAAATGATATAAAATTTATTATATGTTGCTTTGCTTATAGGGGCGCGCACGCGCCACGTACGCGTGCGCGCCGATGCTGCTCGTGGCCCACTAAAGTGAAATCGCCCCCAGCGATTTCTGAAGCACTTTGGACCCAACCCAACTCATTTCTGATGCTATTTCATGTAGAATTCAAGCTTGGATAAGGAGGAAGCAATTGTTTGGTAGTATAGCATCATGTAGGTTAGTTTCTAGAGAGAGAAGCTCTCTCTTCTCTCTAGAATTAGGTTAGGTTAATCTCTTATAGATTTAAGTTCAATTACATGTTTTCATCTTGTTTCTTGTATGAATTCTTGCTTCTATTCTTTTATTCTCATGATTTGTAGTGTTAATTTTACTTTTATGTCTCTTTTATGTCTATGAATGCTCATGTTGAATTTGTTTATATTTAATGAAATTTAATGTTTGATGTTCTTTTAATTGATGATTTGAGTTGTTGATTTACTTTCCTTACAATTTGTAGTTGGTAGATTTATGATTCTTGCAATTTATGATGTTTACTTTTCTTACACTCTAGATGTTTGATAAAATGTTTCCTCTAGTTTTTGAGTAGTTCTCTTGACTCTTGGCCTAGGCTAAAGGAATTGAGTGACCTTGAGTCATTGGGTCTCATTGAATTGGTGAATTGTGAACCCTTGGTGATTAATTTGATACTCATTGATGCCAACCCACTACTAATCTAATTAGTAGGTAGGTTGGGACTTATGGGTTGATGTGATCAAGCCTATTTGACGTACTTCAAGTCTAGGAGTAGATATTACGTACTTAAGGCTTTGGAAGTAGACTTAATAGGTTGGCCTCACATAATTATCAATATATGGTTTGTAGACAAGCATGGTGATCTCAATTACCTATGTCTAGCCAAGAGTTCTTTCCATTTCTTTTATTAGTTCTTGTTATTTTACTTTCTTGTCATTTACTTTTCTTGTCAAATTCCAAATCAAACCCCCCTTGCATCTTCATAGCCAATAATTGACCACTTCATTGCAATTCCTTGTGAGACGACCCAGAGTCTAAATACTTCGGTTATAAATTCATTGGGGTTTGTACATGTGACAAAACCAAATTTTAATTTGATGTGAGAGTTGTTTGTTGGTTTGGAGCTATACTTACAACGAAGTAACTCCTTTCTTTAGGAAGAAAATCTAGACCGACGACGATTCTCTCTATCAAATTAATGAGTAGAGTCATATTGCATTTAGTTGTATGCATGTAGATAGGTGCATATAGTTTATTTGTATTGAATAAATGTTCATACCCTTTTCTTGTGCTTCTTTATTCTTAGCATGAGGACATGCTTGGTTTAAGTGTGGGGAGATTTGATAAACCCCAATTTCGTAGTTTATCTTGTGCTTAATTTGTGTGGTTTTATCAACTTTTCTCACATTTATTCAATGAAATAGCATGGTTTTGCAATTCTCCCTTGATTTGTGCTTAAATGTGAAAACATACTTTTTAGGCCCTAAAATTGGTGATTTTAATTCACTTTAATTCCATTCGATTCCTTGATATGTTTGTTGAGTAATTTCAAGTTCATAAGGCAAGTATTGGATGGAAGAAGTGAGGAAAAAAGCATGCAAAGTGGGAGAACTCATGAAGAAATGAAAGAACTGCAAAGTTGTCAAGCCTGACCTCTTCGCATTCAATCGACCATAACTTGAGCTACAGAGGTCCAAATGAGGCAATTTCAGTTGTGTTGGAAAGCTAACATCCGGGGCTTCGAAATGATATAAAATTTGCCATATGTTGCTTCGCATTTACAGGCGCACATGTGCCATGTATGCGTGCGCACCGATGTTGCACGTGGATCCATTTTGGGCAACTCATTGGGGGCGATTTCTGAAGTATTTTGGGCCTAATTCAACTCATTTCTGATGCTATTGAACCCAAGGATTGAGGAGGGAATGAACCAAGTAGTCATAGTTTAGTTTTCATCATGTTTTAGGGTAGAATTCTAGAGAGAGAGGCTCTCTCCTCTCTCTAGATTTAGGATAGTAATTAGGGTAAAATTAGGTTAATCTCTCTCAAATTTGTCTTTCAATTCTTGTTTTTATTTCAACTCTCTTTATATTTTAGTGTTCTATTGTCTTAATCTTCTTAGTTTCTCTTGTTAATTTCTTATTTTGCTCTCTTTTGTGTTGATGAACCATTGTTGGATCTTGATTTCTTTTAATGCAATTTTATGTTTCCATGTCTCTTTTATGTTTATCTTTATTATTATTGTTGATTTCTTATTCATGTTGGTTATGGATTTCCTTTAATTCTTGCATTTTATGATGTTTACTTTTCTTGCACACTAGGTGTTTGATAAAATGTTTCCTCTAGTTTTTGAGTAGTTTTCTTGACTCTTGGCCTAGGCTAAGGGAATTGAGTGACCTTGGGTCATTAGGTCTCAATGATTTGGTGATTTGAGAACCCTTGGTGATCAATTTGATACTCATTGACACCAACCCACTACTAATCTAATTAGTAGGTAGGTTGGAACTTATGGGTTGATGTGATCAAAGCCATTTGACGTACTTCAAGTCTAGGAGTAGATATTACGTACTTAAGACTTTTGGAAGTAGACTTAATGAGCTTGGTTCCTCATAATTGTCAATATATGGTTTGTAGACAAGGATGGTGATCTCAATTACCTATGTCTAGCCAAGAGTTCTTTTCCCTTATTTTGTTAGTTAATTGTTCATTTACTTTTCTTACCATTTAATTTCTTGCAAAAATATAAAATCAAAACCCATTACCCCCTTTGTAGCCAATAATTAAACATTTCATTGCAATTCCTTGTGAGATAACCCGGAGTTCAAATACTTCAGTTAATTCTTATTTGGGGTTTGTTACTTGTGACAACTCAAATTTTTGTATGAAAGGATTAGTGATTGGTTTAGAAACTATACTTTACAACGAGAATTAATTTGTGAAATTCTAAACCGTCAAAGATTCGTTCATCAGCGCACGCATGGGGATGCGTGCGCATCACCTAACTACAAGGCAACTATGGCAAATTTTATATCATTTTGAAGCCCCAGACGTTAGCTTTTCAACACAACTAGAACCGCCTCATTTGAACCTCTGTAGCTCAAGTTATAATCATTTTAGTACGAAGAGGTCAAGATTGACAGCTTAGCAATTCCCTCATTTCTTCATGAGTCCTCCCACTTTGCATGCTTTTATTTCATTCCTTCAATCCAATCTTTGCCTTCTAAACCTAAAATCACTTAACAAACATATCAAGGCATCAAATGGAATTAAAGTGAATTAAATTTAGCTATTTTAAGGCCTAAAAAGCATATTTTCACACTTAAGCACAAATTTAGGGAGAATTACAAAACTATGCTATTTCATTGAATAAATATGAGAAAAATTGATAAAATCTCCTAAATTAAGTACAAGATAAACCACAATTTGAGTTTATCAAACCTTCCCACACTTAAACTAAGCATGTTCTCATGCTAAGAATAAAGAAGGACAAAAAAAAGGGTATGAACATTTATTCAATGCAAATAAACTATATGCTTATATCCACATGCATGCAACTAAATACAAAGTGATTCTACCTACTTGGTTAAAAATTAATCAATCTCCAAGAACATATATAAGCAAGTAGGGTAAAGATAGTATGATGATTCATGAATCCCACCAATTCAAATATCAAAATGAAGTTCAAATAGACTTGCAGGAAGAAAGCTCATGAAAGCCGGGAACAAGGAATTGAGCATCGAACCCTCACCGGAAGTGTATCCGCTCTAGTCGCTCTAGTGTATAGGGTTGATTCACTCAATTCTCCTCTAATCATATTTTCCGTGATTTGTTTTTCATCTAACAATCAACAATTATTCAATGCATGCATACATTCATCATGAGGTCTTATTTATAGGTTGTAATGAGGCTAGGGTAAAGGTAAGGATGCATATGGTCAAGTGAGCTTGAAATTTGAATCTTTGATTAACCTAAGCTCTCACCAAACATATATAATAACCTATACAATTCTAATACAATACCTAACTATCCATGATTTCCACTTTTTCACATACTCATGCATTCTCTTTAATTCACATTCCATATGCATTGTTATTGTTACTTTACTTTGGGGCATTTTTCCCCCTTTTTATTGCATTTTTTTCTATATATTTTTGTTTCTTTTATTTTTCTATTTCTTTTTCTACATTTTTTTCACATTTTTTTTTTCATAACAAAGTACATACAAACGTATCAATGCATATGGTTTTACATATTTAATGCATAAGCACGTACCCAATCCCATGATTTTCAATAAAAATACAAAATACACTTTTACCTCAACCAATGTCCCAAGTTTTCTATACTCAAATGATACACACTCTCACTAGCCTAAACTAATCACAGATCCAAATTAAGGGGCATTTATTATTTTTCACTTAAGGCTTGTAATGTGCTAAAATTAAGAACAAATGGGATTAAATAGGCTCAAAATTTGGCTAACAATGGTTGATGAAAGGTAGGCTATTTAGGTAAGTGAGCTAAATGAAATGATGGCCTCAATCATATAAATGCATGTATACATGGAATAATGGACATAAAGAATCAAACAAATCAAAGATTACAATAATAGAAAGAGAATAATACACACAAGAATGAAAATAAGTGGTTATATGATGTGACCACGCAATTGGGCTCAAAACTCACATGCTTGTGTTCTTAGCTCAAAAACCATGTTCCAAAATAAATTCTTCAAGTAAGTTCAACAAAAAATTTTTTTCAAATTGGTAAGGTGCCCTAAAAACAGTTTCTTGGAAAAGAACTCATCACCCTACCCAAGTAGTCCTAACATAAAAAGAAGTGGTAAAATATATACAAATTCTAACTATCATGCAACCTATCATGTAATGCGACAACTAACTAACAAAGAAAATTAAGAATTGGTGTTGAAAAAGGAAATTGTTACCCATGGAGATCAGTCGGACGACCTCCCCACACTTGAAGATTACACCGTCCTCGGTGCATGCAAAGAAGAGCAAGGTGGACGGGTTACTACAACTGATGAGCTTCCTCAAAGGATTGTGCGGGTGAACTTGTTTGTTGCCCCATTTAGAAGCTTTTCCTTTTCCTTTTTTGGTGGCCAACCTAAAAGGAAAGAAAAAAAAAGAAAATTAAGCCTACAACAAAGATATCAAACCAAATAGAACATAGGCGAGGGCTAATGCCAAATAAGAGTAGGTTCTCACTACATGTTACCTACGCATGTAAGTGAGAGAGCAATATAGGCAAAGGGCATATCAACTAATACTTGATGCAATAGTAAAATCAGAGCATAAGCAAATGATATAAAGAGCATCAAGTTCAAGTAAGAATTGACACAAATAAGATTAGCGATAAACATGAGAGCATTTGGTCTCATCCTAACTCAATGATAATGAGGTACAAAAACAAAGAATAATGAGTTAGAAAGGACTAGGGTACTAATCTTGTGTGTGGAACAAATATTACAATTAATGCTAAACAAGTCACGAAGCATCAAAATAAAGCAAGAAATTCTCAACAAATAAGTAGGAGAATTCAACACCATTATTAAAATAAGAAATTTAGAAAAGAAAATAAGAACAAGCTATAAAAACAAAATTAAAATGCGATGAATAAAAGTATGCAAATGCAATAAACAAAAGAAATGAAAAATGAAAGAAAATAAAAAGTGAAATTTTTTTATATATATATAATAGGGTAGTAGTTGTGCTCCCCGCACAGTTCTCGCACAAATTTCGCACAATTCTCTGGTTTTTGCACCAGGAGTTGCGAAAGTGCAATCGACGCATAAGCGTGTGGTGACCTTTTTTTTTTTAAACAGAAACAGGACACTCTCCTAACCTATAAGCACTCTAAAGCAACCAAAATTCAAATTTAACAAAAATCTTTAAGTTTTTTTTTTTAATTTTCAAATACAAAACAAACAAAACTTACACTTCAAGCAAAATACAATTTAGCAACAACTATTCTACAACTTAAGGCATAAATCTAATCAAACAAACTAGCAACCAAAACACTAAAACAAGAGTATGCAAAGAAGAAAACTACCTAACAATGGCAACTCAATTCATTCATTCATTATATATACAAGAGATGGAAAGAGTTTACCATGGTGGGGTGTCTCCCACCTAGCACTTCTAGTTTAAGTCTTTAAGTTGGACAATTGGGAAGCTCCTTATCATGGCAGTTTATGCTTGACCTCATCTTGAAACTTCCACCAATCCTTGGACTTCAAGTAAGCTCCAAAATTCAAAATCAATGGCACCAAGCTTTGATGAAGTTCCACACAAGTTAAGGCTCCCAAAATTGGTCCTCATATATACCCAGATCCCAAATCTTTTTTCTACACCCATCTTCAAGTTGATCGTCATAATTCCAATTGGGTGAGAAGTGATCCGAATTCTCATGTAAGCACCAAAGCATCTTCCTAGACCCCTTTAGTTGAGAACTATACCAACCATTGCACTTAAACTTTAAGTTTCCAATCATAAGGAACCTTGATTGGCATTTTCACCCACTAACCAATTCTCTCCTACTATTGACTCCACAAAGAGCTCTATATAAGTTGCCAATCCATCTCAAGTAAGCCATATTCAAGTGAGAAAGTAAAGCTTAAGGATAAGAATTTTACCCACTTGAATGTTGTGTTGGATGGTGACTTAGGAAGGGATGGTCCAATGATCTTGCAAGTTCCACTGCCTTGTGCTCTTCTTTGACTACCTCCACCTCTTGGCAAGCTTTTTCAACTTCAATTCTTTACCCACCAACTTCTTCCACACATTCTTCATTGGTGGAGCTTGCCTCTTGATCATCCTCTTCCAATCTTTCATCATTCATACTATGTCTTGGAGGTTGCGCATTATCCTCCTCAACACCAAATTTAAGCTCATTGGAAGAAGGTTCAACCACTTCTTTTTCTTCTTCAACAATCTCTTCCTTCTCCACTTGTTGCAAGACATACCCCCTCTCCTTGTCCTCATGTTGGGATTCTAAAATCTCCTTCATACTCCACTCTTCGGTTGATTTCTCACATTCATCCGTGGAGGTGCTTTGCTTGTTGCATGAGTCCCATGAGTCCAAGGTGGCTTTAATTTTGGTAAGGTTAGCCATGATATCTTCGTATGTCTTTTGGGCTTCCTCTTGCTTTTTTTTACGGTTGATCCATTCCTAAACCCTAAACCCAGCACGTGACTCACTTAATGGAAATCGATGGGGGCGATTTCTGGGCCTCCAGAGCCCAGTTTTTGGACTTTCTAAAGCTGATTCTTCCTATATCTAAGAGGGCCTCACTCCATGTGAGGAGGGGGAGGGAGAAATTAGGGTTTAGTTTAGCATTATGTAGGTTGTCTTCTAGAGAGAGAAGCTCCCCCCTTCTCTCTAGAACTAGGATTTCTTAGTTTATTTTCTTTGTAATTTCTACTTTTAATTTTTGTTTTCATCTAATTTCTTCTACCTTTCTTTGTTCTATCGTCTTAATTTTCTTAGTTTATCTTGTTAATTTTTCATGTTGGTTATTTTTATGTTTAAGCACACTTTTGTTATTTTAATTTACATTTAATGTAATTTATGTTTCATGTCATTTATTGCTTAATTGAGTTGCTATGTTTACTTTCCTTGCTTGGTAGTGGTAGATTTTATTATTTCTTGTCAATTTATCATGCTTTCTTTTCATGCCCACCAAGTGTTTGATAAAATGCTTGGTTGGGTTCTTACTTAGTTCTTCTCACTCTTGGTTGAGAAATTTGGTGATTGGGTGAAATTGAGTTGTGGATGTCCATTCCGCATTGTGTGAGGATTGTTAATTGGTTTGGTTTCCCTTGACTCTAAGTGACCTACTAGTGTTGACTAGAATTTAGGGATTGGAATCAATTATGCCCTTTTGACTGATCTTCGATATAGGGTTGACTAATTGGGATTAATTTACACACAATTACCATGTTTATGGTCCATAATTAGGATAGGAATCCTAAATTCCCCAATTCTCACCAAGAGTCCTTTTTAGCACTTAATTTCCATTTTCATTGCTTTAGTTGCTCTCTTTTAATTCCTTGCATGCTCATTTAATTTTTTGCCATTTATATTCCTTGCATCTCTTGTCATCCCATGCTCTCTCATAACCAATAATTATACACTTAATTGCAATTCCTAGGGAAGACGATCCAAGGTTGAATTACTCTCGATCTCGGTTATTATAATTTGAATTTAAAACATTTGATTTGAGAAGTAATTGTTGGTTTAGACTATACTTTCAATGATGGAATTTTATTTTGTGAAAATATAGATCAACATAAATTCTCTTATTAGTACCTCCAAATTCACTTATATTTTTCAACTAATAATCATTCTAATAAAACTAGTTATGCAATATTTTTTCATATATAAATTTTTTTTATATAAAGATTTCATATTGTTTTAAAAATTTTGCAAGATTTTGAATATCAACAATCAATATAATCCAAATAAGACTTAACCCAATTTAAAAGCATTAGGTGTTATGCCGGTCAAAGTCAAATCCAGCAATATCCCCAAAGAGAAAGTCTAGGGAGTCAACAACACTTTTATTAAAATTTGGCCAGCACTTAACTAGAAAAAGAAAAGCGAGTAATCCCACACTATTGGATAAAATCTCACATCATTAAAAGCACTAATGATGACTAATTGATGACTAAAAATCACAAAATTTGCTGGTCTCCTAATACTCCTCATAAAAAATCATAATTGCCATGTCGTGTTAGAATAGCTACTACCACTTGTAATACACAAGGATTTTTCCAAAGAAGTTTGTGATTTTCCCAAAGAGCAGGACAAGATAAGATACTAAGAATAAGACATAAAAGATAGAGACACAGAATTTAATGTTTCTGTATTCTATTTGATAATAAAATAGAATAAATTATGAAAATATAATTTATTGTCATTTTTCTTCATTCAAAAAATTTGAGAAAAAAATATAATAACAAAAAATATAATTATAAAAAATTAACAAGAATAATGAAAGAAAAAAATAAAAAAAATAAGTTATGTCTTTTGTTAGTATCTCGGTGTCTTTCCTATCAGGATTGACACAAAATACACTAATTCAGTATTCCTGATTACAATGTCTCTGTTCATATCTTATCTGTCAAATATGATAATTTTGTGTCTTTATGTTTTTGTTTTAATGTCCCATTTTTATAAACAAACGCAGCTATGGTGTCTGACAATGATTGTGGTAGTCCAACAATATATAATTATTGATGGTGTTAAAAATTGTGTAACAAATAAATGTAAAATAATAATTATAAAAAATTAACTTTTAATTAGTTAACGTTAATTAAAATTTTATTATAAAATTATTTTCAATTCTTATTTTTAAAGAATTTAAAAATTGAAATTAAAATTTATAATTTATAATTTAGGATTTATAACTTCCAAAAAAATATTTTAACAATACAAAATCAAAATATTATATTAATTTTAAATCAAATTACTTTACATATTTAATTCTAAATATAATAATAACTTTCGAATCAAATCAAATTAAATAATTTTAAAAATATTTTATTTCAAAACACCCATAAAAATAATTAATAATTTTTTATATTTTACGAGGTTTTTTTTTTTATAATTAAAATACTCTAGTATCTCCTCGTTTTTCTGAAAAGGTGATCATTAGAAGGATTGAGAATTTAGATTCTACATTAAACCAAGTGGGATTTTTCAGAGAAGATAGCAAAAGAAGAGTGGCAATAAAACACTAATATAAAACACCTCAATTTTAGACTTTGCTATATAATAAATTTTATGAGAATGATTATATTTGCTTTGTTATTCTTCTTTTCTATTTATTTTGTTTAATTAGCAGTTACCGAACGAATTACAGAAATATATATATATGATCAAATTTATTTGTTCGGGCTCATTTTTTAAATTAACCTTTTGAAAGATTTTTTTAATTAAATTCGTTTAAGTTGATTGTATTAATTTTTTCGTCATTTCCATTACTTATGGTATTAAAATTTGCTGATATGATAAGTTAAGTGACATTATATTAGATAACTGACAGTTCTAATTACGTGCTAACATGATAAATTTATAAAATTAAATCAAATCTTAATTTGAGGAATTTTAATACCTCAAAATCTCACTTAATTTGAGATTGATTTGATCTAATGGCATAAATTTATCATGTTAACAGTCAATTATTAAGACAATTAGAAATATACTATGGTCAATATGGTATCACTTAATGTGACACATCAGCAAATTTTGATGTCGTCAACAATGAAAATGACAAAAATTAATGTGACAAATTTAAAATTTTTAAAGAACAAATTTGATTAAAAAAAATAATCTTTCAAAAATTAAGTAGAAAACGAATGATCTTTAAAAGACGAATTTGATTATTTATTTATTTATTTTTGTTTCTATCGGGTATATTCAAATTCAATATTTCTTAAAAATAAATTAGTAGTTCAACCTTTAAGTGAAATGGCACATTTTGTTAAACAACCCCGAATGGAAATCATTGCATTATGTAATAATAGAGTAATAATTAATAACGATACAAATATTAAAAGAGTAATAATGATACTCATTTTTAAATGTTTTCCTTATTTTTCTCTTAACTTTTTATGTTAAAATATATTTAGTGTCATGTTAAAATAAAGGATCATATACTTAATTTTCTTATCTGATAATTAAAAGAACGAGTAAAAAAATATTTGTGGAGAATGTATCTGTAACACCCTACCATACAGAGACTTATGCTTAAGTCATAATTCAGAGATGGCAAGGTATTACGACCTCTAAAACAAAAATTTAGTACGTATAGTAGTATGAATGATTGATTATAACTAGGAGCCTTGTAGAAAAAAGGGATAAACAAAAAAACGCAACTCGAAAGCGCAACACTCCGATCACTAACACAACGAGCAAAGGATAAGCTAACGCAAGATCATATATATAAAGAGTATCAAAAACAGGAATATCAAGACTCAAAATCCGGCTGCGAAGGTAACCGGTTCGAGCATAGCAATATATACATATAATAAAATAAGGAAAACCCCAAGGAAAACCCAAAGGGACATAAATACCGAAAACCTAATCTCCAAAATCCCCTCTAGAAGGAGTCATCACAGTTTGTATTATTTAATGGAGATAAAAGTATCTAAACAAGATATATAAATCAAGATAGAGTCCCGAGAACAAGAATCTTCGCTAATCCCGAAGTCCCCAGCATGCCTCAACGAGAAGCCTCGCGTCCTGTATCTGAAAACCACAAAATCCGCATGGGTGAGAACCAGAGGTCCCCAGTACGGTAACAGCTTCCACATATATAATACATAATAATAGAGGAAAGCCGAAGGCAATCCTAGAACTTCCTCCAGGAAATATCAAAGCTTATAAACAAGCTAAACCGTAAGCGGCAATTAACTAAAGATCCTTCAGTCTAACTAATACTTCCCTTTCTACTTCCTTCAGACCTCCCAACAACCAGCAGGAGTATAATATAGCAAACACAGTTATATCAGACAAGAGATTTACAAATAGGAACAAATAAGGCATTTAGGCAATTAGCAAGTAATATGCAGTCAAATAGGCAATCTCAAACAATTCATGTAGTATGCTTATGATGCATGCCTGTCCCTAGTGGCTGATGATATCATCTGTCGGTTATAGAGCCAACCCGACAAGTCCTGGTAGCTAGCCATTGGACTGTCCCTCTGTCGTGCATCCCCAATTCGAGTTATACTCATCATAAACTTGATCATAATCATGATCCATATCCATCACCCTCACTGGTGAATATTTATCCATCACCATCACTGGTGAATATTTATGGGGGCGAGCTCATCCGGGCCTTTCACAGTGCCCGGCCACACTTACGACATAGGGTCAAAAGAGCTTCGAGTCTCAACCTGGAGCACATGGTGGCTAGCCATTGCTACTACCCAGGGAAACCCTCATCTCCAATGGTGGAAGTGCAAACCTTCACAATTCAATCAACATCATATATGCATTTATACTTGGCCATAAACATGGCTCCGCCGTAACACGGCAATAATCTAGCCATCCGGCTTACGGTTAAATCCATAACCAGCCAATTCATTAACAATTACGGCCCTTCGGCCCATGGCACAACAAGCACTTCCACCGCCATTATCCGCATCTCACATAATCATCTTTGATCCTCAATGATCATTCATTTTTTTTCCCTTGCTTCACTCGCAAGTTACCACATTCACTAGCCCTTTTTCTCATGCTAGGCATATCATCATGATTTAAGACATAAGTGGTGAGATCGGAGGCTTAGAAGTATGAAATTTGGCTTTTAAAACTCAAAAATCAACTTTGGGATGAAAACAGGTCCACGCGTACGCGCACTCCACGCGCACGCGTGGATGGCGCTTTCTCGAAGAACGGCGCGTACGCACCAAGTGCGCCTACGCGCGAGGGGTCATTCTGCTAAAAATTTTCTAAGTTAAAAGCTGCAGAATTTACAGATTCAAACCCCAATCTTCCGACGGACATAACTTCCTCATTTTAAATCGTTTTTCACTCGTTCTTCGAACGGCATGGACATCCCGGATCCAATTTCATTTCTAAACAGATTTGGCACAAATCAAAGATCCGTAGTCCAAGTTATGTCCCGTCAAAGTATGCCCAAAAACCATGTTTTTATACAAAACCACAAGGTGCCATTTTCAAAACAAGCCACTTTCAACTCTTTTCAAAATCAATCAAACATGCCAATTTCAATCATTCTCTTTGAAATCATTCAAAATGTACCAAAATCAACAACAAGCCATCCTCAACTCACACATTGACACTTTACCAAGGTTTCCAAAACCACATCCAACCATTTTAACACTTCTCAATCAAATGGCTAAAGGACAAACACAATATCATGTCATACATCCTTCCCCATCCCAATTTCCAATAATACCATTTCCAATTAACCATCATTATACATAATCAACATCATACTCACCATCAACATGGTACCACCCATCAATTCAACCTCAATCATCCATCAAGCATATATCACAACATGCATTTCTCATATTTCACACAATCAAGGCATCAATATTCATAATCACATATATGAACACATCATATATTTCAACCATTCAACAACACCAACAATTCAATGCCTATCTTAGGGCCTCTAGCCTAAGTATTTCCTACCACATTACATATTAGATACGGGAAACTAAAACCATACCTTAGCCGATTCCCCAAGCTCAACCGGAGCACTTCCAAACCACTTGTCCACAAGCTCTCAAGGTATCAACACCTCCAAGAACAGATTTTATCACACAAAACCCTCTTCCAAGCTTTCCAAAATCACCAATCAAGCTCCAATATTCACATATACACAACCTAAGCCACAATCATCATACCCATACACAACATCTCAATACCCAAACATCATAGAACAACAAATTATACTAGGGTTGAGAATCTTACCACACCCAAGGTCCAAGGAGACAAGATTAACCTTCTCCTTCAAGAGAGTTGGGTCCTATAACATCAAAGAACCCAAAATCTCAACATTTTTGCTCATGAAACTCGAAATCAAGGGCTGGAATTTCGAACAGTAAAACGTGGCTTACCTCAAGATTGATTGTATGGGTTTTGTAGAGCTCTCCGCGGTGAACGCGTGGCCGCAAACGGAGCGGCAATCGGAGCTCTAGATCAAAAGTTATGGTGGTTTGAAGATCAAGTGAGAGAAGGAAGTTGAGAGAGTGTTCTTCCCCCTTCCATCTCAATTTTCAGCGTGTTTTGGTGTTGTGTGAGGAGAGAGAGTGCTGAAAACTAGGGTTTTGGTTTAGTTATGTTGGGCCAAGGGCCCACTTTGGGTCCGGTTGGTCCGGTTTGGCCCGTTCGGTCCAATCTTGGTCCGATTTCTATAAAATTGGTACCGAAATTCTCGTCTCAATTTCCTCTATCACATTTAGCCATAAAAATAATATTTTTGGCTTTCTAGAATAAATTCTCATTTATGGGTTAATTAGCCATTAATTAACCGGGTCTTACATTCTACCCACCTAATTGGGAATTTTGCCCACAAAATTCTAATTCAATTACCTGAGAATAAGTGCGGGTAATCCGTTCGTATCTCCGACTCAAGTTCCCAAGTGTGTTCTTCAACACCGCCTCGACTCCAAGCCACTTTGACTAATGAAACCTCTTTTCCACGCAATCGTTTGATACTAGTATCGTCAATTCTAACTGGAGCCACTGGAAGCGTCAAATCTTCTCTTAACTGAACTGATTCAGTTTCTAACACATGGCTAGCATCAGGAGTGTACTTCCGAAGCTGTGACACGTGAAACACATCGTGCAGGTTCGAAAGATAAGGTGGTAGAGCCACCCGATACGCCACCGGCCCAATCCTCTCCAGGATCTGAAATGGACCAATGTATCGAGGATTCAACTTCTTTGCTTTAATCGCTCTACCTACTCCTGTGGTCGGAGTAACCTTCAGGAAAACATGATCTCCTTCCTCAAATTCCAAGGGCTTCCGCCTCTGATCGGCGTAACTCTTTTGGCGACTCTGCGCCGTAAGCATCCTGTCTCGGATTTTCTTGACTTGTTCAGTGGTTTCAGCTATCATTTCTGGCCCCAACAAGCCTTTCTCTCCAGCTTCATACCAACATAGTGGAGATTGACATTTCCTCCCATACAATGCCTCATACGGAGCCATTCCGATGCTCGCATGGTAACTATTATTGTATGCAAACTCCACTAACGGCATATACCGATCCCAACTCGTCGGTTGGTCCAAAACACAAGCTCTCAACATATCCTCTAGTGTTTGGATCGTCCTCTCAGATTGACCATCTGTTTGAGGATGGTAAGCTGTACTCAAGCTTAATTGGGTTCTAAAAGCTTTCTGAAATGCACCCCAGAACCTCGAAGTGAAACGAGGATCTCTATCAGAGATTATAGTAGCAGGTACACCATGGAGTCTCACAATCTCCTTTATGTATAACCGAGCTAGCTCCTCAAGGGTGTAAGTCATCCGAATGGGCAAAAAGTGAGCTGACTTCGTCAGTCGGTCCACAATCACCCAGATAGCATCAAAACCAGTCCTAGTCCTTGGCAATCCCGACACAAAGTCCATTGCAATACTTTCCCACTTCCATTGCGGAACCTCTAAAGGTTGCAACATCCCGGAAGGTCTTTGATGTTCAATCTTTACCTTTTGACAAGTTAAGCACTTTGAAACATATTCCGCCACATCATTCTTCATACCCGGCCACCAAAACATCACCTTTAAATCATGGTACATCTTAGTACTTCCCGGGTGAATGGAGAATCCACTTTTGTGTGCCTCCCTTAAGATATCTTGTCTCAAAGTACCAACATCCGGCACAATGATCCTACCCTTGAATCTCCATAACCCATCTTTTTCTTCCGACACTCTCCACTGTTTTCCTTGCTCGATAGCCGGTAACACCTTCCATAATGCTTCATCATTTTCATGAGCCTTTAGGAGTTCGGACTTAAAGTCACTTGAGATTTCTAATCGGCTCAAACACAAGTTTCCAGATACTTCTCGAGCACCAATTTTTAGACTCTCGAATCCCTTGAGCAACTTCTCCTTTTGAAGCATCATCCAAGACGCATATAACGACTTCCGACTTAACGCATCCGCCACTATATTCGCTTTTCCCGGATGGTAATTCAACTCAAAGTCGTAGTCCTTCAATAATTCCATCCACCTCCTTTGCCTCATATTAAGCTCTTTCTGATCAAAGAGGTATTTCAAACTCTTGTGATCGGAAAAGACTTGGAACTTAACCCCATAGAGATAATGCCTCCACACCTTCAAGGCAAATACGACCGCAGCGAGTTCCAGATCGTGCGTAGGGTAACTAACTTCATAAGGTCTCAACTGTCGTGAGGCATACGCCACCACATTATGATGCTGCATCAGCACGCACCCTAGACCCTTCAACGATGCATCACAGTACACCTCAAAAGACTCGTTCGGCTCAGGTAACACTAACACAGGTGCAGTGGTCAACTTTTTCTTCAATGCCTGAAAGCTCTCCTCACACTCAGGAGTCCAAACAAACAGAGTGTCTTTGCGAGTTAACTTTGTCAACGGCAAAGCTAATTGCGAAAAGCCTTTGATGAACCTTCGGTAATAGCCAGCTAAACCCAGAAAACTCCTTATCTCAGTTACTGTGGTTGGTTGCTTCCATTCCATCACAGCTTCCACCTTAGTTGGATCTACGGCTATTCCCCTCTTACTCACCACGTGACCCAAAAACTTTACCTCATCCTTCCAAAACTCACACTTAGACAATTTCGCATAGAGTTTCTTCTCCTTTAAAATTTGCAACACGGTCCGCAAGTGTTCCGCATGCTCTTCTTCGGTCTTGGAGTAAATTAGTATGTCGTCAATGAAGACAACAACGAATTTATCCAGAAACGGACGGAACACTCTATTCATGTAATCCATAAACACTGCAGGAGCGTTCGTCAACCCAAAAGACATTACAGTATACTCGAAATGACCATAACGAGTCCTGAAAGCAGTCTTAGGGATATCCTCACCCCTCACCCTTATCTGGTGATAACCGGATCGCAAATCGATCTTGGAGAAAACCCCAGCTCCTTGTAATTGATCCATGAGATCATCAATCCTCGGCAATGGGTATTTATTCTTTATGGTGACCTTGTTCAGCTGCCTGTAATCCACACAGAGCCGCATACTTCCATCTTTCTTCTTTACCAGTAATACTGGAGCACCCCACGGGGAAACACTTGGTCGGATAAAGTTCTTACCCAACAATTCCTCTAACTGAGACTTTAGCTCGGCCATCTCTAACGGTGACATCCTATAAGGAGCACTTGAGATTGGTCCCGCCCCAGGCACCAACTCAATAGCAAACTCGACCTCTCGGTTAGGTGGAAATTCCTCAATATCATCGGGAAACACTTCCGGAAACTCACACACTACCGGAATCTGATCCAACTTTTGATCATCACCCGAAACACCAGCGGTTAACAATAGGATACCCTGACATTCGATTCCAGAACAGTTCACCATCATCGAATTCAAGTAATAATTATTCACCACGACCGGCCCTTCTGTATCTTCCGGCATAAAGTACACCGACTTTGTAGAACAATCAAGCAGGACATGGTTCTCAGATAACCAGTCCAATCCCAAGATAAGATCAAGACCGATCATCGGCAAGCAGATTAAATTATGGACAAAATCACGCTGCTTGAACCTGAACAAAACTTTCGGGCATCCTAGCCTAGTTACCATGGCTTCATGGGTAGCATTATGTACCTTTAGGTCATAACCTAAGGTTACGATCTTCAATCCTAACTCATGGGCTTTCTCAAATGCAATAAATGAATGTGATGCTCCCGAATCAAATAAAGCATTTAAAGTTTGACCAGCCATTTCACAATTACCTCGAATGAGTGTCTCAGATCCTTCTGCACCCACAACTGAGGTGGTGAACACCCGACCAGTCTGTTGTGCTTTCCCAGCACCTTGCTTTTGCTTCTCTGGACAACTTGCGGCTTTATGCCCCGCGTTTCCACAATTGTAGCACAAACCCCATCCGGCCTTGCATGGTACTCCCGGATGGTGACTCCCACACCTAGTACAAGCTTGATCATTCTGAGGCTGCTTCCCAAACCTTTTCCCTTGGGAGTAGTTGTTGTTGGGCCTCCTAAAAGAACCTCCCCTCTTGAAAGACAGACCTCTAGGTGCAAAGCTCTTCCCTCGGTTCTGTGGAAATGATCCTTTGTGACTTCCTTTCTCAGCGGCTGCCCTCTTCACACACTCTTCAGCAACCCTACACTTGTTCACCAATTCGGAGAAAGTCCTAATCTCCATTGGCCCCACCGAACCGAAAATATCACTCCGGAGTCCTCCCTCGTACTTAACACACTTCCATTTCTCATATTCCACCGGAGTCCCTTGACACATACGAGAGAATCTGAACAACTCCTCAAACTTGTCAGTATACTCAGATACGGACATAGTACCCTGCTTCAGCTGCAACAATTCAAGCTCCTTGGCCGTCCTAGCAGAAGTCGGAAAGTACTTCTTATAGAACTCCTCTTGGAAGACATCCCAGGTGATATAATCATCACCCTGCTGCAGAAGACGACGGATACCTTGCCACCAATGCGACGCTTCACCTGTGAGCATATAGGTAGCGAACTCGACACGCTGTCCTTCAGGTACCACTTGTGCTTGCAGTGCTCGCTCTATAGCCTGAAACCATGTATCGGCCTCAGTCGGGCTAGTAGTTCCCTTGAACTTAGGTGGATTAACCTTCAAAAAGTTCGCCAGTGTCATCGGGCCTTGAACTCCACCTCCGTCATTACCATGGTTGTTCATCTGTTGACCAAGAGCCTCAGCAGTGGCTTGCATAGCAGCAGCCATATTCTCCAACGCAGTCATAAAGTTCAACGGGTCATTAGGGTTAGTGTCCGGCGCACGAGCATTAGTACGACCTCTCCCACGGCCTCTACCGTGTCCACGAGGCGCCATCTGGTTCCTATACACACCAAACAATCGATATTAAGTTGATCAGTCTCAATATCGGAAGTTTAGTACTTTAAAGTCCCAAATGCATGCTCATGAACGTTTATGCCAACTATATCAAGTAGATATACTAACAGCACATAACACACATACAGAGAATGCACAGAAGCATAGTCAGTCCATTCCTCAGGCTCTACAGGAACGAACTGCTCTGATACCATAATGTAACACCCTACCATACAGAGACTTATGCTTAAGTCATAATTCAGAGATGGCAAGGTATTACGACCTCTAAAACAAAAATTTAGTACGTATAGTAGTATGAATGATTGATTATAACTAGGAGCCTTGTAGAAAAAAGGGATAAACAAAAAAACGCAACTCGAAAGCGCAACACTCCGATCACTAACACAACGAGCAAAGGATAAGCTAACGCAAGATCATATATATAAAGAGTATCAAAAACAGGAATATCAAGACTCAAAATCCGGCTGCGAAGGTAACCGGTTCGAGCATAGCAATATATACATATAATAAAATAAGGAAAACCCCAAGGAAAACCCAAAGGGACATAAATACCGAAAACCTAATCTCCAAAATCCCCTCTAGAAGGAGTCATCACAGTTTGTATTATTTAATGGAGATAAAAGTATCTAAACAAGATATATAAATCAAGATAGAGTCCCGAGAACAAGAATCTTCGCTAATCCCGAAGTCCCCAGCATGCCTCAACGAGAAGCCTCGCGTCCTGCATCTGAAAACCACAAAATCCGCATGGGTGAGAACCAGAGGTCCCCAGTACGGTAACAGCTTCCACATATATAATACATAATAATAGAGGAAAGCCGAAGGCAATCCTAGAACTTCCTCCAGGAAATATCAAAGCTTATAAACAAGCTAAACCGTAAGCGGCAATTAACTAAAGATCCTTCAGTCTAACTAATACTTCCCTTTCTACTTCCTTCAGACCTCCCAACAACCAGCAGGAGTATAATATAGCAAACACAGTTATATCAGACAAGAGATTTACAAATAGGAACAAATAAGGCATTTAGGCAATTAGCAAGTAATATGCAGTCAAATAGGCAATCTCAAACAATTCATGTAGTATGCTTATGATGCATGCCTGTCCCTAGTGGCTGATGATATCATCTGTCGGTTATAGAGCCAACCCGACAAGTCCTGGTAGCTAGCCATTGGACTGTCCCTCTGTCGTGCATCCCCAATTCGAGTTATACTCATCATAAACTTGATCATAATCATGATCCATATCCATCACCCTCACTGGTGAATATTTATCCATCACCATCACTGGTGAATATTTATGGGGGCGAGCTCATCCGGGCCTTTCACAGTGCCCGGCCACACTTACGACATAGGGTCAAAAGAGCTTCGAGTCTCAACCTGGAGCACATGGTGGCTAGCCATTGCTACTACCCAGGGAAACCCTCATCTCCAATGGTGGAAGTGCAAACCTTCACAATTCAATCAACATCATATATGCATTTATACTTGGCCATAAACATGGCTCCGCCGTAACACGGCAATAATCTAGCCATCCGGCTTACGGTTAAATCCATAACCAGCCAATTCATTAACAATTACGGCCCTTCGGCCCATGGCACAACAAGCACTTCCACCGCCATTATCCGCATCTCACATAATCATCTTTGATCCTCAATGATCATTCATTTTTTTTCCCTTGCTTCACTCGCAAGTTACCACATTCACTAGCCCTTTTTCTCATGCTAGGCATATCATCATGATTTAAGACATAAGTGGTGAGATCGGAGGCTTAGAAGTATGAAATTTGGCTTTTAAAACTCAAAAATCAACTTTGGGATGAAAACAGGTCCACGCGTACGCGCACTCCACGCGCACGCGTGGATGGCGCTTTCTCGAAGAACGGCGCGTACGCACCAAGTGCGCCTACGCGCGAGGGGTCATTCTGCTAAAAATTTTCTAAGTTAAAAGCTGCAGAATTTACAGATTCAAACCCCAATCTTCCGACGGACATAACTTCCTCATTTTAAATCGTTTTTCACTCGTTCTTCGAACGGCATGGACATCCCGGATCCAATTTCATTTCTAAACAGATTTGGCACAAATCAAAGATCCGTAGTCCAAGTTATGTCCCGTCAAAGTATGCCCAAAAACCATGTTTTTATACAAAACCACAAGGTGCCATTTTCAAAACAAGCCACTTTCAACTCTTTTCAAAATCAATCAAACATGCCAATTTCAATCATTCTCTTTGAAATCATTCAAAATGTACCAAAATCAACAACAAGCCATCCTCAACTCACACATTGACACTTTACCAAGGTTTCCAAAACCACATCCAACCATTTTAACACTTCTCAATCAAATGGCTAAAGGACAAACACAATATCATGTCATACATCCTTCCCCATCCCAATTTCCAATAATACCATTTCCAATTAACCATCATTATACATAATCAACATCATACTCACCATCAACATGGTACCACCCATCAATTCAACCTCAATCATCCATCAAGCATATATCACAACATGCATTTCTCATATTTCACACAATCAAGGCATCAATATTCATAATCACATATATGAACACATCATATATTTCAACCATTCAACAACACCAACAATTCAATGCCTATCTTAGGGCCTCTAGCCTAAGTATTTCCTACCACATTACATATTAGATACGGGAAACTAAAACCATACCTTAGCCGATTCCCCAAGCTCAACCGGAGCACTTCCAAACCACTTGTCCACAAGCTCTCAAGGTATCAACACCTCCAAGAACAGATTTTATCACACAAAATCCTCTTCCAAGCTTTCCAAAATCACCAATCAAGCTCCAATATTCACATATACACAACCTAAGCCACAATCATCATACCCATACACAACATCTCAATACCCAAACATCATAGAACAACAAATTATACTAGGGTTGAGAATCTTACCACACCCAAGGTCCAAGGAGACAAGATTAACCTTCTCCTTCAAGAGAGTTGGGTCCTATAACATCAAAGAACCCAAAATCTCAACATTTTTGCTCATGAAACTCGAAATCAAGGGCTGGAATTTCGAACAGTAAAACGTGGCTTACCTCAAGATTGATTGTATGGGTTTTGTAGAGCTCTCCGCGGTGAACGCGTGGCCGCAAACGGAGCGGCAATCGGAGCTCTAGATCAAAAGTTATGGTGGTTTGAAGATCAAGTGAGAGAAGGAAGTTGAGAGAGTGTTCTTCCCCCTTCCATCTCAATTTTCAGCGTGTTTTGGTGTTGTGTGAGGAGAGAGAGTGCTGAAAACTAGGGTTTTGGTTTAGTTATGTTGGGCCAAGGGCCCACTTTGGGTCCGGTTGGTCCGGTTTGGCCCGTTCGGTCCAATCTTGGTCCGATTTCTATAAAATTGGTACCGAAATTCTCGTCTCAATTTCCTCTATCACATTTAGCCATAAAAATAATATTTTTGGCTTTCTAGAATAAATTCTCATTTATGGGTTAATTAGCCATTAATTAACCGGGTCTTACAGTATCTATATATAGTATCTATAATGAAAATATGAAAAGGTTAGTGTACATTTTTTTTTCTCTAAATACCATTGTTTATATATAATCTATAAAAGAAATATTTTATTTTGTTATTTCTAAAACTTGAACCTAAAGTATTTTAATTAAATAATAAGTCACTTACTATCTTAAGTTCTTAACTTATTGCACATTTATGTGTGTTATAAATATTTAAGAAATAAAAGATTGTGTTGTCTGTTCATATATACTAGCTGTACAAAAATATTATGTATATATTAAAATTAGAGTCGTTAAAATAGATTAAGTTTATCGAGTCAATTTGTTTATTTATTTAAATAAGTAAGTTTTGTCTTTAAATTAAGCCCATTTAAATTTTGAATTAAAAAAGTTGAGTCTGATTAATCTAAAAAAATGATGAATTTAATGGACTAATTTACGGACTAAACGGGACCGTCGATTTTTTTTTTTTTTGTATTTTCTTAAAAAAAATATTTGAGCCAATATCTTCTTTGATTAAATTTGAAAACTCGATCTATCAACTAACAAAATACTATTTATTTAAGATTTTTTGATCTAAAATTTATATTTTTGACAAAATATTTTTTAAACAATAAAATAATAGGTTAAACAGATCGGATAATTTAATCTATTCTGACTATATAACGATATGACTTGAAAAATTATGACCCATAAACAAAACGGGCCAACCCATTAACCCACGGATTTAGGCAAATTGGGCCTAAATGGGTCGACTGTTGGCGGCCCGTTTGATACTCTTAATTAAAATTAGTTATCAAAATTAATTATTATATATGTGTGTATAAATGTATATGTTATTTAATTTATTTTTATAAAAATATTATTTGTATATTAAAATTAGTCACTAATATATTTGTATATAAATACATGTGTGATTTAATTTATTTTTAATGTATATCTGTATTTTAATATATATTTTATACTAATATCTGATTTTGGTAGTTGATTTTAGTATACACATAATATAATCGTTGTTTTTAATATATATGATATATTTTAACAAATATTTTATACTAATAACTCATTTTAATAGCTAATTTAATATAACCTAAAATAATTAATAATTCTAATGTTCCCAAGTATGACCAACGTTTTTTAGGGGAAAAAAAAGAATTTCCTTGTCCATCCAACTTGCCAAGAGCCAAAGCCTCTCACCAATATTCCATACATTTTCAATCAAAAGATCCGAGCCCTTTCACCCAAGAAAGCCAGCTATTAATTCCATTACTCCATTTTCGATTACCATATTTTTCCTCTTCTTTTTTCCACACTACAATTCCCACGTTTACGCTTCTATACAAGTGTTTCATTTATGTCAGAAACCACAAATTAAAGTCCAAAACAACACCACAAGATCGATAATTATTGGAAGCGATGCCAATGGGTCTAAATACGCTGGGAGCATCAATGATCAGCGTGTTCATCGTGGCCACCGTAGTGGCTCTCTTCTTGGAGATCATGTGCGTGTTGTTTCAGCGCCGCCGCAAACTAGGAGGACGCGTGCGCGTGGAGCCTCAAGAATCTTCTGCTCTAGCGTGTGTTCCACGTGCGAGTATGAAGTATGGGTACTACGGTGCGTCAAGGACATTGTTCACCATCAAGGAAGGAGAAAGAGAGGGTTCGGACTCTCACTCAACTGTTTCCTCCGCAGAGAATAATAGTACCACTAATACTACTCTTAATGTCGTAATAATCAACACCAACAACATAGGATAACACAGTCAACTGTTTCCTCCGCAGAGAATAATAGTACCACTAATATCTACTTTTAATTATCGATGCACTGCATCATATGCAGTTTTGAACTCAAATTAAGCAGCTAATATATAGTCTTATTTGAGTGAGAGGTAAGAACTCTATTGTTGTTATTAATTATAACACAGTCCTGTTATGAAAAACAGAAATTAAAATAAGCCAATAATCTAATGATATATAACCAAGATTTATTCTATAACGATTGATTGGCTCTGTAATGCAAGTGAGAGATCGTTGAAAATAATAATCTTGCTTATTTATAAGATTATTAAATTGAATATTAATTAGTACCCCGTTTATTCTAGTAAGCTTATGGTTATAATAGCTACAGTGTTATAGCTTTGACCCTTTAATAGAAAATGAAGCATGACCTTCAACCTCAGTGCCCCAAGGAAGAAAGAAAAGAACATTGGAGCGTTGTTTGTGGGCTTACCTATTTTTTGGAAAAAAATTATTTGGTCATGGTTTTCCAAAACTTTTTCCCCCTTTTTCTTTAAATTCAATATCCAAAGAAAAAAGATTTTGAGGGAAGTATATATCTCATTTTTTATCATAGTAAATTCAAACAACAATTTTTGTTTATTTTCTGTTAAAGGATCAAAGCCATAGTGGTGGTATGCATTATATAACCTTAGGCATACTAGTCCCAAAAGAAAATGCCTTAGCTAGTAATTATAACTAGAAAAATTCTCTCATGTCTTTAAAATGTGTGTCGAAATTGTCTAAAAGTGGCTAATCAATACTGTTGGGTTTACTTTTTAAGGTGGGATCTATTTTTTGTATTTGTGTTAGGCATGGGCAGAGAGTAATAGCTAGACACCTTAAAATATACCTTATATTTATCTATATTTGTAATAAGATAAAAAAGATAACTAGAAGTCTATATATAACCTCAAAGGTGCAACTCCCCAAGGGCGCCAATGCAATTACAATAAGTCTAGTAATTCCACGTTTAAGATCTCTAGAATACTGGAGATATGCCCCATGTTTCAGAGCTTAATTTTTGGTAAAGAATGTGTACACTATTGATAATTGTGAGTAACAAAACTTTAGCAAATGAGTACTTCGAATATAAACATTTTTATTTATCATAAGAAGATTTTGTCAAATGAGTACTCCGAATATAAACAGCATTATTTATTGCAACACTCCTTTAATCCAAGAACGATTTTCTTCTTCCATAAAAAAGACCTTCTCTAATAAAATTCCTCGTTGAATTTATACACATCCTTGAATATTCATGAACACTTAATATACCCATCATAAAATACTTACTCTTTTTATTATAGACAAAAAAAGATCAACCACCACTAACATCCTCCATTTTATTGGTAGAAATGCTTTTCCTCCAGTCAAAGAAGTCCTTCAAATAATTGTTGTAGTATGTCACGATTGAAATCTCGCAAGACCACATTCATGATTATCTTTCTCAAGGATATACTCATCTCTATCGTGGAACAATAAGATCAATTCTGACCTTGTATGACCTAGAGAGTTTATCTACTACTGACAAAGTAAAATTCTAAGACACCGCCTTTAAAGAATACCAACCTGCTTTCACTGCAGCATAGGTTACGACCCTGATCGTTGTATTGTATGATTTTTACCATCACTGAAAACTTTACCATATGATTGATAATCCCGCTCTTTCTAGAAAGATCAAGGTACATATACAGTTAAGCCAAAGTTCAGATTTTGGAAGAAAATCCTTCAATCATTTTATATCATTGTTAACTTGCCCACACTACTATACCATGTGTGGAAACTATTAGGCCATATGTCCAAGAGTTTTTACCGCTTCAGGCATGAAAAGATGATTGGAAGATAATTAGAAGATCAAATGTGACCCCACAAAGATATTAATTAAGAATTCCTCTAGAAGAAATTCTTCACTAGCATACTGACAATGTTATCAGCTAAAATAATGTTTTGTTAATAATTGATAACACCCTTGAAGCATTGGTTAGAAAGACTTCCTCAAAAGATTTATCAACATGACAAGAACCTTATTAAGAGCACATTGAGCAAATATATTACTGTCCTGATTTACATAAAAAGACTGAGAAATGGCTACATAGATTGAAGATGTTAAGGCCATACAACTAAAACCTAAGGACTTGGCCATTGATCCATTATCCATGTAGCCACCTCTATACCCATCATGTTCTCCATTTTAATCCTCACTAAATATTCTTCACCATCACCACTTGTTTACAATAGGCTCAATCAATTTGTTTCCAACTCAGAATTCTCCATGAACCAAGAGGCCAAGAATCTCATGGATCCCAAGAACCTTTTTCAGAGAAGAATCTGTAGTTGGTAAAACATATACTAAGGACAAAGGTATTTCAGAAGGATCCCCTACCACGGGACGCATAATTGGAACTCTCAACCTAAAACAAGATGACGAGGTGTATTGAGGTTACTGCAGCATCAACTAAGACTTTCTTTGGAGATATCTCATGGATAGCTTGGTTAACATTGTCCATGAGGGAAAAGCAGAAACTAAATAAACAGAAGAAATTTTTTTTGAATGAAAAAACGACTTTTTGTACAACCTCAAATATAAAATAAGAGAAACTATAGGGGGCAACATACCCCTGGCCAACATAAACATCTTAAAAAAATTAATTTTAAATTAATTTTAAAAATTTGATTTTAAATTAATTAGGAATAATCAGATTTTGAATTTGAATAATTACAATTAGGCAAGGGAACCTCTTACAAACACACCTTCACACCGCGTATCCAATTCTTCTCATCGCATCAATCCTCCCCGCTCAGACTGCTACATCTCCGCCTCTACAGTGCACTGTTACCGTTGGTGGGAGCTCTCGTGTAAGGTGTGTGTCCTTTCCTCCACGTTGCTGCTGAAGGCCTTTGGAAAGAAGGTGTACGAATGACGGGATCGCCTGCGATTCTCATGGCGCCGCAGCTGCTATGTTGCGCCTCTTTTCCGTGGTGTCGCTGCTGCTGTGTCGCGACGTTTGTCGTATCGTGACGCCGTGACTACCGCTGAAGGCCTTTGGAAAGAGAAGCGGAGTTGGAGTCATCAATTGGTGAAGGAGGTTAGAATGACCCATTTTCTAATGTGAGTGACCATTGTAATCCTATGGAAGGAAACATTGCGAGTGTGAGCGATGATGATAGTTAACGTGATGACAAGATACCTTGTGGAAGTTTTATATGGATATGGATGTTTTATTTTTATGTAAGTGGGATGTTTTTTTTATGTTTTTTGGTGTTCTAATGTGAATATTTTTGTTTACGGAATTTAGATTTTTTTAAATTTCGTTTAAGCATGATTTGGATTTTTTTTAACGCAAAATGAATTTTTTTTATTTTTATGCGATTCTTTTCTTAGTTCGAGGTTGAAGAATTGTTTAGGGTTGATTTATGTAGGTTTCTTTCCGGAGCCATTGGCTTGTTTATTGTTTATAAGTGGAATAACATGTTTTTTTCGTTAATTGGATGTTTATTTTTTGTCGTGTGTGATGTTTAATTACTTCATGAAATGGTAGCTCATTTATTTGGTTCACTTGGATGTATTTAGGTGTTTTTGGTTATAGGTGGTGAAAAATATAAACGTTATCGAGTTGAAAAATGATGAGACAAAATTAACTCATAAGGTGTAAATTTGTAATCTATTGTTGTCATAACACTAACGAGTTATTAGAAACCAAATATTAAATATTTGCGGCATTGAGTGTTATTTTTTGTGAATTGATCTATAGTTACCGGATTATATTGGCGTTTGTGAAGAGAGAATTTCTAGCGTAAGATTGCATTTTGATTCATTGTACAAACACAGGAATTTTATGCGAATTATGGTGTGAAAAAAATGGAATCTTTCTATTACTTTAATAACTATTGATGAAGCAACACCCACTTAACTATTATTTTCTCAAACAAGAGTTGTTTTTGTATAAATAAAAGATATAAAGCTTAAAAAATTAAAGTATAAAAATAGGTTTATGAGATGGTTCAGTTTTTTTACTCATGAAGTTAGGATCAAAGCTTCTTCATATTGTTAGTATATAACATTTAGTAATAAAAAATTTGTGTATATATACACTACAGAAAACATATAACGATTCAGATTATAGAAAATAAATATTATTTTTTTTAAAATAAATTTATCTATGCAAATGAAAGTTAGATTCTTTCTTTATTTTTAGATAGAGTATAAATTAATTTTCTCTTATAATATACATTTTTTTTTTCTTAATATACACTACATAACTGCATTGTTTGTGTATTAAATTCAACCTCCATCTTCTGAACAAAATAAAATAAGTATAGACAATAGGTGAAACAAAATTTTTACTATAAACTGTTATCAAAAGAGTAACTAGATATAATATTTCTACATCAGTTAATAACATCTGTCATTACAAATTCTCATGGACTAAGAAAACACATGTAGAATATATATAAGAACCAAAAAACTTATACAAAAACATCTTCTTGGTCACCAAGATTTGTCTCTACTATAATTCATCAAGGCACAAATCTATCCAATAAGCCAACACAGTTGTCTCAAACATAGTTGAATTATCCATTTGAACACAAATCTTTTCTTTCTTATGCTGTTCTTTTTTCACAACTTTTTGATGAATCTACTTTTGCTTTTGCTTCTTGTGTTAAGAATGGACTTCTTGCAAGAACTTTTTCTCTTAGCTATGTTAGCTCCCCTACCCATACATTAACATTCACAGGCCACCTTGGAATGAGTCTTAGGAATCCGAAACCAACCTAATATCAAAGGAACATCCAATCTATATGAAAGCAAGAAAACATCCACATCAAAATCAATGAAGCATCATTCTTTAGGAAAAAAATTCTTCTTTTAAAACCAAAAAAATATCTATCTAAAACAAAAGTAACATCCACCTAAAATCAAAGAAACATCCACAACAAATTAAAGAAATATCTATAAAAAAGAAACATTCACCTAAAAAATTAAAGCAAAATCTAATAAAACATCTGAAAGCAAACAAATATCTATAAAACAATCAAAGAAATATCCATCTATAAAAAAGAAACATCTACATCAAATCAAAGAAACATCTATAAAAAAAAGTAAAGTAGCATCCAATTCGTCTGAAATCAAAGAGCATCCATCTTAAGGCAAAGAAAAACATATGTCTTAAATCAAAGAAATATCTATTTAAAGAAAGAAACATCCACCTAAATCAAAGAAACATCTATTTAATAAAAAACATCCAGTAAGTAGGAAGGGAATATCCTACGATCTTTTTTAAAAAGAATTCGGTAAACGAAAACCAAAGACCTAAAGTATAGAAAAAGAAGCATAATAAAAGAAATATCCAAGAAATAAAAAAAGAAACATCCATTTTTGAATGAAAAAAACTAATAATATAACTAAAAGAAATATTCAATCTCGAATAAAAAAAAATCATCCAATCTCTAATGAAAGAAACATCTAATGTCTAATAAAAAAACATCCAGTAGTCCAACTAGATAATCATCTCAGAGTTATCAAAAGATCCAGTCATACCAAAATAGAAATATCTACTAAAATAAAAGTAGAACTTATTCATAGAGAACTTTCAAAGGAGACAACCAGTAAAATCAAAAAAGAAATATCCGCTTATTCATGAATAAAAATCCAACTAGTTCAATGAAGCTTCTTATTTACTAGACAAAAAATACCATGTGATCATTCTCTTTTATCTACTAACTTGTAATAGTCTTGAAAATTTTACTGACATAGTTATAAATGTTATACCAAATGTAAACTAACTTTTAATTAATTTTTCTTTTAAAATTCGTAAATCATATGTGAAGCATCTACTAACTTGAAAAAGAAAAAATTATTTTTTTTGTCCAGAAACATCTACTATGTTTTAAAAGAAGCATCACTAACCTTTGGAGTGGTATGGCTTGACGACACAACAGAGGTGAAGGGATGGCGCTGATGGAACGACACCGCGTGAAGGCAGAGACGAGTAGGTCCAAGTGTGACGGTAGGGATGGACGACTGATGAATCCATATTTGACGACACATTTTGGTTTGATTTGAGTGAATTTCATCACATAAATCCACATTTATTTATTTAAATAACATATTTTTCTGTTTTCTCTCCAAATTGAGCTTAATTGTGAAAACATGCTATTTTGTACTTAATTTAATCAATTTTATGCCACTTTCATTCCATTCGATGCCTTGATATGTTGTTGAGTAATTTCAGATTCATAAGGCAAGTATTGGATGGAAGAAGTGAAGAGAAAAGCATGTAAAGTGAAAAATTCAAGGAAAAGCAAGGATTTGGAATGCCTAGAGCGACGCACACGCGTGACAGACGCGCAAGTGTGAGTAGGTGCATCATCGAAGACGACGCGTACGCGTGACATGATGCGTATGCCTGAAAAGAAAATGCCAGACGACGTGTACATGTGACCCATGCGTACGCATCACAGCCAGCACGTGACCTCATTAACGCAAATCACTAAGGGCGATTTCTGGGCCTCTAGAGCCCAGTTCTGGGACTCTCTGAAGCTGATTCTTGCTATATCAAAGGAGGCCTCATTCCATGTGAAGGGAGGGAGAAATTAGGGTTAGTTTAACATAATGTAGGTTCTTTTCTAGAGAGAGAAGCTGATGACAAGTCATCTTAGCCTAGTTTTACTAGTCTTTTTCCTTTGTTTTTCATAGGTTTTATATACTTTCTTGAGTTACAAGTAAGCCATTTGGGTAGAAATTTATGTGTATTTGGATTCAATCAACCATGAGTAAATTGATACATTTTCATGAGGTTTTGTGCTATAATTGCTTATATGTCAAGGATGATAAGAAGTCTCATGATTTTAGCATAGCTTTGATGCATTTGTTGATTGATGATAGGTGACCAAAAGGCTTGGAGGAAGGTTGAAGCAAGGGGATGGTAGCAATTGAAATGAAGGCAGCAAAGCCACCCTGGGAAGAGCTCACGTTTGTGCCAACGTTTGCCTTAAACTTGAGGTCAAATGTTGGCTCAAAAATTAACCCAGGAGAAGCCAACGTTTGCACCAACGTTTGCCTCAAACTTGAGGTCAAACGTTGGCTCAAAAATTAACCCTGGAGGAAGCAACGCTTGTGCCAATGTTTGCCTCAAAATCAAACGTTGGCTCAAAAAATTAACCCTGGAGGAAGCAACGTTTGCGCCAACGTTTGCCTCAAACTTGAGGTCAAACGTTGGCACAATAACACACCCAGGAGGACTAACGTTTGCGCCAACGTTTGCCACAAATGTGAGGTCAAACGTTGGCTGCAAAAGTTGCCTTGGAAGGAGCACGTTTGAGGTCAAAGTTGCCTTGAGGTCAAACGTGAGTGACAGAAAAGAACCGTTCTGCATAATGCCAACACGCAAACGTTTGAGTCAACGTTTGCCTCAAACGTTGACTCAAACGTGAATGCTCCAAAGTCCAAATTGCAAATGGATTTCTTCTCAAGTCCAAGAGCAATCAACTGAGGCTATCTTCAATCCAATTCCATCAAGGCCAAGGCCCAAATTCAATGCTTAATGATCAATAGAAGGAAGTGTATAAATAAAAGTTAGTTTGATTTAGAAGGGACCGGAACTTTTACTTTGAACGTTTTTACCTCTTCTAGATATTTTCATTCTGTAACTTTGATTTTAGATCTTGGAGAATTGGGAGGAGAATTGAATTCTCTTCCTCTCTGGGTTTTCTATTTTCTTTTCTGCAAAGCTTGCTTGAGTCTTAATAGTGAAGAGTTGAGGAAATTCTGTCTCAACCTCACCCTTGAGATATCTTTGTTCCTTTCTCTGCATAATTCAAGAATTCAGTAATTTGAATTCCAAGTTTCTTTACTGTTTTGAATTTTAATTAGTTTGCAATTACTCTTTGAATTGGATCAAGGAAGACAGTGAGATCTAGACTTGGTTTTCTAGTCTCTTGACCCCTGAGATCTTGAAATTTCCTTTTAGCTCATCTGCTGAATGCTTCTTGAAGCTGATTTACTTTTCTGTTTGAAATTAATCTCAATTCACTTCATCATCTACTCTTCTGCTTATTGTAATTTACTTTTCTTTGTTTAATTTCTGCAATCCCAATTTTCCAATTCCTTTTATAAATCAAGCAATTTACATTTCTTGCACTTTAAGTTTCAGTCATTTACATTTCTTGCAATCTAAGTTTCTGTAATTTACATTACTTGCACTTTATGATTCAGCTTCTTTACTTTCTTTGCCTTTTAATTTACAGTCAATTGCCCCTCTCCCTTTACAATTCATGCAATTTAGCTTCTGTCAATTACAAATCACTCAAATCAACTCTTGTTCGCTTGACTGAATCAACCACTAAACTAAAATTGCTCAATCTTTCAATCCCTGTGGGATCGACCTCACTCACGTGAGTTATTATTACTTGATGCGACCCGGTACACTTTTCGGTGAATTTTGTATTGGATCGTTTTCCACACATCAAGTTTTTGGCGCCGTTGCCGGGGATTGATTAGATTGATAATGATTAAGTGAGGTGGTGATCTAGATTAAGCATTATTTTTTTTCTTTATTTTTGACTAAGCATACTAACTATTTGAATTTTTGCTTAAGCTAACACTAACTTTACTCTAGCAATAGAGTGCTTAATTCTAGTTCCTGGATCTGTGTTATTGTCAGGAGGAAGAAGCGATGAATCTACACCTTTTGATCCTGAAACACTTTGGAGGTTGAAAAGCGAACCAAGAAATGGAGGAAAATCCAACAAATCCACAAGTGGGAGTGGCCAACGACAATGGTCAGCCCCAAAGGAGAGTATTGGCTTCATATATATTTGCTAATCCAAGGCATTGTGGGAGTAGCATCCTTACCCCAAATGTCGATGCAAATAACTTTGAATTGAAGCCCCAACTTATCACATTGGTGCAAAACAATTGCTCATACGGAGGAAGTCCAATAGAAGATTCAAACCAGCATCTTTCCACCTTCTTGAGAATTTGTGATACGGTAAAGTCCAATAGTGTGCATCCAGAAATATATAAATTGCTGCTGTTCCCATTCTCATTGAGGGATAAAGTTGCTCAATGGCTTGAAACCTTTCCACAAGGTAGCATCACTAGCTGGGAGGATCTACTAAACAAATTCTTGGCTAAGTTCTACCCACCTCAAAGGATCATCAGGCTTAAGACTGAGGTGCAAATTTTCACACAGATGGATATAGAATCGCTGTATGATGTCTGGGAGAGATACAAGGCCTTAATCAGGAAGTGTCCCCCAGAAATGTTTAATGACTGGGATAGACTCCAAAACTTCTATGAAGGGTTGACCCAGAAAGCTCAAGAAGCATTAGATCATTCAGCAGGAGGCTCAATGCAGCTAATGAAGACAACAGAGGAAGCCCAAAACCTTATAGAGATGGTGGCAAACAATCAATACTTCTTTGCTCATCAAAGACAACGCCAACCAGCCCAGAGAAGAGGTGTATTGGAGCTGGAAGGTGTGGAAACCATCTTCAAAATGATGCATCAACAAATTCAGCAATAATTTGAGCAGATGGCTAAGAAAATTGATGCACTGCAAATCGCTGCAGCAAATACACAAAGCCAATCTCTAACCTCACATGGGTAGAAGCAATCTGAAGAAAGTTTTGGGACATTCAATTATGAGCAACAAAGCCCTGAGCAGGTGCAATGCATGAATAACACTTCAAGTTCATTTCAACACAATTTTCATGGTGATGCATACAAGACACCCTGGAAGACTCATTCTAATTCAAGGTGGGGTGAGCATCAGAATCAAGGATAAATGGACTTCAACTCTGGTAGCCTCAGCAACACAAACAACCATAACCATTCATCCAATAATACTAACCAATTCAAAAATTCACAAAACACATATCACCAACCCCATAACGACTCACAAAACCACCGGAATAACTTGTCCACATCCACATTCCACCCACAAAATACCCTCTAGAGCCCAGTTCTGGGACTCTCTGAAGCTGATTCTTGCTATATCAAAGGAGGCCTCATTTCATGTGAAGGGAGGGAGAAATTAGGGTTAGTTTAACATAATGTAGGTTGTTTTTTAGAGAGAGAAGCTGATGATAAGTCATCTTAGCCTAGTTTTACTAGTCTTTTTCCTTTGTTTTTAATAGGTTTTATACACTTTCTTGAGTTACAAGTAAGTCATTTGGGTAGAAATTCATGTGTATTTGGATTCAATCAATCATGAGTAAATTGATGCATTTTCATGAGGTTTTGTGCTATAATTGCTTATATGTCAAGGATGATAAGAAGTCTCATGATTTTAGCATAGCTTTGATGCATTTGTTGATTGATGACAAGTGACCAAAAGGCTTGGAGGAAGGTTGAAGCAAGGGGATGGCAGCAATTGAAATGAAGGCAGCAAAGCCACCCTGGGAAGAGCTCACGTTTGCGCCAACGTTTGCCTCAAACTTGAGGTCAAACGTTGGCTCAAAAATTAACCCAGGAGAAGCCAACGTTTACGCCAACGTTTTCCTTAAACTTGAGGTCAAACGTTGGCTCAAAAATTAATCCTGGAGGAAGCAACGTTTGCGCCAAAGTTTGCCTCAAACTTTTGAGGTCAAACGTTGGCATAATAACACACCCAGGAGGACTAACGTTTGCGCCAACGTTTGCCTCAAACGTGAGGTCAAATGTTGGCTGCAAAAATTGCCTTGGAGGGAGCACGTTTGAGCTCACGTTTGACCTCAAACGTGAACTCAAACGTGAGTGACAGAAAAGCACCATTCTGCATAATGCCAAAATGCAAACGTTTGAGTCAACGTTTGCCTCAAACGTTGACTCAAACGTAAATGCTCTAAAGTCCAAATTGCAAATGGATTTCTTCTTAAGTCTAAGAGCAATCAACTGAGGCTATCTTCAATCCAATTCCATCAAGGCCAAGGCCCAAATTAAGGCTTAATGATCAATAGAAGGAAGTGTATAAATAGAAGTTAGTTTGATTTAGAAGGGACCGGAACTTTTACTTTGAACGTTTTTACCTCTTTTAGAAATTTTCATTCTGTAACTTTGATTTTGGATCTTGGAGAATTGGGAGGAGAATTGAATTCTCTTCCTCTCTGGGTTTTCTATTTTCTTTTCTGCAAAGCTTGCTTGAGTCTTAATAGTGAAGAGTTGAGGAAATTCTGTCTCAACTTCACCCTTGAGATCTCTTTGTTCCTCTCTCTGTATAATTCAAGAATTCAGTCATTTGAATTCCAAGTTTCTTTACTGTTTTGAATTTTAATTGGTTTGCAATTACTCTTTGAATTGGATCAAGAAAGGCAGTGAGATCTAGACTTGGTTTTCTAGTATCTTGACCCCTGAGATCTTGAAATTTCCTTTTAGCTCATCTGCTGAATGCTTCTTGAAGCTGATTTACTTTTCTGTTTGAAATCAATCTCAATTCACTTCATCATCTACTCTTCTGCTTATTGCAATTTACTTTTCTTTGTTTAATTTATGCAATCCCAATTTCCCAATTCCTTTTATAATTCAAGCAATTTACATTTCTTGCACTTTAAGTTTCAGTCATTTACATTTCTTGCAATCTAAGTTTCTGCAATTTATATTACTTGCACTTTAAGATTCAGCTTCTTTACTTTCTTTGCCCTTTAATTTACAGTCAATTTCCCCTCTCCCTTTACAATTCATGAAATTTAGCTTCTGTCAATTACAAATCACTCAAATCAACTATTGTTCGCTTGACTAAATCAACCACTAAACTAAAATTGCTCAATCCTTCAATCCCTGTGGGATCAACCTCACTCACGTGAGTTATTATTACTTGATGCGACCCGGTACACTTGCCGGTGAGTTTTGTGTTGGATCTTTTTCCACACATCAGAAGCTCCCCCTTCTCTCTAGAATTAGGGTTTCTTAGTTTAATTTCCTTGTAATTTCTATTTTTAATTCTTGTTTTTATCAAGTTTCTTCTACTTTTCTTTGTTCTATTGTCTTAATTTTCTTAGTTTATCTTGTTAATTTCTCTATTTTGTCACTTTTATGTTTATGAGCACTCTTGTTATTTTAATTTATAATTAATGCAATTTATGTTTCATGCTATTTTATTGTTTAATTGAGTTGTTATCTTTACTTTCCTTGCTTAGTAGTTGTAGCATTTATTATTTCTTGTTATTTATCATACTTTCTTTTTATGCCCTCCAAGTGTTTGATAAAATACTTGGTTGGGTTTTTGCCTAGTTTTTCACACTCTTAGTTGAGAAATTGGTTAATTGGGTGAATTTGAGTTGTGGATATCCATTCCACATTGGGTGAGGATTGTTAATTGATTTGGTTTCCACTAACACTAAGCCTTCCATTAATAGAGTTGGTAAGGACCTGTGGATTGAGATCAATTATGCTCTTTTAACTAATTCTCAATGTTAAGATTGACTAATTGGGATTAATTCCACACAATTACCATGTTTGTGGTCCATAACTAGGATATAAATTCTTAGTTCCCCAATTCTCGCCAAGAGTCCTTTTTGCTTTTTAATTCCCTTTTTATTGCTTTAATTGCTTTCCTTTTAATTCCTTGCATGCTTGTTTCATTCCTTGCTATTTACATTTCTTGTCTCTTATAATCAAAAACCCAAAATCCCCCAAAGCTAATAATATGTACATTTTATTGCAACTCCTAGGGAAGACGACCCGGGAATTAAATACTCTCGGTTTATATTTTGTATTGATTGTGACATTCTTGGATTTAAAATTTGATTGGGAATTAATTGTTGATTTGGACTATGATTCTAGCCTTAGTGCCACAGAAATCTCAATTACCCATGACTAACAGAATTTCATGTCACATATCCCAATTAGCCCAGATACTCTATTGGAATCTGTGATGCATTCTCAAGCTGCAGCTCAATACTATCCCGCCAAGGACTCGCAAGAACTCATGTAGAATAAGGGGTCATACGCTGGTTTCACCCCAGATTCATAAGGATAAAGAACGAAAATGCATCATAGAATGAAATCAAACATATATTAAAGTAGAAAAGTAATGATATTAATCCATAGGAATGAGCAGAGCTCCTATCCTTAACCTAAGAGGGTTAGCCGCTCATAATGTACAAAGAAAACAGAAGTAATGTCTGTGCTTCTCCCCTCCTGGGAGGCACAATCCTCAGGAGGAAGGAAGTCCCTTATTTATAATAAAAACTCTAAGACTAAACCTAAAAGATATTATTTTTAATTAAAAATTACAAAAAGAGAAATAAAATAAGCTAAGAAGTGCTAAAATCTACTTTGGGGCCCACATGGTGAGTGTTTGGGCTGATGCTTGGCGTCCAAATCAAGTTCTGGGCGTTTCCTGCTCCCTAGCTGGCGTTGAGCGCCAGTTTGGGCGTTCAACTTGGGAGGTTGGTCCTGTTTGGGCGTTGAACACCAGAAAGGGGGTAGTTTGGGCGTCCAACTCCCGTTTTAGGCAGTCCAATTCAAAGAAAAGTATAAACCATTATATATTGTTAGAAAGCCCTGAAAGTTATCTTTCTAACGATGATGAGAGCGCATCAATTGGACCTCTGTAGTTCCAGAAATGCTTGTTTGAATGCATGGAGGTCAGGATCTGACAGCATCTACACTCTTTTCTTTGCCTCTGAATAAGCTTTTGCCAAAACTTGCCAATTTCACCCAAAAATCACCTAAATTCATAGGAAAAACACAAAAGCTCAAAGTAGTATCTAAAAAGTGAATTTTTCACTAAAACTTACTAAAACATAATAAAACTTAACAAAATATACTAAAAACACTAAGAATATAATGCTAAAAAGTGTATAAAATATCCGCTCATCAATATCTTATCTTAATTAGAATAATTAAGATAGCTTCTAATTCAAATTCGAATAACAGAATCAAAACATAATTATATTGAATTCAAATATAATAAAAAACAGAATCTTCTTCAATCTTCAAAACGGAAATCAATTCCTTGAGGTTGGACTTTGAGGACTTCATGAGTGGCATGGCACGTAAACTGCCTGGCGTGTAACTGGACTTAGTATTTTGGGCTAGGTGTGGCACGTCCACCGGCAGCGTGGTACGCCCTTTTTTTCTTGGGCCTAGAGCATGGCACGCCCTATCCTAGGCATGTAACAACTTGCTTTTAGTTACTCGCAGGGCTGGGCTTTTCCTTCAAGCGTGGCATGCCTCTCCTTGCATGTTGCACCTTTGGCCTTTATCTTCATGGAATGTGGCACGCCTCATAGCTCGTTGCACGCTGGGCCTGACATTCCTCTTAGGCGTGGCACGCCCTACTCCTAGTGTGGCACGCATGGCTTCTTCTGCCAAGGTGTGACACCAGGATGTAAGCCCCGAGTAATTAGTAAATAATTAACTAATAAATTAATTATTATTTAAAAAAAATTAGAAAATTAAATTTTATAGTTTAATGAAGTAAAAATAATTAAAATATGAGTTTTGACACTAATTTTAAAGATTTTGGCCCAAAAATGGGCCAAAGGGCCGAACCGATTGGACCGGATTCAAACCGGACCCAAGGCCCAACATATAAAACTCTCAATCCAGGCTTTCTTCCTCATTTTCACTTGAAATATGCTGGAAGAAGAGAGGAGAAAGAACGTAACGGAAACCCTAACGTCTCCAAAAATTCAATCATCTATAACTTTCAATTCGGAGCTCTAATTGACGAGCCGTTTATGGCCACGTGTTCATCTCAGAATTCTCTACAAAACCCATAGATCAATATGTAAGAATCTAGCAATTTCTTACTCAGCCATTCTTTCTTAATTTCGAAATTTAAGGTTTTGATTTTGAGAGATTATGTGGTTTTGATGTTCTAAGGTCGAATTAGCTCGTGGATAGTGTTGGGCTTTGTCCATTTCATCAGTGGGTAAGGTAAGAAATTGTTAAACCCTTGTGAATTATTAAATTAGTGAATCCTGTGATGATTATAGTGATATTGTGTGAATTAGATTGTGTTCTTGTTGATTTGGAATTTAATTGGGTGGTTTGGCACGAAATCCGAGTGATTAAGGTTGAGGAATTGATGTTTGGAACTTGGAGCTTGTGAAAGGAAAGGTTTTTGAGGAGTTCCAAGCTTAGGGAGAAATTGGCCAAGGTATGGTTTTGGTTTCTCGTAGTTAATGTTTAATGTCACGTGAAAACTTAGGCTAGAAGACCTTAAGATAGGAATGAACTGAATGAATTATTGATGGATTGTGTATAAATGATGAATGAATTTGTATATGTTGGATTATGACTTTGATGAGTATAAAATACTGATAATTGTTGAGGGTTGATGGAGAGTTTGTGAAATTGAATTGAATGGATTGGTTGAGAAATGTGTGGTTTGATTTTGTAAACAATTTAATATTAGAAGTGGTTTGATTTTGAAATAATTTAATACTAGAAAGGATTTGAATGACTAAGAGGTGTTTGGTTTGGTGGTTGGGACCCTTGATAGGTGGCAAAAGTCCAAGTTTTAGAGGAGATGCTGCCGAAATTTTTATGAAAATAGGTTTCATTTGGAGTGGTTATTTAGAAAGATTTGGATTTTTAATGATTTTATAATTTGATTTTGAGCTATTAAGAAAATGATTACATTTTGAGTTTGTTTTATTTAGAAAAGAATGAAAGGTGTTTTGAGTTTGACTTATTGATGAACAGAATGGGAGGAATCATGATGATTGAATGAGAATGAAGAATGATGAGATTATGATTTTAAAGTATGATTTTGAATGAAATCGAATGATAATGAGAATGGGTTTGAAAATGAATCTGAATTTGATTAAGATAATTGTGACCGGGTAAGAGGCAGTGGTGTTTTCCACTTGCTCCAGAAAAAGACTGAGACTCGACTTCGGGTAAGATGCAGTGGTGCTATCCACTTGATCCAGGTAAAAGTTGAGAAGCCGAGTAAGATGCAGTGGTGGTATCCACTTGCTCTGGATAAGAGTTTGAGACTCCGGATAAGATGCAAGGGTTAATTTTTGTCACCACTTGCTCCGGGTTGAGAACTGTAACACCACCTAGGTAAGAGGTAAGGGTGAGGTGGTTCTCTTGCTCTGGGTACACGGGTAAGATGCAAGGGTTGCGGCGATGTCCCACTTGCTCCGTGTTTGGTGTTCTGTCCAGGGTTAGCTACCGGACATGTCGGGTTTGACTTTATAACCGATAGATAAGACTCACCAGCCATAGGACAAGCATACATCATATGCATATGTTTGTTTTGTTTGATTGTGCATCAATTGGGCTTACCTGTGTGATTATTATGCTTACCTGCTATATATGCTACCTGCTGTATGTGTATCCTACTTGTGTTTGCTTTGTCTGTATTGCTTGTCATGCACCGGAGTTTTAGAGGAATGGATGAAACAGAAAGTGAAAGATTGGATCACAATTAGATTGGAGGAGATATATAGTGAATTGTAAGGTTAGAGTTTAATGAAACAGAAAGTGACCTGTAGAATTAGAATTAGAGTTAGATTGAGACTTGGATACCTTAGAGACTTTTAACAAATTTATGGTTTAGTTTATTCCTTTAAGTTTATATCTGAGTGTCGGAGTTCTAGGATTACCTCTGCCTTTTCCGTGACCTTTTATATTAACTATGTGGGCACCTTTACCATGCTGAGAACCCCCGATTTCTCATTCCATACATATTGTTGCTTTTTAGATGTAGGTTAGGAGGTACCTCACTGAGCATTCTAGAGACTCTGTAAAAGCGAAAAAATCTGGGGACTTTGGGTTGTATTTTATTTATGTTTATATATGTATATAGATTCTCCATCTTGTATTTTATACGTGTCCCTCTTAGATGTTAACTTGGAGAAACAGGTTGTCATTTTTACGAGTCTAGGATATTTTGGGTTATATGTATGTGTGTGTGTGTGTGTATATATATATATATATATATATATATATATATATATATATATTCTAGTCGGCCTTTGCTTCGCAGGTCGAGTTCGGAGCTTGATATTTGTATTTTGGAGTTCTAATATATGTTTATGGTCTTTTAGCCTTCCTTTTGATCTTGCTTATCCGTCTACGCTTATCTTTCGTGAGCAACGCGATTTCTTTTTCGATTTTGCTTAACTTCTTTTTCAAGGCTCCTAGTTATAACTTCTTTCAACAATATCTATGTACGTATTTTGTTTTTAGAGGTTGTAGTTCCTTACTACCCCTGATTTACGTCCTAGGTGTAAAACTCTGTGTGGTAGGGTGTTACACAGGACATGGCACGGCTCTGCTCCTACATTGCACGCCTTGCTCTTCTCCCAGGGCGTGATACGCCCTGCTTCAAGCGTGGCACGCCCATGCCAAGCTCTTCTCTAGGGCGTGACATGCCTAGTCTTTAGCTTACTTGCATGACTTGGGTCGTCACGTACTTTACTTGCTCTTTGATCAATATCTCTTTGTCACTTGATTTTTATCTCTTTAATCCTATATTTTTTTAAAAAATACTTTGAAAATACTAAATAGCAAATGATATTAAAAGTAATGAAATTAAAGGAAGATTATGTAATGAAACTTATAAAAATAAGAAAAAAACAGAAAAATTTAAGAAAAACTACTCAGAATGCAAACGGATCATTAATCAATACTATAAAAATGAAAAGAATACTGAATCCATAAAATGTTTGACCATCTTTTAATGATATGGTAATAAATTGACATTTTTTTATTGTCCATGGTATCCCCCAACCCGACAAGTCAAGGACTAATTTGTCACGGATCGGAGCTCCATTTAAGGGTCTACCACTGGCCAATAGGTTGCTGCATGCACAAGCCGGAATTCAAATTCCTGATACTTGCTTAAGCGGACGAGTGAGCTGACTACTCGACCAACCCAAGTTGGTTGTAATAAATTGACATCTACAATTTGATTATACTGAACCAACAATGCAGAGTATTTAATATCCTTCAAATTACCTGGTGTGTCAGCAACAACCTTAAAACAAACACTTACTAAAACTAAGGTTTAACTAGAATGTAGTTTAAACTAGGATTTAAGGTTTAGGGTTTAGGATTTAGGAGAACATGCAGTGCTTAACAAAGTCGCTAGTATTATAGTAGCGTACATGTATAAATACCATATTTAAGAATTAAAAATGCCCTTAACTGATGCTAAAAGCAAAATCTCATTACTTGTCAAGTCACGTGGCATTGGATATGGCTTTCATAAAAAAGTTAAAAAGAATAATTTAGTGCATGTTTGGGTGTCATTGTGTATGTTTGGGCGCTATTATTTTGTTAAAAAAAGATCTTTTTTCAATGAAAAAAGATCTTTTTTTATTTTTTAACGTGTTTGACAAATTTCTAGTAGTAAAAGTAAAAGCACTAGTAAAATAAAAAAAAGATCTTTTTTGAGAAGCTGTAATTTACATCTTTTTTTAAAAGATCTTTTTTCCTTAAAAAAAAAGATGTTTTTCATGTAATAAATAAACAAAAAAGTACTTTTATATTGTTATACCCAAACATAATTGATAGATAAAAAGACCTTTTTACATGAGATATCCAAACATAAAATTACTTTTACTTCTCTATAAGATCTTTTAAAAAAAAGATAACTCAAAAAAAGATCTTTTCTTAAAACCTCACCCAAACAAGCCCTTATTTTGTTAAAAAAAGATCTTTTTCCAATGAAAAAAGATCTTTTTTTATTTTTTAACGTGTTTGGCAAATTTCTAGTAGTAAAAGTAAAAGCACTAGTAAAATAAAAAAAAGATCTTTTTTGAGAAGCTGTAATTTACATCTTTTTTTAAAAGATCTTTTTTTCTTAAAAAAAAGATGTTTTTCGTGTAATAAATAAACAAAAAAGTACTTTTATATTGTTATACCCAAACATAATTGATAGATAAAAAGACCTTTTTACATGAAATATCCAAACATAAAATTACTTTTACTTCTCTATAAGATCTTTTAAAAAAAAATAACTCAAAAAAAGATCTTTTCTCAAAAACTCACCCAAACAAGCTCAGTATATTGAGTAGCCCCTCTTTTTTTTTTTTTTTTTTTTATCAGAACAAAATTCATACCCATAGGATTCCGGACCACAAATTAAGAGCGGAAAAGAATAATGTTATACAACACTTTCGATGCCACGAAATATCTAATCGAAAATATACACTTAACTCAATATGTGAACTTTCCCAATGTTAGATAAACTAGTGTATGACCCCGTGCTCAGCACGGAAAAATTTATAAAAGTAAAAAAAATTATATTCTTCGATATTTAAAATAAAAGTACAAAATAATTATTATTTTAAGAAATTTATAAAATTATTATTAAAATCAAAGTTTAACTTAAAAAAAGTGAGTAATAATTATTTTATATTTTTTAAGGTCAAATAATTATACACTGATACAGAATTTAAAATAAAATTAAAATATTTACATTAGAATACTATTTTTTTCAAAGACTTCTCTATAAACAACATTGATGATTGAATTTGCAGATATTCCTACGTGATTCATAAGTAAAACTTTTAAACCTCTCTTACTCTTAACTCTTGAAAGTGCCACATATAATTGGTCATGTGTAAAAACTGGTTTGGGCAAGCACAATCCAACATGAGATAAAGTTTGTCCCTGAGACTTGTTAATTGTCATAGCAAACGATACTATTATAGGAAACCGTCTTCATTGGAATCTAACTGGGACGGTTTTATTTGTTGGTACCATATTCATTCTTGGAATTAAAGCAATATGACCAACATTGTTACCCGTTAAGACTTCACATTCTATGACATGATTTCTAAACTTCCTAACTTATAGCCTTGTACCATTACAAAGACCACTGAATTGGTCAATATTTCTCAGTAACATCATCGGAACACCAATCTTTAGTATTAATTTATGTGGAGGCAAACCAGAGTAATTTATGCTATTCAGTAATTCAGGACCATAGAGATCTAGTTGACTCTACTCTATATTTCCTTCATCCATACAAATGGAATCCGAACTAAGATATAATTTTTTCCCTCCAGGAATGATAGCCATCAGATGGTTGTTGACCTCTTCAACGATGTCTATTGTGGGAGCCAGTATAGTTCTTGCTTTGAAAAAATCCTTTGAGGACATGTTTTCCAAAATATTTGGATAAAAAAAATGAACCAACTCATCAAATGCTTGGTCTGAAGAAGGAATAACAATATCTACTGGAAGACATATCTCATATTCACCATCCATATTGTCACCTATTAGACCATCACCAACTTTCAATAACCACTCACCAAATTGCTCTGTCTCATCTTGATCTGAAGCAGTCTTCTCTACAGAGAGTCTTATGTTTTTTGTTAGTTTGAGCACCTGACAAAACTTCCAAAGGTAAGACAAATTCACGGTTGAATGAACGATATCTTGTCTCGATCCTCGTGGAATGACAGGAAGAATTTGTCTAAAGTCTCCACCTAGTACAACCACTTTTCCTCCAAAGGACAAATCTTTGCTATATGTTGGAGAACACCTCAGGATATCACCCAAGCATTTATCAGGCACTTCATAGCAGTACCTACTAACCATTGAAGTTTCATCCCAAATTATAAGTTTGGCTTTCAACAGCAACATTGCTTGAGGGGAACCAGGTTTGATGTTACATACAGAATCCTCAGTTATGTTCAGCGGTATTTTGAACCCTGAGTGTGCCGTTCTTCTATTGGGAAGAAGTAAAGATGCAATACCACTCGAAACAATGTTTAACACTATATCACCCCTTGAGCGAATCTCAGCAGACATAAGGTTCCAGAGAAATATTTTTCCAGTACCCCCATGACCATACACAAAGAAAAAACTCCCCTTCATCACAATACACAGCTGTAACAATTTTATCGAATGCATATCTCCGCTCAATTGTTGCGATGGCTAACATGTCTGAGGCATTTTTCTTTAAATCATCCCTGTTAAAGTTTAGCTCTTCCCTAATAACCCTTTTGGTTAACAAAGAACTATCAACTTCAGTTGCTAAAGGCATTGGAGGATAGTCTTTCAAGGTTTTACCATAGGAATGTAAGATCTTGTCTATATCCATTAAGCACAACTGCTTAATCTCATCATCTGACATTGTTAATTCTGCATATTATACGATACTGTAAAAATTCAATCAAACTAAAAATGATCAATAAGGAAGAACTTTTATCATTGTAATTAATAAAAACCCACCCCTCATGTTCATCACAGCTCTCTGTCGATACAAAATATCATCTGAGAGTTCATACCAACATCTATCCCAGACATGTTCTGGTCTTGAGATATTGTTGGATATTAATAGAATGACAAATAACCTCGTAACATATGATCCTGAGGCCTATGAGCTTGCTTTCTTAATTGCATCAATGAATTCTTTGTCATCTTGCAAGAGTCCAAGGGCGAAGTATGCATCTCTATACATAGCATAAATTGTTCCTCTTACTGTTCTTATATCTCGAAAACTCATACATCCTCTTTGAGTATTCAAGAGAAGTCGTTAGTAATATTCTTCAATATTTGTTGCAAAAAATTTGGTTAAAATCCCACTTTTAAGTTGTTAAATGGATTAAGCTACGCTATTTTAATTATTATGTAGCTACACATCCGCATAAGAATAATTTTCCTAAAAAATATAGAAAAATAAAAAAATTGTATAATCTACAGATTATAACTGTTGAAAGTTATTTGAACATTTATTTTCTAGTGTAGATAAATCGAATAAAATGGACGTGGGATATAGGCTGTTAAGATTTTAAATTTAAGTTATTAAATAAGTAAGATCAAAATTGAATATAAACTCGTCATTACCTGTAGGTACATGAGTCTTCCAATTGCGAAGCCTTTCTTTCGAGGAAACCACTTTGAAGAATCGTCCTTCCAAACAAACTTGGTTGGAAACTCGGCATAAGTCAGACTTCGAGCATAGGGATATGACATGTTCGCCGCCATCCATCCCAAAAACATGGACTTATGAGATATTGCTCTTTCGACGATATCATTCACATTAGAAGTTTCACCATAAACTACATGTTGCTCATCCACCAAATGAAATGGAAGTCTAATCACAAATGGTTCTTTCTCTTGAATTTCGTATCTAAATAGACGCCAGACTGCCTCACATGCCGAAATGTACCTACAATCGTAGTAATTCCTAATTTCCCTCAACAACTTGTGTGGCTTCTGACGGATCACCAGCATTGTATAGAGTAGTTGTTACGTGGTCATTACCCTTGTGTACATACTTAAACAGATACTTAATAGAACTTGTTTGGCATGTGTATTCCACATTTATGTGGCACCCGAACTTGAGCAACAATTCTGGATTATACGGAACAATGAACTTATTGTCTAGTACACATTCCTTTTCTTTACTGTTCGACCGTTATCAGTACGCCTATATTTGGAAAATCCGGTCTCATCAATGAGTGTTTACTGTCTAAACTCTTTAGGATAGAACTTTGAACATGATCCATTCTTTATGCAAGGTGAATTCTTGTTGTATGGACCACATGGACCATATACCATGTAATTTTGAATAGCTCCATGTAGATTTGGCCTTTTATTTTCATCAGGAATCTCAACTGTTATAGATTTGGCCTTTTATTTTCACGTCAATTTCAGAGAGGAGAGGAGAGAAGTGTGGGAGTGGGAATGGGTTACGGGCTTAAGCCGTTGGGGATTCAGTTTTTTTTTTTTAAGTCAAAGCGGCACCGTTTGAAGGAGTTATTAACAAACTGAAAACTCTTTAAAAAAAACCAACCAGTTCTAACGGTTCACCGATTAATCACATATACGACCGATTTTGTAATGAGTTTTTTTGTCAGACGATTTACTCATAACATCTGTTAAGTCATTTTTAAATTTTATAAAATTATTTATAATAATTACAAAAAGTGCTCATAATAAAAAATTTCAAAATTTTATAAAAATATTTTATTTAAAATTGTTAATAAAATCTTAGTTGTACTCTGTTTCAAAATAAATAATTATAATGATATTAGTATTTTATACGACAACCCATACAAAAAAAATTTAAATTTCATACAATATTTTTTCGTTCATTTTTAATAGCTCATAAATACAAAAAAAAATATTGTACAGAATTTAAATTATTTTTGTATTAATTTTTATATAAAATATCCATAACATTATAATTATTCAGAAGTTGCATATAATTCGAACCTTATGAATTTAATTTACTACGTATTTGCCTAAATCGAATTTATTCAATTCGATTTATATAGAGATGCAAATTCGATTTATTTAATTTAATTTATTTTTGTATGTGGTATATATGATTTGATTGAAAGAGCAACAATTTATAATTTTACCTAGCATCAATAAATGCAAATTATGATTTGATTCTTCTATAATTTTATCTAGCATCAATAAAATTCCACTATCACTGGTTTTTAAAAAAATTAAAATCTAAAACGATGGTTAAAAATAAATAAAGAGAATAGATTTAATTCTTCTATAATTGTATGCGTTTTTTTTTTCTGATTTGTGTTTTTATCACAATCTACAAGTTCTATATTTTATAACTTAACGATAATTCATATATAGTATATAAATAAATTTAATTAGAATAAATAACAATTTATTTATTTTATTTTAGACTTTATAAATGAAAAGACTAATTTACCAATATAACGAATTATAATTAATGTAATATAATTAATTAAGTAATATAAATTATAATAAATTATATTAATTATATTAATATTTAAATATCTAATGAAATTAATTAGTTGATATAATTAAGTCAGTGCAATAAATTGTATTGAATGAGTTAAAACAATTAAATCGAAAAACACTCTCCAAAATATGCCACGTCAGTTTTATCATTAAGTACAGACATCCGATTTTTATATAATAGAATAGATAACTTATTTTGCCAACAAAAGGAATATGCATGGAGACTTAAAATTAGCGGGTAGGGCGGGCCCGGGGGCGGGGGGAACATCACACATCAGACATTAGTTATTAGTGCAAAATGCAACCGTGATTAAATTAATATATATAGTCTCCAATATGAAGTTCGAATTTTGAAACTCTAGGCTACGACTATATAATGAGTTATATATTGGAAGACAATTAAATAGTTGTTTAATTAGTATGCTGATATTATATGTATAAAATATGGGGCACCGATAGTTAGATACAAAGACATGATCAATTGGAACAAGTATTGACGCAGTCATTATTGACCAACTCCATCATCCCAAAGTCAAAATTAAAGCTTTACATTATCAGTCAATTAAAAAAATAAAGTCTAGAGAATCAAAGTACCAATCAATTTTATCAACTACAATGTAAACAGTAATAAAAAGATTTAATAATACAAAAAAAATATCATATGATCTCATCCAAATCTGATCATAATAATTTGATTTTTTATTATTATTCACTATAAAAATAAAAAAATAATTGTACACTCTATTTTTTTCCACCACTTTTACTCACGTTATCGTCTTTTTCTCCCATTTTACTCATGCCATCATGTCACCCCACAAACGGTTCGACTCTATCGTGTCCTCTACTACAGGTGTTGTTTACATGACGCTAGTGTCAGCTCGAAAAAATCCTCTTTTACTATTAAAAGATTGTTTATTACAGACGGATTTATAGATAAATTTGATTTTTATTATAGAAAATTTTTGGTTACCAACAGATTTTGTCCATCGATAAAAACTTCATCGAAAATTATTTATCGACTGATTTTTTTCGTCGATAATTTACCGATAGATTTATTTCTGTTATTGATAAATTTTTCTTCGATAATCGTCCCCTATATTTCACTAGAAACATCAGATTTTTTGACAGATTTTTTGTCGGTAACTAACGTCAAATTTTTTGATAGATTTTTTGTCGGTAACTAGAGTTAAATTTTTTGATAGATGTTCTATCGGTAATTGGATCGTGGAAAAGCATTTACAACTCTGAATACAGACGAATTTTCTGTTTGTAAATCCATCAGTAAGGTAAAATAGATTATTTTTTAGATTTTTCTATTATAAAATAAACCTGTCTTCATACAAAAATAAATATAAATTTAATAAAGACAAATTTTTCTCCAATTTTCATCTAACTTGTATTCAAACATTCATAGTATTTCAAAAAATAAACAACTTTAACGTATTATCAAACTAGAAGAAAAGTACTATAAACAAGTAAGTCAATTCAATACATAAACAAAGTACATTGATACATCAACTATAATCGACAATGTATTGTTCAACCATACTAAAAATATCAGCTATAATCCTTATCATCTTTATCCTCATCATCATAATAGTTCTCATCCGAAGAGAATGAGGATTATGGTGGCGGCGATGGTAGTAGAACAGCACTGGAACTACTTAATACTCTAACTTTTTGTAATAACTAACATAAACCGCATTCCATCTCTTCTGTTTCAGCTTCTTTTTCTTGGCTTTTTCAATTTATCCATTCTAACTTCTCTAATTTTTTGTGAGTCTTTTCTAAAAGAGTCAAGCGAATATCTAACAACTTATTAATATGTTAATCTGTTTGTTAAGTAACATGCTAAAAAAACTCTTCACTGAGATTATGAATCTGTTCGCTCAAAACAACCCACACCGGAAGCACTGTTGCTGTGCATCCCTGCAAAGTATTCGTCATTAAAAGCTATAAACCATAAAACTAATAAAAGTGACTAGAAAGCAATCCACAAAGATAAAAAAAAATGTTTCCTAGATCAGAGGAGAATACCTCACAATCGTGATTCATGCCTGCTTCTATTTGAGAAAATGCATCTCAAAGAATTTCTGAAGCATCACGAAGTGATAAAACCCTCTCTCGAGCTAATGAATTTGAAAATAAATTGGCAAATATCTCAGAAAAAAGTCTGAAACAAGGAACAATAGAAGAAAAAGAAATAAAGAAAAAAAAAGTAATGCATCAATTATTAGATCCATAACAGTCATAATCATGCATGTCCCATAAAAATTAGGAAGATAAATATTAATGGAAGTTGTTGGAAAATTGATTATTAAGCAATACCTTTTGTGAAAATTTATTTTTTTTTTTGGTCTAATCTTGGTTTCTAAGATTTTTTTTACATTCGGAAGTTTTGAGGAAAGAGCATAGAAGAAGCAATCAAGAATAGATAAAATGTTAAAATTACTAACCTGCTAGCAGATTTGGCAGCCCTATCTCCACCATGCCCATCGCAAATGCCAAACACTCCAAATTGCAGATTGGAAACATAGGCAGGTTAAATTAGAAAACTCTTGTGAATAGAAGTGAAAAATTAAAAAAGAAAATGTAAAAGAAACCTTAATTGAATGAGTATTATGAATAAGTCCCAAACCTGATCCCACCCAAGCAGAGACCATTCATAATAGCAAACATCCTGCATAGGCAGCTTTCTAAATCCTCGACGCAAAGCCATTGGATCTGTTGCCATACCATCCCAAAGGGAATATGCTGCTAATTTTGCTTAGTAATATGAACCTGAAATGCATTAAAGTCACATAAGAAACTCATCGCAAATACCAAACACTCTAAATTGCAGATTGGGAACATAGGCAGGTTAAATTAGATAACTCTTGTGAATAGAAGTGAGAAATTAAAAAAGAAAATGTAAAAGAAACCTTAATTGAATGAGTATTATGAATAAGTCCTAAACCTGATCCAACCTAGGCAGAGACCATTCGTAATAGCAAACATCCTGCATAGGCAGCTTTCTGCCTCCTCGACGCAAAGCCATTGGATCTGTTGCCATACCCATCCCAAAGGGAATATGCTGCTAATTTTGCTTAGTAATATGAACCTGAAATGCATTAAAGTCACATAAGAAACCCATCGCAAATGCCAAACACTCCAAATTGCAGATTGGGAACATAGGCAGGTTAAATTAGATAACTCTTGTGAATAGAAGTGAGAAATTAAAAAAGAAAATGTAAAAAGAAACCTTAATTGAATGAGTATTATGAATAAGTCCCAAACCTGATCTAACCCAGGTAGAGACCATTCATAATAGCAAACATCCTGCATAGGCATCTTTTTGCCTCCTCGACGCAAAGCCATTGGATCTGTTGCCATACCCATCCCAAATGGAATATGCTGCTAATTTTGCTTAGTAATATGAACCTGAAATGCATTAAAGTCACATAAGAAACCCATCGCAAATGCTAAACACTCCAAATTGCAGATTGGGAACATAGGCAGGTTAAATTAGATAACTCTTGTGAATAGAAGTCAGAAATTAAAAAAGAAAATGTAAAAGAAACCTTAATTGAATGATTATTATAAATAAGTCCCAAACTTGATCTAACCCAGGCAGAGACCATTCATAATAGCAAACATCCTGCATAGGCAACTTTCTGCCTCCTCGACGCAAAGCCATTGGATCTGTTGCCATACCCATCCCAAAGGGAATATCCTGCTAATTTTGCTTAGTAATATGAACCTAAAATTCATTAAAGTCACATAAGAAACCCATCGCAAATGCCAAACACTCCAAATTGCAGGTTGGGAACATAGGCAGGTTAAATTAGATAACTCTTGTGAATAGAAGTGAGAAATTAAAAAAGAAAATGTAAAAGAAACCTTAATTGAATGAGTATTATGAATAAGTCCCAAACCTGATCCAACCCAGGCAGAGACAATTCATAATAGCAAACATCCTGCATAGGCAGCTTTTTGCCTCCTCGACGCAAAGCCATTGGATCTGTTGCCATACCCATCCCAAAGGGAATATGCTGCTAATTTTGCTTAGTAATATGAACCTGAAATGCATTAAAGTCACATAAGATTTTATAAGAGCACACAAATTTAACTACAATAGCATATCATTCCAAGTATCTGTGTGTGAAAGAGAACAATATAGTTCCAAGCAAACAAAATAACTTATGGTATGTTTCGTTGGAAGGTGAAAAGGGTGGAAAATTTTCATTAAAGAGCTCCATATGTAAAAATAGACATAAGATCATCATGTAAAGGAGATTCCGGCATAATACTTACAATTGCTTTTGATGTTGTTCCAAGTGTTATGATATCTCCATTATCAAGATCCACCAGATCACTCCAATGCCTGCTTCCAGTCTTTGCATTGTTGATTGGCTGAGATTTCAACTGTGTTCCATTTAAGCTACCCATATCTACCAAATCCCACCTCAATTTCTGAAAAATCCAATCTAATAATTATTATTGCACTGTGTACATATAGAAAACATTCAAATAGAAGTCTCCAAGAATAGAAAAGGGATCTACATCCACATTCCAGTTTATTTGAGCATGCTTTCCTGACACTTCTGAATTATTTAGCAACAAATCACTTGGAGAAACTTTTCCCAAAGTTAGTGGTAGAAGAAAGGTATTTGTTAACTAGACAGAACAACGAAGTCCACGAGAAGAAATTTAGGACAAAAATTTAAAGTTATCAAAAATCAAATAATAATTTTATTAAATATCAATGATCTTAATATAATAAAAAGCAAAACAAAGTAGAATAAAATAGAATATACATGAAATAAATTAAATCCTTAAACCCTATGAATTCCGATAATCATCGTTGTCGTCCTCTTCCCCCTGCTAAGACGGCGGAGTAGATGCTGATGTCGGTGCTCCACCAGCGGCGTTGCTGCTGGTATTAGTAGCACCGTTGCCTCAAGTGTGCATCTGCTCCTTGTACACTTCTATATGCTCGTGGTATTAGCAAACGCTCCAGCCGCTCTAACTTCTCCGTTAGGTCCAAGCTGATGGCAACGACTCCTCCCACACGTACAAAAAGCTTGTTGTACCTCTACTCAAATTGTTGAACTTGTTGGTGAAGCTCCTGTGTGAGCTTCTATACCTCCTCTCTCAAGTCGACTACTTCTTCGGGATCGACAGGGCTGGTGGTAGAGGCAGATGTAGATGAAACTGCTAAAGCAGAAGTGCGAAGGCCACTGACAAAGAACGACCCCAACCCGAAGATACGATTCTTGTAGGGTTCAAAGGCAGTCTCGCGCCAAACCCTATCAGGATCTACCATCGAGGCATCGAAACTGGCAGGGTCGTCCCCACTAGGAAACTGAGATTGCTGGGTTGCAACCTTCAATCTATGCGTGTAGTCCTCTTATTTAACACACATTGTGATTAGGATGATAGTTAATTGACTTTAAACCGAATAAATTTCAAAGTTAGAATTAATTAAAACTCACATAATGAGTCGCAGACTACTCATAAGAAAATCTCACCTTATTGGCCTTTAACATATGGGTATACATGAAAGTCTCTGCCAATATCGTCTTACAATCCAACGACTTATACTACACATATTGAAACCAACTAATAAAATAAATCAAGTAACAATTAGTTCAAGTAATAATTAATAAATATTAACAAATAAATTACATACCAGTTTGCTCTTGAGGAATAGCCTACCGCGGGCCTGTCGCTGGAGCTGTAGAGGGCGGATGAGGCGTAACAGAAGGAGGTACGTAGTTTGGATTCGAGACCATGATGAACTGTTGGTCCGCTGGACCCACCTGTGACGTCATAGGGGTCAACGGGGTAGTCGGGGTAGAGGTCGATGACTGAGCAATCCTTGGGGATCCGGTGGACATCCTCCCTCTACCACAACCACGAGACCCACTTGTTCTATCTCTACTACTTGTCCTCATGTCTGTAAAGAAAATATACTATTAACACTAATTAACATATATACAACACAAATTCTTCAACATTTATATTATTTTAAAAAAATTGACATAACTTCTCCTAAAATTGGGCATATATCCACCTTTACGGTTCCCACAAATTCAACTAACCTCAATCCTAACATCAATCAAAACTCAATTAAATTCACAATATTTTCAACAGAATATATTAACTTATTTATACATTGAAAAAGCAATATTTTTGTTTGAGTTATACTTAAAAATATAGATTAACATATTGAATATTGAATTAGAATGAATCCTTTACATTTTTCTTTTGTGTATGTACTATCACACTTGGCCTTTGAAAAATTCAAAAGTCACTACATGCTAAACAACTTTAAGAAAGTGCATACTTTTTATATTTAATTTTTTATTTGAAAGTCATGGGAAGAAACTTCATACCTCTATCACCATCTATCTATCTTATTATTCCAGGTTTACTTTATTTTCATACTTGAATTTATACTATATATATAATGTTATACATATAGCACACACTTTTACTTAGCATATACATATATCTATTTCTATTTAGAACTATAGTACTAAATTTGAGGTAATTTATCCCCATGTAAATTTACTTGAAAGTTCATCTTAATTATTGATATCAAGTCTAACTTAATCCTAAATCCAAAATTAGCATATGATAACTATAACGATCTGCATTTTTGAAAAATCTAAATATAAATACGTTATAATTTATTTTATTAATTGAAGCTCCTTATTTTTAAAAACTAATTTACTAAGAATAATTAAATTTATTTTTATGATTATTAATTTTTTTTAATTATGATTTATTCTATTAGTTTGAGCTATTTCTTATAAATTATTTTGTTAGGCAAAATTAAATAAATTTTTATAATTACTATTATCATTTGAATTTGGATAAATTAAGGTTGTTATATAATTTTTCTATAATAAAATATTCTACATAATTAATTTTATGATAACTAGAGTTTAAATTAATTAGAATTTTTATATAAATTTTATTATAACAAGATATTTCGAGAAAGGATAAAATTATTATTATTATTATTATTATTATTTATTTTTTTTTCTTTACCCGCTTTGATTAAAATAAAAGTTTAATTAATATTATTATTATGGGTTAAGTACGATTTTGGTTCTTAAAGTAGGGGCTGAAAATTTTTTTCGTCTCCAGCTTTTTTTTTCTACAAAATGGTCCCGAAAGTTTAACTTAGTTTTAAAATCATTATTTTTACTAAATTTGTAATTTTTATTCCGAAAATACCCCTAACTAAAAAAATAAAAAATAAAAAGAAAAAAAGGGAAACAGGTTAAGGGGGAAGGGGGGAGGGGAGAAATGAGTCACGCTTTGTTGTGGTGGGGGGTGTCCAGGGAAGGGAAGGTGGCGGAAAGGTGGGGAAGGGGAGGGGAAGCGCTGCTGCTCCTTGCCGCCGCCGTCGCTGCCGCTCCTCGTTGTTCGGTCACATTAACGGGAGAGGGGAGGGGTTCCAGATCTCACTCAAAATTAACAACATGAGAGGAGAGGGGAAGGGAAGGTGCCAAGGTAGGGATGGGAATCATGTGGGGCCATCGTCGCACTGCGCTCGTCGCCGTTTTGAGCTGCTCTGTCATCGCTAGATCCGCCACGGTGACGCTGACCGTAAAGAGAGAGAGATAGAGGGATGCACGAGCTAAAGGTAGAGGAGGAGTGTCGCCGCCATCGCGCCCGCTGCGACCGCTGCCGTCCGTTGAACCCATTGTCGTCGCCGAAGCTCCTCTGCTACTTCGCGTCCTCGCTGTTGGATCTCGTCGCTGCTCCTCTTCCTCGCTAGCTCGCCGCTGCTGTTCTTCGCCAATACTCTTCGCTGCTGGCTTCCAATTTTGATTCAGATTAAATTGATTATTCTGCTTCTATTTTTTATTACTCTGCTTCTATTCTGATTCTGATTTTGTTAATCACACTGTTGCTGTTGCTATTGACTCTGATTCCATCCTGTGTATTAATTCCATCTTAGGTATTGATTCCATTATTTTTTTTTCTATTTTTCTATTTCTATTTTGCTTCTGATTCTATTTCATTCTTCTGTTTTTCTATTTTGATTTTTTGATATGTTAAAATTTTGTTGCTGTTGTGTTCTTCTTCTCTGTTTTGATTTTTTTTATTCGGGATTTGAAATTTTGATGTTGCCGTTGAAATTATGTTGCTGTTGTTAAAATTGTAGGTGAAATTTTGTTGAAATTTTAGTTGAAGAAGAAGAAAAAGAAGAGATATAGTTATGATTGAGGTAAAGAACTGGGTACTGGTATTACTGTGAATGAGAAGAAGAATCGGTTATTTTGGGAAAGAAGGGGAAGGGCATTTTTGTAGCAACCCTATTTTTCCGAGTACGCAAGATCTTTTCCGAAGGCACGAAATCCTCTGGAAGATCAGTAAAGGGAACACCTCTGATGTATTATCAAGCATCTCAATCCTCATTGTCATTATGTCATCTTTAAGCTAGAACCTTTTCTGAGGCAAGCTCGATAACGCAGTCACGAAGAACTTACTTTTTGAACCGTATCGGTTAGGAGTTTTGATTCTGGTTTCTGTAAATAGTCTCAGTTTGATGAACCAGACTTGATTCATGAGAGAAGAGAGATAATAGTATAATATTTTCATTATATTAGTATTAGAACATGCTTGAATGATATTATAAGGTTACCTGGTCTGTTTTAGTTAAAAACAGGAAATCAGTTTAATCGGGTTCAAAGTTTACTAGTGCAGCTTAGCACCAGCACTCTCTGATGACTTTAGCAATGCTAATGCCTCATCATACATCTTCTATTCTCATAATAAATATGTTACTAGTGTCATTTATGCTAGAAGCTCAGAAAATTTTCAAAAATTTAATGATAAAATAATAAATAATAATAAAATATTAAATAATAATATTTAATTAAAAAGAATATTTTAATAAAAATAATAAAATAATGCAAAAAATGCAGTTTTCTGTAAAAGCTTTAGAAAGACAACTTTAAGCATAGAATCTCATAATTACTTTCATAAAACACTTAGGGAGTGGTAATAACATATTAGTGAGGCAAAGATAAAGGAAAGATAAAAAGTTAAAGAAGAGATGAACATCGAAGAAAAAGTCTGTAAAGTTTTAATGACAGAAACAGACAGAGATTAGTGAACGAACTAGGGCAACATAGTTAGTCCTTGAGTTGCGACTAGGGTTAGGTATTATATGAAAAATTAAACTGTTTCAGTATAGACTTAATGAACCTATACTTGGGACAGGTTAACTATTCATACTGTAATTTACATAAGCTTTAAATACAAACATTAAACAGAAAAATCAGAGCAGAGTAGAGAAACACAGAGAACAGAGTAATCAGAGAAAAGTAAAGAGATACAGAGAAAAGTGTAACCAGAGTAGAATAAAGGGATACAAAGAAAAGAGTAATCTAATAAAGAGAAATGGTTTGAGTTAAGATGTTGTAAAAGTAAAAGCTATAAAGTTTGTATAGTATGATTGAACAGAGAAAGAAAGAAGTACTGCATAAGAATGTGAAAGTGATGATGAATAATGAGAATAATAATGAATGATGATAATGAGAAAAAAGTAATATAACAAAGAGAATAGAGGAGAAGAGCATAAAAATAAAGAGTTAAGCTTTGTGGCATGATATTCTATTATATGTTCATCTGATGCTTTTCTATTGGCCCTAGAGGTCTTGTAGGCCCAAGTTCACCTACAGTGAGTTGTTATTCCTGTAGGCCGAAGTTCACCTGCAGTGAATATCAATTGTGTATCTCAGGGTGTTGCTTCTATAGTCGAAGTTCACCTACAGAGAGTTGTAATACTTGTAAGCCGAAGTTCACTTACAGGGGCACTATTTCTGTAAGCCAAAGTTCACTTACAAAGGTGCTATTTTTGTAGGCCAAAGTTCACCTACAAAAAGTTGTTGTGCTGTAATTAGACTATTTCTGTAAGTCAAAGTTCACTTACAGAGGTGTTATTTTTGTAGGCCGAAGTTCACCTACAGAAAGTTGTTGTATTGTGATTAGACTATTCCTGTAAGCCGAAGTTCACTTACGGGAGTGCTATTTCTGTAGGCTGAAGTTCACCTACAGAGAATAAGCCATATCTAGGACTAGTTCCTGGGTGATGTCGGGTTGCAGGGTGTAAACCGACACGTGATCTCATGGCCTGCATAGGACAGACATGCATCATACTTGGTTGTGCATTTCTTCTGTTATGATTGTTGTATGAATGTATGCTTTCCTTATTTGTATTCTATTCTCTGTGTCTGTGTTTTACTTTCTTGTATTCTTCTGTTTGTGATCTGTTTTCTATTTTCTCTATTTTCTCTATTTATCTGTCTTCTGTTTACTGCTTCCCTATATTTTGTTATTCGTCTTCCAAGCAACATAGAATTAATGAACTTAATTAATAACCATGGCCCTACTAAGAACTCCCCAGTTCTTACCCCTTCTCTCTTCCTTCCCCCTTCAGATGGAAGCAGGAGTACCCTTCTGTAACCTACTGATGACCATTTCACAAAGAGGATTCTGCTCTACGTAGTCTTCTGAGTCTAGAGTGAACTCCGTTACCTGTTTATATGTATATACTGTGAGACCAGCCAACGTCTACACCCCGTTTGTATGCAAACTTTTACTTAAATCCTATGTACGAGACTCCTGTTATGTGGCTACTTGATGAGGTACCAGAGAGACGTCATGTGGCAATGACTAATCGTGCAGAGGAGTAGTATATGATGTTCCACCTTTTGATGACATTCGACCCGACTCGAGTTTTGAAGGCTTAGAACATACTTTCCCTCGCCTTAGTTGTTTAGAGGGACTAGGTGAGTATAGAGTCTAGGCTAGCCTGGGTGCCAGCTTAGGGACTTCTTGAACAGGTCAGGGCCTGAGATGTTGTATGTATATATATGTATAAAGTTATTATCTAGCAATAGCTAGGGGTAATCTAACTAAAGATCTTTACTCTGATAAAGGCTGGATAACCGAATGATATTAACTATTGAGATGTATGTAAGTGTGGTTGTTTATAACTCTGGTATTTCTTATTATTTGCGAATTGATTGTGAGTGATTTTGTTTATTAATCCAAACATTTTCAAAAAAAATATCTCGCAAAATAACTACGCTTTTAACAACGAATCAGGCTCATATAATAAATAATAGATAATAATTAGGAAGACAAGTTGGTAGCTCTCAGTTTCTAGTATGATCATGACGTACCAAAAATTGGGTTGTTACAATTTGGTATCAGAGCAGTTCGTTCCCAGTAGAGCCTGGGGAGTGGACTGACTATGCTTCATTGCATACTCTGCTTGTGTGCCTCATGCTGTAAGGGTATCTTCAAGATACATTTGGCATGAATGTCTATAAGCACTCATTTTGGGAATGTTCGTGCTTAACTTGAGATATTAAGATTGATCACCTTAATATTGATTGTTTGGTATGGATAAGACCTCAATGACTGTGAATAGGCATGGTTTAATCGAGCTCTAAACGACGAATCGATGTGAGCCATAGCTATCTTCATAGCTGTTATGATCTCCATGGCTATGACTATGTGAGATTTGGGTGCTATAGGGAATGGACCGATCTCTTCGTCAGGATGGCTTGAAGGAAATAAACCGCTTAAAGATGGATTTCTTGCACGCGGCTGAAATTTTGAGGGCAAAATTTTCTTTTAGGAGGGTAGAATGTAACAACCCCGTTTTTCCGAGTACGCAAGATCTTTTCTGAAGGCACGAAATCCTCTGGAAGATCAGTAAAGGGAACACCTCTGATGTATTATCAAGCATCTCAATCCTCATTGTCATTTAAGCTAGAACCTTTTTTGAGGCAAGCTCGATAACGCAGTCACGTAGAACTTAGTTTTTGAACCGTATCGGTTAGAAGTTTTGATTCTGGTTTCTGTAAATAGTCTCAGTTTGATGAACCAGACTTGATTCATGAGAGAAGAGAGATAATAGTATAATATTTTCATTATATTAGTATTAGAAGATGCTTGAATGATATTATAAGGTTACCTGGTCTGTTTTAGTTAAAAACAGGAAATCGGTTTAACCGGATTCATAGTTTACTAGTGCAGCTTAGCACCAGCACTCTCTGATGACTTTAGCAATGCTAATGCCTCATCATACATCTTCTATTCTCATAATAAATATGTTACTAGTGTCATTTATGCTAGTATCTCAGAAAATAATTTTTAGATATGTTTTTACAAGTGTTCCAATACATCTAGTTTTAATAGTTATACACCTGAGATATTTTAATATTATTTTAATCCACCTCCAAGACAACCAATCACAACTCAACCTACACCCCCAAAACCTCCAAGGCTGGTTCATTTTCACTTTGTGGCCGAAAATAGGAAGAGAGAAAAAGAGAGAAAAGTTCTTAGTTCCAAATGTTCAAAGCTTGATTTCTGCTGAACTAAAACTCAAATCAAAATTCCAATCCGACCAAAATGATCCTCTCTTCTTTATATACATGATCATATGACTTATCAAGGCTGGAATCTAGGTGATTTGGCTGCACCATCTCTCTTTTGATTCGGTTTCAAGGAAACATGCTTAAACATGTGTTTTCTTGATGTTCTTCCTTAAGAATCATGCTTAACTTGACATGAGGACCAAGAAACGTGAGTTTCCAGCAAGTCTAAGGTGATAAATTCCTCCCTAACATTCTGAGTGAGATTTGGTTAGTTGACGATTTGTGAATTTAAAGTTGTTCTTGATGTGATTTCGGAGGAAAAAGTGCTTAAGGACCACCTGAAAGTCTAACCGAATTAGGAGCAGAAAAACCAGGTAGGGTTTGGTAAAATTAATCTTGATTGATTGTGTTTGAGTTGTGTGATTATGATATGGTTTGGTTATGCTTGAAATTGATTGTTTATATGAGTGATTCTTGTTGAAATTTTGGTGAAAATTTGATGATATTCAACTTTGAATTTGTGTTCTTCATGGCTGCTGGAAAAACGAACCATAGGACATAAATTGGGGTTGAATTTGTGTTGAAATCAAGTAGGAAATAAGAGGCTTTAGTGGCTGCTAATTTATTTTGAATTTTGGTAAACATCGGTTGCTGAAAAGACTGAAAAACGGGTAAAAATAGAGAAAGAATCTGAAGAATTTACGAAGAACACGAAGAACACTTTGAGTGTGATGAAGAAAAATGAATAACAGGCTTTAGATATTTAAAAGGGCAAGGAAGTAAAATTTTTGGTGTTTGAAGGGTTATTTTGTAATTTCTGAAAGTTAGGGTGGTTAAAGTAGAAATATTAAAAGTTACGGGTGATAAAAAGTGAATTTTAAAGGTTAAAGGTAAAGATAAAGTAATTTTCGAAAATTTAATGATAAAATAATAAATAATAATAAAATAATGCAGAAAAGGCAGTTTTCTGTAAAAGCTTTAGAAAGACAACTTTAAGCACAGAATCTCATAATTACTTTCATAAAACACTTAGGGAGTGGTAATAACATATTAGTGAGGCAAAGATAAAGGAAAGATAAAAAGTTAAAGAAGAGATGAACATCGAAGAAAAAGTCTGTAAAGTTTTAATGACAGAAACAGACAGAGATTAGTGAACGAACTAGGGCAACATAGTTAGTCCTTGAGTTGCGACTAGGGTTAGGTATTATATGAAAAGTTAAACTGTTTCAGTATAGACTTAATGAACCTATACTTGGGACATGTTAACTATTCATACTGAAATTTACATAAGCTTTAAATACAAACATTAAACAGAGAAATCAGAGCAGAGTAGAGAAACACAGAGAATAGAGTAATCAGAGAAAAGTAAAGAGATACAGAAAAAAGTGTAACCAGAGTAGAATAAAGGGATACAAAGAAAAGAGTAATTTGATAAAGAGAAATGGTTTGAGTTAAGATGTTGTATAAGTAAAAGCTGTAAAGTTTGTATAGTATGATTGGACAGAGAAAGAAAGAAGTACTGCATAAGAATGTGAAAGTGATGATGAATAATGAGAATAATAATGAATGATGATAATGAGAAAAAAGTAATATAACAAAGAGAATAGAGGAGAAGAGTATAAAAATAAAGAGTTAAGCCTTGTGGCATGATATTCTATTATATGTTCATCTAATGCTTTTCTATTGGCCCTAGAGGTCCTGTAGGCCCAAGTTCACCTACAGTGAGTTGTTATTCCTGTAGGCCGAAGTTCACCTGCAGTGAATATCAATTGTGTATCTCAGGGTGTTGCTTCTATAGTCGAAGTTCACCTACAGAGAGTTGTAATACCTGTAAGTCGAAGTTCACTTACAGGGGCGCTATTTCTGTAAGCCGAAGTTCACTTACAGAGATGCTATTTTTGTAGGCCGAAGTTCACCTACAAAAAGTTGTTGTGCTGTAATTAGACTAATTCTATAAGTCAAAGTTCACTTACAGAGGTGTTATTTCTATAGGCCGAAGTTCACCTACAGAAAGTTGTTGTATTGTGATTAGACTATTCCTGTAAGCCGAAGTTCACTTACGGGAGTGCTATTTCTGTAGGCCGAAGTTCACCTACAGAGAATAAGCCATATCTAGGACTAGTTCCTGGGTAATGTCGGGCTGCAGGGTGTAAACCGACACGTGAGCTCATGGCCTGCATAGGACAGACATGCATCATACTTGGTTGTGCATTTCTTCTGTTATAATTGTTGTATGAATGTATGCTTTCCTTATTTGTATTCTATTCTCTATGTCTGTGTTTTACTTTCTTGTATTCTTCTGTTTGTGATCTGTTTTCTAGTTTCTCTATTTTCTCTATTTATCTGTCTTCTGTTTACTGCTTCCCTATATTTTGTTATTCGTCTTCCAAGCAACATAGAATTAATGAACTTAATTAATAACCATGGCCCTACTAAGAACTCCCCAGTTCTTACCCCTTCTCCCTCCCTTCCCCCTTCAGATGGAAGCAGGAGTACCCTTCTGTAACCTACTGATGACCATTTCACAAAGAGGATTCTGCTCTACGTAGTCTTCTGAGTCTAGAGTGAACTCCGTTACCTGTTTATATGTATATACTGTGAGACCAGCCAACGTCTACACCCCGTTTGTATGCAAACTTTTACTTAAATCCTATGTACGAGACTCCTGTTATGTGGCTACTTGATGAGGTACCAGAGAGACGTCATGTGGCAATGACTAATCGTGCAGAGGAGTAGTATATGATGTTCCACCTTTTGATGACATTCGACCCGACTCGAGTTTTGAAGGCTTAGAACATACTTTCCCTCGCCTTAGTTGTTTAGAGGGACTAGGTGAGTATAGAGTCTAGGCTAGTCTGGGTGCCAGCTTAGGGACTTCTTGAACAGGTCAGGGCCTGAGATGTTCTATGTATATATATGTATAAAGTTATTATCTAGCAATAGATAGGGGTAATCTAACTAAAGATCTTTACTCTGATAAAGGCTGGATAACCGAATGATATTAACTATTGAGATGTATGTAAGTGTGGTTGTTTATAACTCTGGTATTTCTTATTATTTGCGAATTGATTGTGAGTGATTCTGTTTATTAATCCAAACGTTTTCAAAAAAAATATCTCGCAAAATAACTACGCTTTTAACAACGAATCAGGCTCATATAATAAATAATAGATAATAATTAGGAAGACAAGTTGGTAGCGCTCAGTTTCTAGTATGATCATGACGTACCAGAAATTGGGTCGTTACAATTTGGTATCATAGCAGTTCGTTCCCAGTAGAGCCTGGGGAGTGGACTGACTATGCTTCATTGCATACTCTGCTTGTGTGTCTCATGCTGTAAGGGTATCTTCAAGATACATTTGGCATGAATGTCTATGAGCACTCATTTTGGGAATGTTCATGCTTAACTTGAGATATTAAGACTGATCACCTTAATATTGATTGTTTGGTATGGATAAGACCTCAATGACTGTGAATAGGCATGGTTTAATCGAGCTCTAAACGACGAATCGATGTGAGCCACAGCTATCTTCATAGCTGTTATGATCTCCATGGCTATTATTAAGTTAAAACTTTGGGACCATTTTGTAGAAAAAAAAGGCCGGGGATGAAAAAAATTTTCAACTCCTACCTTGGAGACCAAAATCGTACTTTCCCTATTATTATTGAGTTCAAAATCCGCCGATATGAGTAAATATCGGAACTCTTCGGTGAGCTTAGCTTTGCTAATGCTTCATCGTATATCTTTTATCATTATATTACTAATGTCATTTATATTAGTAACTTATACATATTTATCCCTATATACATTATTACTTGTGTTTTAATATATGCATCTTTTATGGTTGTCCGTTTAAGATATTTATAATTTGAATAGCTGACTCAGCAACTTAAGAACGTGACATGTGCCCACTCCTTTGCCACCACACCACCATCATTAATTAACTGATCCTATCTTCTCTCATGAACCACCGAAACCATATGAAAAATAAGAGAGAAAGACCGTGAGAGAGAAAATGAATACCTTCATGAACCATGACCTTCAAACTTTGATTTCTTGTTATCCATAACTCCAATAAAAAATCTAATCCGATCAAAGTGTTTGTATCGTCCTACTCTTCATGTTAACATCACTTTTTTTTTTGGGAAAAATTGATGGTGGAGCTGCTGTCCCTCCATGCAAAGTTCAGCCAAGAGAGCCCTGGAGGTGGAGTAGCCAATTTTGATGTTTTCTTCTTCAATTTCTCATTCAGAAACCTTTCTTGAAGCTTTGGTTGTTGTGATTTCTGTACAAAGGTAGGTTTGGTAATTTTATAATAATTAAATATAAATTGGATAAGTGAATGTTGGTTTGATTGATTATTGTTTGACTTTGATTAAGTTTATGTTGAATTATTGTTGTTTGCTTGAGATTTTGGTTCGGCTATATATGAACATCCAGCTGGGATGTTTTGATTATTTTGGGGCTGTTGTGATGTGGTATTTCAAGAAAAAAATGATAAGGTTTGATGACCACGAGATTAAATTAAAAGCTGTGAAAAATTAGTTACCAAAATTGTTGAAAAATTAATTAAAAATCAAGTAATTTTGATGAACTTTTGATGAGTTCGATTTGGTTCTTTGAAAAACCCAAAATCCTCATGTTTTGACTATTTTTGTGGCCAAAATATAATTAAGAAAGAGTTTTGGGGCTGGAAGTTAAATAAAAGAAAGTTTATGAGTTAAAATAGAAATTTTAGAAGTTTAGTGATTAAAGTGTAATTTCTAAAAAGTTTGGGGGTCAAAATAAATTTTCAACAGCTTTAAGAATTATATTAGCTGATTTTGAATTATTAAAGAAATGATAATGTTTTGAGTTTTATTGAGAAAAGTATTATGCTTGAATTTGATTTATCAAGAAAAGGTTTATGTTTCGAGTTTGACTTATTTGGGGAAGAGACAACGAAAAAGATGCAGTGGTGTTGTCCACTTGCTCCGGGTTTCAAATCTGAGTTTGATTATGAAATTGAATGAATATGATAAATGATACATGGATGAGGTTGATTAATGACAAGTATGTCTGTGTTTTCTCTCTAGTTGTAAGGGTGACACGGCACCTATTCCCTCTAATGGTGATAGGGCACATAATCCCTCTAATGATGACAGGGCACATATTTTCTCTAATGGTATTAATGCGCAACAGAGAGATGGTGTCCGGATTAGCTACCGGACATGTCAGGTTTGGCTATATAACCAACAAATGAGCTCATTATCCATAGGACATACATGCATCATACTTGTTTGCACATATTTGTTTGTGAGTGTGTTTTCTGTGATTGTGGGTGTGCTATATGATTGTTTGATTTCTGTGTCCTTTATTTGTTAAGTCTAAATGTATTCTACTGCTTGTTGCTGTTGGTTATGGTAATAAACTGATTATATAACTATACACCCCGGTCCTACTAAGAACTTCCTAATTCTTATCCTCTATTTCCACCCCTTTTAACTATAGGTGCGAAGGGTTGGTGAGGAGCTATAGGAGCATATAAGAGTATGTTTACAAGTTGAGTTGTTAAAATTTATTTTTTCCCTCGCCTTGTTAGTTAGAGTTTTATTCAGAGGGGTTAGTTTTGTAATTGGTTTTGTATGTGTCACTATAATGTATTATTAACATTAAGTATGTGAAAATGTATTATTTGTTCTTGTTAGAAAAGTCTTAAGTTTTTAGTGAAACCATCGATAGATTTACGTGTAGAGAATTATACCTTATTATTAAATATATGAGAGTCGTCGTAATACCCCTGTGGTGCGCGGAATTTACACTTCGCACAACTAAACCCGCAAGTACACTGGGTTGTCCAAGTAATACCTGAGTGAGTCAGGGTCGATCCCACGAAGATTGTGATTTGAAGCAAGCTATGGTTATCTTATAGATCTTAGTTAGGTGGATAGAAAAGTTGATTGTTTGTTTAAAACGCATAAAAGTAAATAAATAAAATGTTACTCAATTGATGGTGAAAGCAATGATAAGAAGATGGCTAAGTCTTGGAGATGCTTTGTTCTTTTGGATTACTTCGGTCTTACTGTCTATTCCAAATGTGAATGATTTCTTCTATGGAAAGTTGTATGTGATCAATGCTTTTCTTAAGAGATCGCCAATGCTCCTCCAAATCTGAACCCCAGAGTTAGTGCAGATCCAGTCTGATTGAGGGTGAAGCTCCTGCAGTTCATTCTCCTTAGTGATCCTACTCAAAACGCCACAGACATGGTCGAATCTTCCAGATCAGAGAATGCTGTGCCCTTGGTTCTAGCCTTTACCATAAAGACTCTAATCTCCCCATACCTTGGCTAAACTGGTGTCATGAGAAGTCCCCAATGAAATCGTGGATTAGCTGTCTTAGAGATATATAATCAAGCTAGTGGTTCATCATTATCCGATGAAAAACTCACTCTGAACTCATATAGAATGAGATAACCTTGTGCCGGTTTAATGCATTCATAATGATGAAGAACAAATATATATCTTAGAATAGAGAATCAAACACATATTGGGATAGAACAGTAGTACTTTATTAATCCATAAAACTCAGCAGAGCTCCTCCCCTCAACCTAGGAGGTTTAGAAACTCATACTGATAGAAAATACAATCATAAACGTGTAAATTGTCAAAAGGTCCCTAAGATTGTAAAAGTTCTCAAATAAATACTAGACTAATGACTAAGGATTACATAAGAAGGGTAAAACAGTCTTTTAGTGCAAAATCCACTTCTAGGGCCCACTTGGTGAGTGTTTTGGCTGAGCTTGATTGAGATCCACGAGCTAGGAGGCTCCTTGGGCGTTGAACGCTGGCTAGGGGGTTCTACTTGGGTGTTGGACGCTGGTCTCTTCTCCTTTGGATGTTGGATGCCAGAATAGGGTAGGAGGCTGGCGTTGAACGCCAGTTTTGGGCCTTCAATTTTGAAGCAAAGTATGGATTATTATACATTGCTAGAAAGCTCTGGATGTTAGATTTTCATAGCCGTTGAGAACGCTCCATTTGGACTTCTGTAGCTCCAGAAAAGCTCTTTCGAGTGCAAGGAGGTCAGATCCAGACAGTATCTGCAGCACTTTCTCTGTCTCTGAATCAGACTTTTACTCCAGCTCCTCAATTTCAGCCAAAAAATACCTGAAAAATTGCATAAAAACACACAAACTCAAAGTAGAATCCAAAAATGTGAATTTTGCACTAAAAACTATGAAAATTTAATAAAACTTAAACAAAACATACTAAAAACTATATGAAAATGATGCCAAAAAGCGTATAAAATATCCGCTCATCACCCTGCTATCAGAATGGCGCACCTAGAAGCATGACATTCTGATAGTAAGGTGTTAGATTATAGTATCAGAGCAATTTGTTCCTATTAGAGCCTTGGGAATGGATTGACTATGCTTCACTGCATATTCTGAATGTCTATTGATTAATGCGGTTAGTCAACCGGTGCATCCCTCATGGTATTAGGTTTGGCCAACTTAATACTGATGATTTGTGTATACGGAAGCACTAATGAATTGTCATAGATGAAATAGAATTAATAGGTGATGCGAATAACGGATTTTGGGAACGTTAGAGGTGAATTTTCACGATTAACTCGGTTTTGAATCGCAATACTAGTTTGTATCTTGTGACTTGGTACACCGTCCTTTGTTTTATAATTTCATTGAAATACTTTGTTCGGATTTCTTTCCTGAAAAGTGATTTTCTTATTTTTTAATCTTATTTCTTTGTTCGCATGTATCCTTGCTTGACCTTGTTTGTAAATATCTGCTTGGATCTTCTGAGCTATCTCTCTTTGCTGTTGTTTATACTTCTTTTCATGAATCCAGTACTCTTTGATATGATTTTGAACTTATTCTGGTGCAACAAAATGATCTTTGAATCATCTTGTAACTTCTACTTTGTAACACCCTACCATACAGAGACTTATGCTTAAGTCATAATTCAGAGATGGCATGGTATTACGACCTCTAAAACCAAAAATTTAGTACGTATAGTAGTATGAATGATTGATTATAACTAGGAGCCTTTGTAGAAAAAGGGGTAAACAAAAACCATAACCCGAAAGCGCAACACTCCGATTGATAACGTAACGAGCAAAGGATAAGCTAGCGCAAGATCATATATATAAAGAGTGTCAAAAACAGGAATATCAAGACTCAAAGTCCGGTTGCAAAGATAACCGGTCCGAGCATAGCAATATATACATATAATAAAATAAGGAAACCCCAAAGGAAACCCAAAGGGACACAAATACAAAAACCTATTCTCCAAAACCTCCTATAAGAAGAGTCATCACAATTTGTATTATTTAATGGAGATAAAAGTATCTAAACAAGATATATAAATCACAATAGAGTCCCGAGAACAAAGGATCTTCGCTAATCCAGAAGTCTCCAGCATGCCTCAACGAGAAGCCTCGCGTCCTGCATCTGAAAACCACAAAATCCGCATGGGTGAGAACCAGAGGTCCCCAGTACGGTAACAGCTTCCACATATATAATACATAATAATAGAGGAAAGCCGAAGGCAATCCTAGAACTTCCTCCAGATAATATCAAAGCTTATAAACAAGCTAAACCGTAAGTGGCAACTGACTAAAGATTCTTCAGTCTAACTAATACTTCCCTTTCCAATTCCTTCAGACCTCCCAACCACCAGCAGGAGTATAATATAGCAAACACAGTTATATCAGACAAGAGATTTACAAATAGGAACATATAAGGCATTTAGGCAATTAGCAAGTAATATGCAGTCAAATAGGCAATCTCAAACAATTCATGTAGTATGCTTATGATGCATGCCTGTCCCTAGTGGCTGATGATATCATCTGTCGGTTATAGATCCAACCCGACAAGTCCTGGTAGCTAGCCATTGGACTGTCCCTCTGTCGTGCATCCCCAACTCGAGTTATACTCATCATAAACTTGATCATAATCATGATCCATATCTATCACCCTCACTGGTGAATATTTATCCATCACCATCACTGGTGAATATTTATGGGGGCGAGCTCATCCGGGCCTTTCACAGTGCCCGGCCACACTTACGACATTGGGTTAACAGAGCTTCGAGTCTCAACCTGGAGCACATGGTGGCTAGCCATTGCTACTACCCAGGGAAACCCTCATCTCCAATGGTGGAAGTGCCAACATTCACAATTCATTCAACAGCATATATGCATTTATACTTAGCCATAAACATGGCTCCGCCGCCACACGGCATAATCCAGCCATCCGGCTCACGGTTAAATCCATAACCAGCCAATTCATTAACAATTACGGCCATTCGGCCCATGGCATAACAAGCACTTCCACCGCCATCCTCCACATCTCACATAATCATCTTTGATCCTCATGGATCATTCATTTTTCCCTTGCTTCACTCGCAAGTTACCACATTCACTAGCCCTTTTCCTCATGCTAGGCATATCATAATGATTTAAGACATAAGTGGTGAGATTGGAGGCTTAGAAGTATGAAGTTTGGCTTTTAAAACTCAAAAATCAACTTTGGGATGAAAACAGGGCCACGCGTACGCGCACTCCACGCGCACGCGTGGATGATGCTTTCTCGAAGAACGGCGCATACGCGCCAAGTGCGCCTGCGCGCAAGGGGTCATTCTGCTAAAAATTTTCTAAGTTAAAAGCTGCAGAATTCACAGATTCAACCCCCAATCTTCCGACGGTCATAACTCTCTCATTTTAAATCATTTTTCACCCGTTCTTCGAACGGCATGGACATCCCGGATCCAATTTCATTTCTAAACAGAATTGGCACAAATCAAAGATCCGTAGTCCAAGTTATGTCCCGTCAAAGTATGCCCAAAAACCATATTTTTATTCAAAACCACAAAGTGCCATTTTCAAAACAAGCCACTTTGAACTCTTTTCAAAATTAATTAAAACATGCCAATTTCATCCCTTTTCTTTGAAATCAATCAAAGTGTACCAAATTCAACAACAAGCCATCCTCAACTCACGCATTGACATTTTACCAAAATTCTCAAAACTACCTCCAACCATTTTAACACTTCTCAATCAAAAGGCCAAAGGATAAACACAATATTATGTCATACATCCTTCTCATCCCAATTTCTAACAATATCAATTTTCAATCAACCATCATTATACATAATCATCATACTCACCAACAATATGGCACCACCCATCAATTCAACCTCAATTATTCATCAAGCATATATCACAACATGCATTTTCTCACATATCACACAATCAAGGCATCAATATTCATAATCACACATATGATCACATCATATATCTCAACCATTCCACAACATCATCAATTCAATGCCTATCTTAGGGCCTCTAGCCTAAGTATTTCCTACCACATTACATATTAGATACGGGAAAACGAAACCATACCTTAGCCAATTTCCCAAGCTCAACCGGAGCACTTCCAAACCACTTGTCCACAAGCTCTCAAGGTATCAACACCTCCAAGAACAGATTTTATCACACAAAACCCTCTTCCAAGCTTTCCAAAATTACTAATCAAGCTCCAATATTCACATATACACAACCTAAGCCACAATCATCATACCCATACACAACATCTCAATGCCCAAACCTCATAGAACAACAAATTACACTAGGGTTGAGAATCTTACCATACGTAAGGTCCAAAGAGACAAGATTAACCTTCTCCTTCAAGAGAGTTGGGTCCTATAACATCAAAGAACCCAAAATCTCAACATTTTTACTCATGAAACTCGAAATCAAGGGCTGGAATTTCGAAAAATAAAACGTGGCTTACCTCAAGATTAATTATATGGGTTTTGTAGAGCTCTCCGCGGTGAACACGTGGCCACAAACGGAGCGGCAATCGGAGCTCTAGATCAAAAGTTATGGTGGTTTGAAGATCAAGTGAGAGATAGAACTTGAGAGAGTGTTCTTCCCTCCATGGCCTCCATTTCAGCGTGTTTATTGTCTCAAATGAGGAGAGAGAGTGCTGAAAACTAGGGTTTTGGTTTAGTTTAGTTGGGCCAAGGACCCACTTTGGGTCCGGTTAGACCGGTTTGGCCCGTTCGGTCCAATCTTGGTCTGAATTCTATAAAATTGGTACCGAAATTCTCGTCTCAATCTCCTCTATCACATTTAGCCATAAAAATAACATTTTTGGCTTTCTAGAATAAATTCTCATTTATGAGTTAATTAGCCGTTAATTAACCGGGTCTTACATACTTCACATCACACTTTTCTCTTATATTCAAATCATACGAGTTCTTGGTATTTGAAAACTATATTTGCCAAAACTTTTTGCTTTTTCTTAATGTGTTCAAAAGTAAAGTTAGTTTAAATTTCTTCCATCTTGCATCAATTTTCGAGAACGAAAATTTTTGTAAGGTAGGTAGAATATAACGACCCGCATTTTCGAAAAATATAAATATAAACAAATTATAATTTATTTTATTAATTGGAGCTCCTTATTTTTAGAAACTAATTTACTAAGAATAATTAAATTGATTTTTATGATTATTAAAGTTTAACTTAATTATGATTTATTCTATTAATTTGAACTATTTTTTAGCAATTATTTTATTAGGAAAAATTAAATTGATTTTTATAATTATTATTATCATTTGAATTTGGATAAATTAAGGTTATTATATAATTTTTCTATAATAAGATATTCTACATAATTGATTTTATGATAACTAGAGTTTAAATTAATTAGAATTTTTATATAATTTTTATTATATCAAGATATTTCGAGAAAGGATAAAATTATTATTATTACCCACTTTGATTAAAATAAAAGTTTAGTTAATATTATTATTATCGAGTTCAAAATTTGCCAATATGAGTAAGTATTGGTACTTTTCGGTGAGCTTAGCTTTGCTAATGCTTCATCATATATCTTCTATCATTATGTTACTAATGTCATTTATATTAGTAACTCATACATATTTATCCATATATATATATATATATATATATATATATATATATTATTACTTGTGTTTTAATATATTCAGCTTTCATAGTTATCCGTTTAAGATCTTTATAATTTGAATCGCTGACTCGGTAGCTTAAGAACGTGACACATGTCCCCTCCCTTGCCACCACACCACCATTATTAATTAGCTGATCCTATATTCTCTCATGAACCATTGAAACCATAAGAAAAACAAGAGAGAAAGACCTAAGAGAGAAAATGAATACCTTCATGGAACCATGACCTTTAAGCTTCGATTTCTTGCGATCTGTAACTCCAATAAAAAAATTTAATTCGATCAAAGTATTCGTATTTTCTTTCTCTTCACGTTGACATCACTTTTATTTGGAAAAAATTGATGGTGGAGCTGCTGTCTCTCTATGCAAAGTTTGGCCAAGGGAGTCCCAAAGGTGGAGTAGCCGATTTTGACGTTTTCTTCTTCAATTTCTCATTCTGAAATCTTCCTTGAAGCTTCAGTTGTTGTGATTTCTATACGGAGGTTGGGTTTGGTAATTTTATAACAATTAAATATAAATTTGATAAGTGAATGTTGGTTTCATTGATTATTGTTTGAATTTGATTAAGTTTATGTTGAATTTTTGTTGTTTGCTTGAGATTTTGGTTTGGCTAAGTATGAACAGCCAGTTGGGGTATTTTGATTATTTTGGAGCTGTTGTGATGTGGTATTTTGAGATAAATTTGATGAGGTTTGATGGCCATAAGATTAAATTAAAAGTTGTGGAAAATCAGTTACCAAAAACCGTTGATAAACTAGTTAAAATCAAGTAACTTTGATGAACTTTTGATGAGTTTGATTTGGTTCTTTGAAAAACACAAAACCCTCATATTTTGACTATTTTGTGTCTAAAATATAATTAAGAAATAGTGTTGGGGATGGAAGTTAAATAAAAGAAATTTTGTGAGTTAAAATAGAATTTTTAGATGTTTAGTGGTTAAAGTGTAATTTTTAAAAAGTTTGGGGATCAAAATAAATTTTCAAAAACTTTAAGAATTATATTAGCTGATTTTGAATTATTAAAGAAATGATTATGTTTTGAGTTTTATCGAGAAAAGTATTATATTTGAATTTGATTTATCAAGAAAAGGTTTATGTCACCTTCATCTGCGCCCTCGACGCACGTCGAGATGAGGTGAGTATCGCCGACGAGAACCTCACCATTAGAGCTTCCATTTGTGAGGATCATTCCAAGTCCACTAGCTTTTTTCACCACCAAACCCTTGGTAGCCCTAGGGCTACTTTCCCAATCGCAAACCACAATTTTGCTTATCACTAGTCTCGAATCCAGTGAATTCAACATGCAGAGTGAATAAGATAGAACACCAAATTTTCTGGGTACACTAATTGGTGCACACTACAAGAAAATAACTCTAAAAGCGTGGCAAAAAGCTGAAAAAAGCATGGCGATAGCTTTTCGCCACGCTTTTTGTGCTATCGCCACGTTTTTGAAAGGGTCACGTCTGCAAGCATGGCGGTTGCTCTATCACCATGCTTTTGGTGACCTATCGCCACATTTTCTTTAGCCATGCTTTTTATAGACTGCCACGCTTAAAAGCATGGCCGTATGTGGGAGATATGGCCTTGCTTTAAAAGCGTGGCAATAGAGAAAGATATGGCCACGCTTTTAAAGCGTAGTTGTTGATAACTACTGTACAATATAGCCACTCTTTTAAAGCGTGGCTATAAGTTTGGTTAGTAACCTATTATTATTCTTTTTAATCTTCGTAATAAAACCTTACAAAAATCATAGATAATTTTATAATTTAGTCAATGACCAATAATTTTAAATCAACTAATCCAACCTTCATAAAGTTGTCAACACAAAAAGTGTGTGATCACATAACATGCTCTAAGAAAATTAGGGATGTACGCGGATCGGATATGGCCGAAAATTATCCGATCCGCACAATTCCCATCGGATCGGATATGATATCCGCATTTTTAGTGTCAAATCTGATCCGATCCGCAAATGTGCAGATCGGATCGGATATATCCGCATAATTGAACCTTCTCTTTTTAATCATATTTCTATGTAAAAAGTTCAATAATAATATTTCTTTGATACTTTTAAACTTATTTATTTCTAAAATATTTTTAATCAAACTTTTCCTAAATAACAAAAATAAAATAATACAATATATGAATAATAGTTGCTAACTAAAACATACAAACAAGTAAATATAATACCAAACATATATATTTATTTATTTTTTAATTATTATTGTGCGGATCGGTAGATCCGTGATGAGCGGATAATTTATACACTTTTGGCATTGTTTTTAGTATCTTTTTAGTATGTTTTAGTTAGTTTTTATTATGTTTTAAATAAAAATTACATTTCTAGACTTTACTATGAGTTTGTGTATTTTTCTGTGATTTTAGGTATTTTCTGGCTGAATTTGAGGGACCTGAGCAAAAATCTGATTCAGAGGCTGAAAAAGGACTACAGATGTTGTTGGATTCTGACCTCTCTGCACTCGAAGTGGATTTTCTGGAGTTACAAAAGCCCAATTGGCGCGCTCTCAATTGTGTTGAAAAGTAGACGTCCTGGGCTTTCCATAAATATATAATAGTCCATACTTTGCCCAAGATTTGATGGCCCAAACTGGCGTTCCAAGTCAGCATAGAAATTCTGGTGTCAAAACGCCAGAACTGGCATAAAAGCTGGAGTTAAACGCCCAAACTGGCACAAAAGCTGGCATTTAACTCCAAGAAAAGTCTTTACACGTGAAAGCTTCAATGCTCAGCCTAAGCACACACTAAGTGGGCCCGGAAAAAGATTTCTGCATCATTTACTCATTTTTGTAAACCCTAGGTTACTAGTTTTCTATAAATAGGACATTTTGCTATTGTATTTTCATCTTTGGACGTTTAGTCCTTAGACCTTTGAGGCTAGCCATTCGGCCATGCTTAAACTATTATCACTTTTGTATTTTCAACGGTGGAGTTTCTACACACCATAGATTAAGGTGTGGAGCTCTGCTGTTCCTCATGAATTAATGCAAAGTATTATTGTTTTTCTATTCAACTTAAGCCTATTTCTGTTCTAAGATATCCACTCGTTCTTCAAGCTGACGAATGTGATGATCCGTGACACTCATCACCATTCTCACCTATGAACGCGTGCCTGACAACCACTTCCGTTCTACTTGCAATAGCTTGAGTGCGTATCTCTTAGCCTCCTGATTCATGACGCATGGTTGCCTCGCCTGACAACCGAGCCTTCCATTCCATGAGATAAGAGTTTTTGTGGTATAGGCTAGAATCAATTGGCAGCATTTCTGAGATCCGAAAAGTCTAAACCTTGTCTATGGTATTCCGAGTAGGATCTGGGAAGGGATGACTGTGACGAGCTTCAAACTCACGAGTGTTGGGCATAGTGACAGACGCAAAAGGATCAATGGATCCTATTCCAACATGATCGAGAATCAACAGCTGATTAGCCGTGCGGTGACAGCGCATTTGGACCATTTTCACTGAGAGGACGGGAGGTAGCCATTGGCAACGGTGAAACCCAACATAAGCTTGCCATGGAAAGGAGTATGAATGATTGGAAGAAGAGAATAGGAAAGCAGGGGTTCAGAAGGAACAAAGCATCTTCATACGCTTCTCTGAAATTCTCACCAATGAATTACATAAGTATCTCTATCCTATTTTATGTTTTATTCATCTTTTAATTATCAATTCTCCATAACCATTTGAATCTGCCTGACTGAGATTTACAAGATGACCATAGCTTGCTTCAAGCCGACAATCTCTGTGGGATCGACCCTTACTCACGTAAGGTTTATTACTTGGACGACCCAGTGCACTTGCTGGTTAGTTGTGCGGAGTTGTGACAAAGAGTTGATATTACAATTGTGCGTACCAAGTTGTTGGCGCCATTGATGATCACAATTTCGTGCACCAATTTTTTGGCGCTGTTGCCAGGGATTGTTCGAGTTTGGACAACTGACGGTTCATCTTGTTGCTTAGATTAGGTAATTTTACTTTATGCTTTAAGCTTTTTACTTTTTATTTTCGAAAAAATTTTCAAAAATACAAAAATGTATTTCTATTTTGTTCTTTAGAGTTTTTAAGAATGAATTCTAGAGTTTCATGATGATTTGTTGAAGTCTGGCTGGTTGTGAAACCATGTCTAAACTTTTGGACCGAGGTTTCAACTTATCATCACAAGAGCTTGTTGATTTCTATCAATTTTGCTGTTGAAAGTAATGATCTGCTAAAGCTTGGCTGGCCATTGGCCATGTCTAGTATTTTAGACCGAAGCTTTCACTGAAAGCTTGGCTGGCTAGTAAGCCATGTCTAATTTCTGGACCGGTGTTTTAGACTAACATTGCATGATTCCTGGAATTCTCATTAAAATTTTTGAATCTCTTTATTTTCTTTTCCATATAATTTTCGAAAAATCACAAATTTTTTTTTAAAATTTATAAAATCAAAAATATTTTATGTTTTTTGTTTGAGTCAAGTGTCAATTTTTAAGTTTGGTGTCAATTGCATGTCTTTATTCTTGTTGCAATATATGCATTATGTTCTTCATTGATGTTCAAGTTGTTCTTGATGATTTCATTGCTCTGATCTTTAATTTCTCTTATTTTGTGTCTTTTGTTGTTTCTTACATGTATTTTTAAATTGTTATAGTCCTTAGTATACAAACTTTTAAGTTTGGTGTCTTGCATGCATTGTTTATTTTATCTTAGTCGTATTTTTTATTGTTTCTCATCATTAAAAATTCAAAATTTTTTTTCAAAATTGTGTCTTTTCAAGTCAGTAACACAGAGAATTGAATATTCAGAACATTCAGTAGAAGAATTATACAGAAAAAGCTGGGCGTTCAAAACGCCCAGTGAAGAAGGAAAACCCTGGCTGGGCGTTAAACGCCTAGAAGACACTAGAGGGAAGATTTTGTTTTTAATTCAAATCTTTTTCATATTTTCATAATTTTTCAAAATCAAATTTTTTTCAAATCATATCTTTTCAAAACCAATTTCTTTTCAATTTTTTTATTTATTACTATTTTCGAAAATCCTTGTAATTCAAAATTTTCAAGTTGTTACTTGCCTATTAAGAAATGATCAAAAGTTTTAATTTTAGAATCATATCTTTTAATTTCTTGTTGGTCAAGTAATCAACTTTAATTTTAAAACTTTCTTCTTTTTAATTTGATTTTCAATCATATCTTCTCAATCATATCTTTTCAATCACATCTTTTTCAAAATTAATCATATCTTTTTGATTTCTAATTTTAAAATCTTTTTCAAAAATCACTTAATTTCTTTCCCAATCTTAGTTTTCGAAAATCATTTACCAAATTTTAAAAATTTCTCTTAATTATTTCAAAATCTTTTTACTTTAATTTCGAAAATTCTTCCCCTCTTCTCAAATCCTTCTATTTAAAGGACTAACACTCCTCCTCAATGTATAATTCGAACTTTATCCCTCTTGATACGTTCGAATTCTTTCTTCTCTACCTCATCCTTCTATTTTTATTTTCCTCTGACACCTCAAGGAATCTCTATACTGTGACATAGAGGATTCCATATTTTCTTCTCCTCTCTTTTCATATGAGTAGGAGCAAGGACAATGGCATTCTTGTTGAAGCTGATCCTGAACCTGAAAGGACCTTGAAGAGAAAGCTCAGCGAAGCTAAAGTACAACTCTCTGTAGAGGACCTAACAGAACTTTTTAAACAAGAAAAAGACATGGCAGCCGAAAACAACAACAATGCCAACAATGCAAGGAAGGTGCTTGGTGACTTTACTGTACCTACCCCTGACTTCTATAGGAGAAGCATCTCTATCCCTGCCATTGGAGCAAACAACTTTGAGCTTAAGCCTCAATTAGTTTCTCTAATGCAACAGAATTGCAAGTTTCATGGACTTCCATTGGAAGATCCTCATCAGTTCTTAGCTGAATTCTTGCAAATCTGTGACACTGTCAAGACCAATGGGTTTGATCCCGAGGTCTACAAGCTTATGCTCTTTCCCTTTGCTGTAAGAGACAGAGCTAGAACATGGTTGGATTCACAACCTAAAGAAAGCCTGAACTCTTGGGAAAAGCTAGTCAATGCCTTCTTGGCAAAATTCTTTCCACCTTAAAAATTGAGCAAGCTTAGAGTGGAAGTCCAAACCTTCAGACAGAAGGAAGGTGAATCCCTCTATGAAGCTTGGAAAAGATACAAGCAATTGATCAGAAGGTGTTCTTCTGACATGCTTTTAGAATGGAGCATCATAGGTATTTTCTATGATGGTCTATCTGAACTGTCCAAGATGTCATTGGACAGCTCTGCTGGAGAATCTCTTCATCTGAAGAAGACGCCTGCAGAAGCTCAGGAACTCATTGAAATGGTTGCAAATAACCAATTCATGTACACTTCTGAAAGAAATCCTGTGAATAATGGGACAAATCAGAAGAAAGGAGTTCTGGAGATTGATACTCTGAATGCCATATTGGCTCAGAACAAAATATTGACTCAACAAGTCAATATGATTTCTCAGAGTCTGTCTGAAATGCAAGCAGCAACAGGCAGTACCAAAGAAGTTTCATTTGAAGAAGAAGCTTATGATCCTGAGAACCCAGCAATAGAAGAGGTGAATTACATGGGAGAACCCTATAGAAACACCTATAATCCTTCATGGAGAAATTATCCAAACCTCTCATGGAAGGATCAACAGAGGTCTCAACAAGGCTTCAACAACAATAATGGTGGAAGAAATAGGTTTAGCAATAGCAAGCCTTTTCTATCATCTTCTCAGCAACAGACAGAGAATTCTAAGCAGAGCCATTCTGACTTAGCAACCATAGTCTCTGATCTAATTAAAACCACTCAAAGTTTCATGACTGAAACAAGGTCTTCCATTAGAAATTTGGAGGCACAAGTGGGCCAGTTGAGCAAGAAAGTTACTGAACTCCCTCCTAGTACTCTTCCAAGCAATACAGAAGAGAATCAAAAAGGAGAGTGCAAGGCCATCAACATGACCCACACGGCCGAACCTGGAGAGGAGGAAGAGGCAGTGATCTCCACTGAGGAACACCTCAATGGACGTCCACTGGCCTCCAAGGAGTTTCCTAATGAGGAACCATAGGAATCTGAGGCTCACACTGACACCATAGAGATTCCATTGAATTTACTGTTGCTATTCATGAGCTCTGATGAATATTCATCCTCTGAAGAGGATGAAGATGTTACTGAAGAACAAGTTGCTAAATACCTTGGAGCAATCATGAAGCTAAATGCCAAGCTATTTGGTAATGAGACTTGGGAGGATGAACCCCCCTTGCTCACCAAAGAACTGGATGACTTGACTAGGCAGAGATTACCTCTGAAGAGACAAGATCCTGGAAAGTTCTCAATACCTTGTACCATAGGCATCATGACCTTTGAGAAGGCTCTGTGTGATCTAGGGTCAAGCATAAACCTCATGCCTCTCTCTGTAATGGAGAAGCTAGGAATCCTTGAGGTACAAGCTGCAAGAATCTCACTAGAGATGGCAGACAATTCAAGAAAACAGGCTTATAGACTTGTAGAGGATGTCTTGGTAAAGGTTGAAGGCCACTACATCCGTGCTGATTTCATAATCCTAGACACTGGGAAGTGTATGGATGAATCTATCATCCTTGGCAGACCCTTCCTAGCCACAGCAAGAGCTGTGATTGATGTTGACAGAGGATAATTGGTCCTTCAAGTGAATGAGGACTCCCTTATGTTTAAAGCTCAAGGATCTCCCTCTGTAACCATGGAGAGGAAGCATGAAAATCTTCTCTCAATGCAGAGTCAAACAAAATCCCCACATTCAAACTCTAAGTTTGGTGTTGGAAGGCTACAACCAAACTCTAACTTTGGTGTTGTGAGGCCATTATCATGCTCTAAGTATCTGTGAGGCTCCATGAGAGCCCACTGTCAAGCTATTGACATTAAAGAAGCGCTTGTTGTGAGGTAACCCAATTTTACTTATCTATGTTAACTTTCTATTTTCCATTGTTATTTTATGTTTTCTATAGGATGATGATCATGTGAAGTCACAAAAACAATTGAAAAAGCAAAAACAAACTGAAAAATAGAATGAAAAATAGCACACCCTGGAGGAGAAGCCTATTGGCGTTTAAACGCCAGCAAGGGCAGCAGAATGGGCGTTAAACGCCCAGTCCGGCACCATTCTGGGCGTTTAATGCCAGAAATGGGCACCAGACTGGCATTTAACGCCAGAAAAGGGCAAGAAGCTGGCGTTTAACGCCAGAAATGGGCAGCAACCTGGTGTTTAACGCCAGGATTGGCAACAGAGGGTGTTTTGCACGCCTAATTGGTGTAGGAATGAGAAATCCTTGACAACTCAAGATCTGTGGACCCCACAGGATCCCCACCAACCTTAACTCACTCTCTCTTCTTCACACCTTTTCATAATACTCTTCCCCGAATACCCTTCACCAATCAACTCAATACCTCTTCCCCAAAAAAACCCCCTCACCTATCAAATCCTACCCTCTTCTCCATAAACCCTACACCAATCTACATCCATCCATAATAAACCCCACCTACCTCACCATTCAAATTCAAACCACTTTTCCTCCCAAACCCACCCATACATGGCCGAACCTTACCTTCTCCCCGCTCCTATATAAACCCATCTTCACCCCTTCATTTTCACACATCTTAAACACTACTTCTCCCCCTTGGCCGAAACACTAACCCCCTTCCATCTCCTCTATTTCTTCTTCCTCCACTCTCTTCTTTCTTCTTTTGCTCGAGGACGAGCAAACCTTCTAAGTTTGATGTGGTAAAAGCATTGCTTTTTGTTTTTCCATAACCATTTATGACACCAAAGGCCGGACAAACCTCTAGAAAGAGGAAAGGGAAGGCAAAAGCTTCCACCTCCGAGTCATGGGAGATGGAGAGATTTGATTTATCTTGTGCTTATTTTGGGGGATTTTGTCACTTTTTCTCGCATTTATTCAATGAAATAGCATGGTTTTGTAATTCTCCCTTGAATTTTGCTTAAGTGTAAAAACATGCTTTTTAGGCCCTGAATTAGTCATTTTAATTCACTTTAATTCCATTCGATGCCTTGATGTGTTTGATGAGTGATTTCAGGTCTATGAGGCAAGTATTGGATGGAAGAGATGAGAAGAAAAGCATGCAAAAAAGGGAGAATGCATGTAGAAACAAAAAAAATTGGGATTTCGCCAAAGGACGCGCACGCGCACCAGGCGCGCGCGCACAAAAGTGATTTCGCCTAAGAACGCACGGGCGTACATGCCGCTTCCGCGCGGATTGAGAATTGTTAGCGACCCGCACGCCCACATGGCGCGCACGCGCCGATACTCTCACATGGCCCACTTGAAAGCAAAACGCTGGGGGCGATTTCTGAGTGTATTTCATGCTGAATTGAAGTCCAAGCAAAGAGGGGAGGGGGGCAATTAGTTTAGCCAACATGAGCCTTTAGTTAGTTTTCTAGAGAGAGAAGCTCCCTCTTCTCTCTAGAATTAGGTTATGATTAGGTTAGAATATTTTAAATTCATGTTTAATTACTTGATTTCATCTTGTTTCTTCTATGAATTCTCCTTTCCGCATTTTGATTCTCTTAATTTTTATGTTAAATTCCCATTTTGCTCTCTTTTGTGATGATGACTCATGTTGGGTTTATTTACATTTAATGCAAATTGATGTTGATGTTTCTTTACTTGATGAATTGAGTTGTGACCTCACTTTTCTTGCAATTAATATTGGTAGATTTTAGTATCTTTGCAATTTGTGATGTCAACTTTTATTGCACTCTAAGTGTTTGATGAAATGCTCTCTTTATTTCTTGAGTAGTTTTGTCAACTCTTGGCCCAAGACAAGGGACTTGAGTGATCTTGAGTTTATGGATGTAATAGATTTGATAATTTGAGAACCCTTGGTGATTAATTTGAAGCTCGTTGATGCTAACCCACTACTAAGCCAATTGGTAGGTAGGTTAGGACTTACGAGTGGATGTGATCAAGCCTGTTTGGCGTACTTCCGGTCTAGGAGTAAATGTTACATACTTAAGTCTTAGAGAAGTAGACTTAATGGGTTGGCCTCTCATAATCGTCAATAATTGGTTTGTTAACTAGGATTGTGATCTCAAGTACCCAAGTCTTAGCCAAGAGTCCTTTAAACTGCTTTCTTTACTTATTCGCTCAATTTACTTTCTTGCCATCTCATAAACAAAACCCCTTTTTTTCACCCCATCATAGCCACTACGCATGCACTCCGTTGGTTCCTAGGGAGACGACCCGGATTCCAAATACTCCGGTAAATTTTCAATTGGGGTTTGTACTTGTGACAAAAACGTAAATTTTTTTGCATGAAAGGATTATTGATTGGTTTGGAAACTATACTTTGCAACGAGGATCCATTTATGAAATTCTAAACCGTCAAGAATTTACGTTCATAAAAAATGGTGCTGTTGCTGGGGATCCATTGGTGCTATGTTATTGGCTATTGTATATATTGTGAATAGCTTGAACTTTGGTTTGTTGCCACTTTTCACTAGTTAGGATTCTATTTTCTTTATTTCTTATTGTTCTTTGTTTTTATTTTCTGTTTCATCATGAATTCTCATCCTTTTGGCTATGAGTATAGTTTAAACTATGTTGTAGGAAATGGAAACTCCAAGAGGATATGCATCAAGGATTCGGAAATCAAGGATGGGAGGAACTTCAAGCTTATGAACAACCTTCATGGCCACAACCTCTTACGGACTCCTATGGGTATAATTTTGATCCTAATATATGCCAGTCCAATGCGTGTGATGACCCTTATTGTGGTTGTCAACCACAATCATCATATGCATGTGACCCCGTTCCTTAATATAGCCACACGTCATACTCACAAGCCTCACACGACCATTCAACTCTACATGACCATAACTCATACATACCATATCAACCACCATTAGAATCACATATAGAACAACCACCATCTCAATACCAATACTCCCAAGAACCACAAATTCCATATACATCACCTCAAGAACTCCACCAACATGAACCACCTTCCGATTACAACAATCTTCCCTTAACCAATGAATTCTCCCTTCCAACACCACCTCCGGATGAAGCCTTCATATTAGAACTGAGAGACTTTGAATCTCACATCTTAAGGCGACAAGAGGAGGATGAAACTAAGTTTAAGGAGCTAAGAGTAAATATAGCTAGCATGGTAGAAACCGTGAATCACTTAACATCTCACCTAAGTTCATGCACCTTAAGTACCCCCATTGTTGAGTATGGAGAAACAATCAAGTAGCTTAGTGAAAACATGAACTCGAAGCTCCATGGTGAGGAAGAAGAATGGAAGCAAGAAGGATAACAAGAGGAGAAGATATAGATTAGTGCACAGAAGGAAGTAGTGGATAGATGTTTAGGATACGTTGAGCACATAAAGGAATCGCAAATTGAAGAATCCTTTTCCGAGGAGTTTGGAAAGGATATTGAAGAGAAGAGCAATGTTTCAGAAGTAAACAGAGAGTTGGAGGAAATTAATCAGGAAATGGATTCCATCACTAGTGATTTTTTGCCCATGTTGATCAACCCCCTTGACGATCTTGTTGAACCCTTCTCCAGTGGATTGGAAAGCAAGGTTGAGGAAGACTTGAACCCTCCAAGGCCTACTGAAGATGAAGAACTAGGAGAAGTATTCCAAGCAACAAGCGCTCCTATTTATGATGATTCCGAATCAACATATGATCCTTTCGAGTTTGAAGAGTCCTTCCCCAAAATGTCTAGATTCGATGATGAGGTAGATTTTACTTTGCCTCCTATCTATGATGAGAGTGATGGGGAAGAAATAGAAGAAATCGATGAAGAAGGATGTGAACTTGAGAAAGCTTGGCATGAGGAGGAACTTGAAAAACCTCGCCAAGTGGTGGAAACCTCTAGAAGAAGATGGACGGGAGTAGAGCATGCTCTCTCAAGATCTTTGGGAACTCCTCCACCTAGTTCATCCTCCAATCCTCCGCTTGAGTGGGTAAAACTTCTAACTCTCAGCTTTATTATCCCACTTGAGTATGGTTTGCTTGAAACGGATGGCCAACTTAGGACGCTTTGTGGAATTAAGCGGAAGAGGAGGATGTTTAGTGGTTGGCGATCTAAATCTAGGTTCATTATGGTGGGAAGCTCGAAATTGAAGAGCATGGATTGGTGTAACATTCAAGTAAATGGGTCTAGGAGAGTAGTTTGGTGCTTCCATGAGAATTCTGTTTTCTCGTCGCCCGGACAAAGTCAAGGCAATCAACTAGAAGATAGGTGCGAGGACAAGATATAGGATCCTGGATTATCCTATGATAGTCAATCTCGGGAGCTCACGTCTTGGAAAGGACCTCAGAAAAGCTTAATGAGGAAGGTTGGAACTTCTGACAACCAGTTGAAGGACAAGCACTCTTGGAGGTTCAAGGATGGATACAAGCATAAGCCGCCTTTACAAAAAGCCTCCCAATGTCCAACTTAAGGACTTAAACTAAAAGTGCTTGGTGGGAGACACCCCACCATGGTAAACTCTTTCCATTCTCTTGTAGATATAATGAATGAATGAATTAGGTTCCATTGAATATAGTTTCTTTACTTCTTGGTATATTTTCATTTGCTTGCTAAGGTGTTTACACATTATATGCTTTAATAAGGGGTAAATCTTTGAATTGAGTTTTTGCTTGAATTGTAAGTTTTCTCGATTTATTTGAAGAATTCCCTATGTTTCAAGAATGTACCTAATTTTGCATCTTAGCTAGTTTAGAGTCTTAGAGAAGGATGGAAAGTTAGGAGGTCTTTTTATGTCCTACAAAAAAAAACCCCCAACCTACGCGCAAGCGCAAGGCGCGCGCGCGTAGGATGCTAGTTTCGACTATCTGGGCCAAGAACCAGAGAGTTGTGCCACTTTTGGGCCAACTCTGTATCTCCACCCGCGTTGACGCACGTTGTACGCGTCCGCGCCACTCCCTGTTTCTTCATACACGCGTTGGCGTGCTTCGCGCCTCTGCGCCCATTCCATAAGCTCATATCATCCACGTGAACACGCACGGCTCGCGCGCGCGTCGATGCATTTTCACATCACCCAGGCCAAAGGACCCGAGAGTTGTGCCAACTCTGGGCCTCTTTTGTGCCTCTGGCCCAGCATACCCGTGCAGACGCGCACTGTACACGTCCGCGCTAACCCTTAACTCGCCCATTTGCGCGTAGGCGCGTGTGGCGCTCCCGCGCCATCTCCCTATTTCTATTACCCCCGCGGACGCGCACGGTATGCGCTCGCGCGGATTCAAAAACCCCATTTAACCAGAGACGCGAAGCCCTAGCGCACTCGCGCACTTCGTCCCTTTTCGTCCCCAACGTTCCATTTCTTCTCACCTCCATTCCCAACCCTTCAACCTTCACCCTCCGGCGAGTGCCCCGCCACCATCGCCGCCACCATCGCCTCATTCCTCTCTTTCTCTCCCTCTTTCTTCTCTCTCACGCCCTTTCCCTTCTGTTCTCTCTCTCAGCGCCTCTGCGCCACCACAGGCACCGCCGCAACTTCCATTGTCACCGGCGCAAGCCTCACCGTGCTACCAGATCGCCACGGTGCTCTGGCTGGATCTCTCTTTCTTCATTTCAGTTCCTCTCTTCGTTTGCTTCATCCAGTCTCTGTCTCCCAGGCTCTCACTTTCCTCTGTTTTACTTCTTTTAACTGCTTGCTATAATTCCATTAATGTATTAGAGTTAGCTTGGTTAGTTAGTTTAGTTTGATTTAGGTGGTTAGCGAATCTGGGCTGAGTAGTGGATTTAGGTTGTTTGAACTTTTACTGCTCTGTGGTATTGCTCTGTTTCATTGATTTTTTTTGCGCTCAGTAATATGTGGTGCTATTTTGTAAGCCATGAATTTTGATCATTGCTTTGAGTAAGATTGCTTGCTGGCTGAATTAATCCATATTGTTTACTGCTGTTTGTGCTGATTATGGCTTACATGCCCTTTTCATATGAATTCACATTTGGCTTTTGTCTGTAATTGTTACTGAATTCACGTGAGAATTGATTTAACTGTTTGAATTTGGGAATTAGCCAAATTGCTGCTGAAATGCTGCCAAATTTTTCTTAACCACAGTTTTTGTGTTGATCTTGTTTGATAAATGTAGCAACCCTTAGTTGATGAATTCTGTTCAATTAGAGTTTTGTTGCTTAAATGGTTTTGGAAAATCCTTAGGAACAAGTTTTGGTCTTGCTTAAACTCTTTGCTTGTTAGGCATGATGGCTTGCATATAGACATTAAATGGTTTGAATAAACTCTCTAATCGACCATCACTTGTGATTTCCTTAAAATTTTTGCCTCTTTTGCATGGACACACAAGTTCGAACGTTCTCATCTATGTGACCAATTACTTCATTGTGTTCATATGTTGTCTCAGTGAATTACATAGACCATGAGATTTCCTATTAACATTTGAACTTGTGACTTGTGTGAATTGTTAGAATTGGTGTTAAATGTGCTTGATTTACTTGTCTCTCAAGATTCTAATTTCACCAACATTGCTAGCGATCCTTGCATTGATTGATGGTTTGGTTTACATTAACTGCCTTCTGGCTACATCATATTTCACCATCAATGACTTGTTGCAATTCATGATTGTGAACATGCTTACATCTCTGTTTTGTGCATTCCTTTCGAGTTGAGTCAGTAATCACCATATCACTAATTTTCAAACTGATTTCTAACTTTAACATGTTTAACCACCTGACTTCTTTTGGTTTTCAACTTAACTCTTTATATCATTCTATTAGATATGGTACTTTCTAAACTCAGTGAACAAGCAATGTGCAAAATATGGTTTGAATTCTTGGTTTGAAGTTTGGTTTAAATTCTGAATTCTGTTTGCTTGCATTCCAAGAAATCTCGTTTCTTCTTTCGCTTCATGAGTTTGCTTTGCTTTGAGTGCTTTATGTTTCATTGGCTATCTGCTTATATTGTATTATCTCTGTTTTTCAGGATGTCGGATAAAGGAAAAGCTATAGCCACCACTTCCAAAAAGAGGAAGCGCTCCAAGACCTCTACCCCCTTACTATATGCTAATTATGCCAAGAACCCGCTGAATGATAAAGATATAGAAAATCAATCACTTCCATCTACTGATTCAATCAAATTCCCCAACCTCTACTGCGAGCTACGCTTCTCCCGTTATACAAAGAAAAACTTAAACATTGAGAAGAAGCTGAATCTTCCCAATGACGTGAAGCGTGCTATAAACACCCGTATTTCAGAGTTGGGATTGGATTTCGTTGATAGGGACCTAGGAAGGATCAACATCTCATGGGTTAAGGAGTTCTACTGTAACTTCTTCCAAGTGAACTTGGAATCAGTGCACGTAAGGGGTAGAGAGATTATGATCACTAAGGAGGCTATAGGGGATGCACTGCTTTGCAGAGTTGGTACTCCTGAGACTTGTGCCTACCAGCAGGCAGATGTGGTTATCCTCTCCATGACTTTTGACTATGAGGCGCTTAGGCGCGTGATTGCTACACCAGACGCTCCCTGGGTGATGGATGCGAACAACAAGAAGCCTAAGGGGATGCTATCTGCATATCTATCTAGGGAGGCTAGGACCTGGCAGCAGATCTTTGCCTACTACGTCCTGCCTACCACTCACTTCTCAGAGATCCTGATGGATATGTTGACTCTGATTGGGTGTGTCATGGAAGGGAAAGAGGTGTATTTTCCACGGCTGATTAGGCACAGCATGTGGAGAGCTCACATCTGCGGCTTGCTACCGTTTCCTACACTTGTTACCAGCTTGGCTGAGCTGGCTGATGTCCCGTAGGAGGACGATGATGCGACACCACCACCCCCAGATGACGACGACAAGGAAGTTACTATTCCATGGGGTGGATGGGTGCTCGAGAAGCCCTCGACCAGACGTCGTTCTCGGGCTAGAGCGGCAGTTGAGGCCGCAGGACCCTCTCCCTCCACAGCAGCCGCAACATCCTTGCCACCACCGCCACCAGCACCTAAGCCGACTTACGTGTTAGTGCAGCACCTTCTTCGCTTTATGGTGCGCTTCGAGCGTCGTGTCATGCGACGTCTTGACCGCCTAGACCAGGCATTTGCATCACAGGGTATTGAGCTTCCTCCACTTCCAGACTCTTCCGCCTCTGACGAGCAGGACCAGGAGGAGGAGCATAGTGAGGAGCCGATACATCAGGAGGCACCACCAGAGACGCAGACCACCACTGAGGTCCAGCAGCCTCTTGAGGTCCAGCATGACATACTTGAGCTACAGCCAGTGCCACCTCCAGTTCCACAGCCCGAGCCTGAGCATGAGCCACAGCCTGGTGCGATTGTTGACCCCCATCCAGAGCTTTAGTAGTAGCATCGAGGACGATGCTTAATTCTAAAGTGTGGGGAGGTCACCATTCGTGACCAGTGTTTGCATTTATGTGGTGAACTTTCAGACTTTTATTTCTACTCGCTACTACTCTATTTTGTTTTATGCCGCACTTTATGTTTTAGATCATTTTGGGATTACTGTACATATTTATGATATTGTAGATACTCTTATTTTGGTTGTTTCACACTCTTAGTATATATATATATATATTGCATCCTAGTTGTTGATTGTGATTAGAAAAATTAAATGATTGCTAAAAATCTAGTTAACCCTTTCTATGAGAAATGTGTTTTGATTGAAAAAAGGGTAAACTAGGAGAAATTTTTTTTTTCTAAATCACAATATTGCATTAGAATAAGCTTAATCAATATAATGAAAATTTTCAAGAAACTCATTTTTAGGGCACTACCCCAATTGGTTAGAAATTTTTTTTAGAACTTGCTTGAACTATACACTTGTGGATCATGTTTTGAGCTAAGAACACAAGCATGTGAGATTTGATCTTAATTGTGTGGTTGCATCATATATAACCGCTTACTTCCATTCTTGTGTGCATTATTCTCTTCCTATGATTGTAATCCTTAATTTGTTTGATTCTTTATGTCCATTATTTTGTGTATACATGCATTTATATGATTGAGGCCATTGTTCAAATAGCTCACTTACCCAAATAAGCCCACCTTTTATCTTCCATTGTTAGCCAATTTTGAACCTATGCTTAACCCAATTGTTCTTAATTATAGCACATTACAAGCCTAAGTGAAAAACAATAAATGTCCCTCAATTTGGATCTTTGATTAGCTTAGGCTAGTGAGAGTGTTTATTATTTGGTTTTGGGAGAATTGGGAACATTGGGCAAAGATAAAAGTGTGTTGACGTTTTTGGTTGAAAAATCTTGGGAATTGGGTACATACTTGTGTATTAATCATGTGTGAACCGTATGCATTGATATTCGTGTATATATGTTATTTTGAAAATATATATATATATATATATATATATATATATATATATATATATATATATATATATATTAAACTTACAATAAAAAGGGGACAAAAATGCCCCAAGGTTCAAAGTTCAATAATAATCAATGCATATGTGTGGTAATCAAAAGAGAGTGCATGAGTATGTGGAAAAGTGAGAAATGGATAGCTAGGATTGTTTAGAATTGTATAGGTTGTCATAGGTTAGGTGGGAAGTTTAAGTTAATCAAAGATTCAAATTTCAAGATCACTTGACCATATGCATCCTACCCTAACCCTAGCCCCATTACAACCTATGGGAAAGACCTCATGATAATTGTATGCATGCACAGAGTGATTGTTGATTGTTAGATGAAAAACAAATCTTAGAAAGCATGATTAGGGAAGAAATGAGTGAATCAACCCCATACACTTGAGTGCTTAGAGCGGATACACATCCGGCGAGGGTTCGATCGTTCAACTACATGTTTCCACTCATGATCATCTCTTCTTGCAAGTTTGTAAGCCCTTTCAATGATTCAATCTAATTGTGGTTTGCTTGATTTCTAAGACCTTAGCCCTTATGCTTATGTGCGTATTCTTGTAAGTTGATTTATTTTGATTAAGCCATTACATCACATAGATAGATTGCATTTAGTAGTCAAATTGAATAAATGCTGATACCCTTTTGCTTCTTCTTGATTTTAGCATGAGGACATGCCTAGTTTAAGTGTGGGGAGATTTGATAAACCCCGATTTCGTGATTTATCTTGTGCTTATTTTGGGGAATTTTTCACTTTTTCTCGCATTTATTCAATGAAATAGCATGGTTTTGTAATTCTCCCTTGAATTTTGCTTAAGTATAAAAACATGCTTTTTAGGCCCTAAATTAGTGATTTTAATTCACTTTAATTCCATTCGATGCCTTGATGTATTTGATGAGTGATTTCAGGTCTATGAGGCAAGTATTGGATGGAAGAGATGAGAAGAAAAGCATACAAAAAGGGGAGAATGCATGTAGAAACAAAAAAAATTGGGATTTCGCCAAAGGACCCGCACGCGCACCAGGCACGCGCGCACAAAAGTGATTTCGCCTAAGAACGCGTGCGCGTACATGCCGCTTCCGCGCGGATTGAGAATTGTCAGCGACGCGCACGCGCACATGGCGCGCACGTGCCGATACTCTCACATGACCCACTTGAAGAGGGAGCTAAGATGGAAATCAACCTAACCTAATTCTAGAGAGAAGAGGGAGCTTCTCTCTCTAGAAACTAACTAAAAGCTCATGTTGGCTAAAACTAATTGCTCTCCCTTTGCTTGGACTTCAATTCTGCATGAAATACACTCAGAAACAAGTTGGATTTGGGCCTGGGCAGCTCAAAAATTGCCCCCAGCGTTTTGCCATTAAGTGGCCCATATAAGAATATCGGCGCGCGCGCGCCATGTGCGCGTGCGCGTCACTGGCAAATTCCCAACCCGCGCGGAAGCGGCATGTACGCGTGCGCGTCCTTGTGAGAAACCACTTTTGCGCGTGCGCGCCTTGTACGCATGCACGTCCATTGGTGCATTCCAAATCTTTGTTTTTTCATGCATTCTCCACTTTGGATGCTTTTCTCCTCATTTCTTCCATCCAATACTTGCCTTATGAACCTGGAATTACTTAACAAACACATCAAGGCATCGAATGGAATTAAAGTGAAATAAAAATCACCAAATTAGGGCCTAAAAAGCATGTTTTTACACTTAAGCAAAATTTAAGGGAGAATTACAAAACCATGCTATTTCATTGAATAAATATGGGAAAAGGTGAATAAATCCCCCAAAACAAGCACGAAATAAACCACAAAATCGGGGTTTATCAAATCTCCTCACACTTAAACTAAGCATGTCCTCATGCTAAAATCGAAAAATAAGCAAAGGTTATCACATTTATTCAATGCAAACCACTAACTAAATGCAATCTATATACATGATGCAATGGCTTAATCAAAATAAATCAACTTCCAAGAATACGCATATAAGCACAAGGGCTAAGGTATTAGCAATCAAGCAAACCACAATTGGATTGAATCGTTAAAAGAGTTCACAAACTTGCAAGAAAAGATGATCATGGGTGAAAACATGTAATTGAGCGATTGAACCCTCACCGGATGTGTATCCGCTCTAGGAACTCAAGTGTATAGGGTTGATTCGCTCAATTCTCCCCTAATCATGCTTTCCAAGATTTGTTTTTCATCTAACAATCAACAATTAATTCATGCATGCATACAAATATCATGAGGGCTTTCTCATAAGTTGTAATGGGGTTAGGGTCAAGGTAGGATGCATATGGTCAAGTGAGCTAGAAATTTGAATCTTTGATTATCTTAAACTTCCCACCTAACCTATGACAACCTAAACAATTCTAAACAAACCTAACTACCCATTCTTCACTTTTCTCACACACTCATGTCTTCTCTTTTTAATCATCACACATATGCATTGACTTTTATTGAACTTCACTTTGGGGTATCTTGTCCCTTTTTTATTGCAAATTTTTTTTTAAACTAAAATATATATAAGAACATCAATGTGTATGGTGTAAACATGATTGATACATGAGTATGTACCCAATTCCCAAGATTTTTCAACAAAACACAAAAACACTTTTATCTCTACCCAATGTTTCCGACTCTCCCAAAATCAATTAATGAGCACTCTCACTAGTCTAAGCTAATCAAAGATCCAAACTAAGGGATATTTATTGTTTTTCACTTAGACTTGTAATGTGCTAACATTTAAGAATAAGTGGGTTAAGCATAGGCTCAAAATTGGCTAACAATGGAAGATAAAAGGTTAGCTATTTGGGTAAGTGAGCTATATGAACAATGGCCTCAATCATATAAATGCATGTATACACAAAATAATGGACATAAAGAATCAAACAAATCAAGGATTACAATCATAGGAAGAGAATAATGCACACAAGAATAAAAATAAGTGGTTATATGATGTAACCATACAATTAGGCTCAAAACTCACATGCTTGTGTTCTTAGCTCAAAACATGATCCACAATGTATATAACTCAAGCAAGTTCTAAAAAAAAATTTCAACCAATTGGGGTAGTGTTCTAAAAATGAGTTTCTTGGAAATTTTCATCATATTAATTAAGCTTATTCTAATGCAATATTGTGATTAAAAATTTTTTTTCCTAGTTTGCCCCTCTTTTTTTTCAATCAAAACACATTCCTCATAGAAAGGGTAACTAGATTTTTTTAGTAATCCATTAATTTTCTAATCACAATTAACAACTAGGATGCAAAACACAACCAAGATGCAAAATATATATATATATATATATATATATATATATATACTAAGAGTGTGCAACAACCAAAATAAGAGTATCTACAACGGCATAAATATGTACAGTAATCCCAAATGATCTAAAACATAGAGTGCGGAATAAAATAAAATAGAGTAGTAGCGAATAGAAATAAAAGTCTGAAAATTCACCATATGAATGCAAACACCGGTCACGAGCGGTGACCTCCCCACACTTTAGAATTAAGCATCGTCCTCGATGCTGCTACTGAAGCTCGGGATGGGGGTCAACAATCGCACCAGGCTGTGGCTCATGCTCAGGCTCGGGCTGTGAAACTAGAGATGGCACTAGCTGTGGCTCAAGTACTGGCTGTGGCTCAAGTACTGGCTGTGGCTCCGGGATGTCACGCTGGACCTCAGTGGTGGCCTGCGTCTCTAGTGGTGCCTCCTGCTGTGTCGGCTCCTCAGTATGCTCCTCCTCCTAATCCTGCTCATCAGAAGCGGGAGACTCTGGAAGTGGAGGAAGCTCAATGCCCTGTGATGCAAACGCCTGGTCTAAGCGATCGAGACGTCACATGACACGACGCTCGAAGCGCACCATGAAGCAAAGAAGGTGCTGCACCAATAGATAAGTCGGCTCATGTGCTGGTGGTGGTGGTAAGGATGCTGCTGCCGCCGTAGAGGAAGAAGGTCCTGCTGCCTCAACTGTAGCTCTAGCCCGAGAACGACGTCTGGTCGAGGGCTTCTCGTGCACCCATCCACCCCATGGAATAGTAACTTCCTTATCGTCGTCATCTGGGGGTGGTGGTGTCGCATCATTGTCCTCCCACGGGACATCAGCCAGCTCAGCCAAGCTGGTAACCAGCGTAGGAAACGGTAGCAAGCCGCGGATATGAGCTCTCCACATGCTATGCCTAATCAGCCGTGGGAAATACACCTCTTTCCCTTCCATGACACACCCAATCAGAGTCAGCATATCCATCGGGATCTCTGAGAAGTGAGTGGTAGGCAGGATGTAGTGGGCGAAGATCTGCTGCCAGGTCCTGGCCTCCCTAGTCAGATATGCAAATAGCATCCCCTTGGGCTTCTTGTTGTTCGCATCCATCACCCAAGGAGCATTTGGTGTAGTAATCACGCGCTTAAGCGCCTCATAGTCAAAGGTCATAGAAAGGATAGCCACATCTGACTGCTGATAGGCACAAGTCTCAGGAGTACTAACTCTGCAAAGCAGTGCATCCGCTATAGCCTCTTCAGTGATCATAATTTCTCTACCCCTTACGTGCACTGATTCCAAGTTTACTCGGAAGAAGTTATAGTAGAACTCCTTAACCCATGAGATGTTGATCCTTCCTAGGTCCCTATCAACAAAATTTAATCCCAACTCTGAAATACGGGCGTTTATAGAACGCCTCACGTCATTGGGAAGATTCAACTTCTTCTCAAAGTTCAAGTTTTTCTTTGTATAACGAGAGAAGCGTAGCTCTCAGTAGAGGTTGGGGAATTCGATTGAATCAGTAGATGGAAGTGACTGATTTTCTATATCTTCATCATTCAGCGGGTTCTTTGCATAGTTAGCATATATTGAGGGGGTAGAGGTCTTGGAGCGATTCCTCTTTTTGGAAGTGGTGGCTATAGCTTTTCCTTTATCCGACATCCTGAAAAATAGAGATAATATAATATAAGCATATAGCCAAGTAGATATAAAGCACTCAAAGCAAAGAATATTCATGAAGTGAATAAAGGAAGGAGATTTCTTGGAATGCAAGCATCAAAATACAGAATTCAAACCAGATTTCAAACCAAGAATTTAAACCATATTTTGCACATTATTCGTTTACCGAGTTCAGAAAGCACCATATCCAAAAGAATGACATAAACAGTTAAGTTGAAAACCAAAGAAGTCAGTCGGTTAAACAGGTCAAAGTTAGAAATCGGTTGAAAATTAGTGATATGGTGATTACCATCTCAGTTCGAAAGGAATGCACAAAACAAGGCTGTAAGCACACTCACAATCATGAATTGCAACAAGTCATTAATGATGTAATATGATATTGCTAGAAAGTAACTAATATGAAAACAAGTCACTAATCAATGTAAAGATCACTAGAATCATATGAATATGTGTTGGTAGAACCAGTTCATTAGGGAATGAATCAATCAAGAAGCATTCAATACTAAATTCAATGATGCATCAAAGTTGCAAGTTGAGAGAAGAGTGGAAAACCTTGTGGTCTATGAGGCTTAATGTAAATTACGTATGAGTAAAGTGAATTAAGTCAGCCACACAGATTGAAAATTCTCAACTTGTGTATCAATGTAAAAGAGGCATGAAACCTTAAAAGATTTACAAGCAATGACCAATCAAAGAGCTTATTCAACCATGCAATGCATAGAAGCAAATCAGCATGACCAAACAAGCAAGAATATGGACAGCATGACTAAGGGATTTGTTCTTGAGGAGTTTTCAAAATTCTATTTGACACAAAAATCATCAAACAAAAGTTTGTTAATCCAATCAAAACATTGTTAATTCAAAAATTAAGGTTAAGAAAAATTCGGCAGCATTTCAGCAGCAAATTGGCTAATCCCCAATTTGAAACAGTTACAGCAAATTCCATACGAACTCATTAAAGAATCAGAGGCACAGAAATCATGTAAGAATTCATATGAATGGGTAAACAAGCCAATAATGCAGCACAAACAGCAGCAATCAGTATGAATTTACTCGGCCAGCAAGCATTCTTTCTCAGAACATTGATAAAAAATCATGGCTTACAATACAGTACACATATCAATTGAACACAGAACAAATCAATAAAACAGAGCAATTCCACAGAGCAGTAAAAAATTCAAACAAACCTAAATCCACTGCTCAGCCCAGATTCGCTAACCACCTAATTCAAGCTAAACTAACTGACTAATCTAATCTAACTAGCTAATTCTAACTACACTGATGCAATTACAGTAAAAAAATCAAAAGAAGAAGCAGAACAGGGGGGTGAGAACCTGGGTGCAGAGATTGAACGAGAAAAAGGAGAGGAAGGTGAAGTGAGATGAAGAGAGAGAGAGAGAATCGGCCAGAGCAGCGCGGCAGTCTGGTGGCACAGCTGAGCTCACACCGGCGACAATGGTGGTCGCGGTGGCGCTGGGGAGGCACTGAGGGCGAGCAGAGATAGAGAGAAGGGGCGAAGAAGTGAGAGAGAGGGAAAGAGTGAGAGAAGAGGGTTGGGTGGTAATGGCGGCGGCGACGGCGATGGATGCGGGTTGCTTGCCGGAGGATGAAGGTGGAAGATGGTGAGAGAGAAGAAAATGGAACGTTGGGGAAAAGAAGGGAGTTGATGCGCGAATGCGCTAGGGCTTCGCGTCCCTGAGGTAAGTAAAAATTTGAATCCACGTGTGCGCGCACCTTGCGCGTTTGTGTGGGTGGGAGAAATGGAAGAACGGCGCGGGAGCGCCATGCGCGCTTGCGCGTAGATGGAGGGGTTAGAATGGGCGCGGACGCGTACGGTGTGCGTCGGCACGAATGTACTGGGTCGAAGGCACAAAAGAGGCCCAAAGTTGGCACAACTCTCGGGTCCTTTGGCCTGGATAATGTTAAGACACATCGACGCGCGCGCGCAATGTGCGCGTTCGCGTGGATGGCTTGAGCTTATTGGATAGGCGCGGAGGCATGAAATACGCCAACGCGTGGACAGAGAAACAGGGAGTGGCGCGGACGCGTATAGCGTGCGTTCGCGTGAGTTGAGGCACAGAGTTGGCCCAAAAGTGGCGCAACTCTCTGGTCCTTGGCCCAGAAAACTTAAATGCGCAGCCGATGCGCGCGCGCCTTGCGCTTGCGCGTGACTTGTTGTTGTTGTTTTTTTTTTATTTTTTTTATGAGAATCAAAAGATCTCATAACTTCTCATCCTTCTTTAAAACTCTAGAACAAGCTAAGGTGCAAGATTAAGCACATTTTGAGACATAGGTACAATTTTCAAACAACTTGAGAAAACTTGCAATTTAGGCAAAAACCCAATTCAAAAAAATTCATCCCTCATTAAAGCACAAAATGCATAAATACCTTAGTAAACAAAGAGAAACATACCAAGAAGTAAAGGAACTATATACAATGGAACCCAATTCATTCATTCATTATATCTACAAGAGAATGGAAAGAGTTTACCATGGTGGGGTGTCTCCCACCAAGCACTTTTAGTTTAAGTCCTTAAGTTGGACATCGGGAGGCTTCTTATCAAGGTGGCTTATGCTTGTATCCATCCTTGAACCTCCAAAAGTGCTTGTCCTTCAATTGGTTGTCAGAATTTCCAACCTTCTTCATGAAGCTTTGGTGAGGTTCTCTCCAAGACTTGAGCTCCCGAAAATGACTGTCATAGGATAATTCAGGATCCCATATCTTGTCCTCGCACCCATCTTCTAGTTGATTGCCTTGACTTTGTCTGGGTGACGAGAAAACAGAATTCTCACAGAAGCACCAAACTACTCTCCTAGACCTATTTAATTTAGCATTGCACCAATCCATGCTCTCTAATTTCGAGCTTCCCACCATAATGAGCCTAGATTTAGAATGCCAACCACTAAACATCCTCCTTTTTCGCTTAATTCCACAAAGCGTCCTAAGTTGGCCATCCATTTCAAGCAAACCATACTCTAGTGGGATTATAAAGCTGAGAGTTAGAAGTTTTACCCACTCAAGCGGAGGATTGGATGACGAACTAGGTGGAGAAGTTCCCAAAGATCTTGATAAAGCATGCTCTACTCCCGTCCATCCTCTTCTAGAGGTTTCCACCACTTGGCGAGCTTCTTCAAATTCCTCCTCATGCCAAGATTCCTCAAGTTCACATTCCTCTTCACCAATTTCTTCTATTTCTTCCCCATCACTCTCATCATAGATAGGAGGGAAAGTAAAATCTACCTCATCATCGAATCCAGACAATTCGGGGAAGGATTCTTCAAACTCGAAAGGATCATATGTTGATTCGGAATCATCATAAATAGGAGCATTTGTTGCTTGGAATACTTCTCCCAGTTCTTCACTCGCACTAGGCCTTGGAGGTTGTACGTCCTCCTCAACTTTTCTTTCCAATCTACTGGGGGAAGGTTCAACAGGATCGTCAAGGGGATTGATCAAGGTGGGCAAAAAATCACTAGTGACGGAATCCACTTCTTGATCAGTTTCCTCCAACTTTTTGTTTACTTCCGCAACATTGCTCTTCTCTTTAATATTCCCTCCACACTCCTTGGAAGGGGGTTCCTCAACTTTGGATTCCTTAATGTGCTCAACATATCCTAAACATCCATCCACTACTTCCTTTTGTTCGCTAATCTCTACCTTCTCCTCTTGTTGCGCTTCTTGCTTCAACTCTCCTTCCTCACCATGGAGTTCCAAGTTCATATCCTCACTAAGCTCCTTGATTGCTTCTCCACATTTAACAACGGGAGTACTTATGGTGCATGAGTTCAGGTTTGATGTCAGGCGACCCACGGCTTCTACTATGCCGGCCACCCTCACTCTTAACTCCTTAAACTTAGTTTCATCCTCCTCTTGTCGCCTTAAAATACGAGATTCAAGGTCTCTCAGTTCTAACATGAAGGCTTTGTCAGGAGATGGGGTTGGAAGAGAAAATTCATCGGTTAGGGAAAGATTGTTGTAATCGGAAGGTGGTTCATATTGGTGGAGTTCTTGAGGTGGTGTATGTGGAATTTGTGGTTCTTGAGAGTATTGGTATTGGGATGGTGGTTGTTCTACATGTGATTCTAACGGTGGTTGATATTGTGTGTATGAGTTATGGTCAAGTGGAGGTAAATGGTGGTATGAAGCTTGTGAGTATGATGTGTGGCTATATTGAGGATATGACTCATAGGCATATGATGTTGGTTCTTGAAAGTCACAAGGGAGTTCACCATAGCCAGTGGATTGACATGCATCATAGAATGGCCCTTCTTCATAGTGCATTGGCGGAGGTTGTTGCCATGGAGGTTGATCAAATGTCTGAGGCTCCTCCCACCTTTGATCTCCAATTCCTTGATGCACATCCTCATTGAGGCTTTCATTTCCTACAACATAGTTTGAGCTACACTCAAAGCCAAAGTGAGAATTCATAGTGAAGTAGAAAATAAAAACAAAGAGCAATAAGAAATGAAGGAGACTAAATCCTAAAACTAGCAAAAATCAACAAACAAACCAAAGATAAAGCTATTCACAATATTTACAATAGCCAATAAAATAGCACCATTGGTTCCCCGGCAACGGCACCATTTTGATGAGCGAACTCTTGACAGTTTAGAATTTCATAAATGAATCCTCGTTGTAAAGTATAGTTTCTAAACCAATCAATAATCCTTTCATGCAAAAATTTAGGTTGTCACAAATAACAAACCCCAATGAATTTATAACCGAAGAATTTGGACTCCGGGTCGTCTCCCTAGGATACAATGGAGTGCTTGCGTATTGGCTATGATGGGGTAAAAAGAGAGGGGTTTTGTTTGATTAGAGGGGCAATAAAATAAAAAGACAAGAAAAGTAAATTGAGCAAGTAATTAAAGAAAGCAAGTAATAAAGAGAGACGTTCATGGCAATGGATTGAGATCATAGGCTTTCTATCCTAGTCATGCATGACTAATTCATCTTATTTAGTTAACTCACACATCGGGAGAATGTCAAACAAAATTAATTAATCATGTCACAAATATAAACAAGAATTTATCTCATTACGTCAACTCCAACAAATAGGGAGAAAGTCTAATGAGACTAGCTAATCTCAATCCAAAAGTCCTAATCGACTTACTAATTAAAATAGCAAAAGATTAGCGTCAATGGAAACAATATTCCAAAAGTCCTAATCAACTCACTAATTTAATTAGCAAAAGATTAGCGTCAATGGAAACAATATTAGCTAACAACTCTAGATCACCAACATAAGTTGGGTTTTCATGACTCAAGATTGCCCAATTACTCTTTCCAAGCCAAGAATGCTCAAAATCTACTCTAACATCATTCCAAGCATTTTGTCAAACACTTAGAAGGCATAAAAGGGGAAACATAGCAAATTGCAAGGAATGTAAATCTACAATATTCAATTTCAAGGAATTAAACAACAATAAAGCAAGTTAATAATAGAAGAACATTAATCATAAATTGCATTGAAGGGAAATCAAATCCAACAAGAGCATCTATGAACATAAAAGAGAAATTAACATTACAGAACATGAGAATGAGAGAGTAGAAGTAAGAAATTATAAAGGAAACAAGATGAAAACATGTAATTAAACCTAGATCTAAGATGGAAATCAACCTAACCTAATTCTAGAGAGAAAAGGGAGCTTCTCTCTCTAGAAACTAACTAAAAGCTCATGTTGGCTAAAACTAATTGCTCCCCCTTTGCTTGGACTTCAATTCTGCATGAAATACACTCAGAAACAAGTTGGATTTGGGCCTGGGCAGCTCAGAAATTGCCCCCAGCATTTTGCCATTAAGTGGGCCATATAAGAATATCGGTGCGCGCGCGCCATGTGCGCGTGCGTGTCGCTGGCAAATTTCCAACCCGCACGGAAGCGGCATGAACGCGTGCGCATCCTTGTGAGAAACCACTTTTGCGCGTGCGCGCCTTGTACACGTGCGCGTCCATTGGTGCATTCCAAATCTTTGTTTCTTCATGCATTCTCCACTTTGCATGCTTTTCTCCTCATTTCTTCCATCCAATACTTGCCCCTTATGAACCTGGAATTACTTAACAAACACATCAAGGCATCGAATGGAATTAAAGTGAAATAAAAATCACCAAATTAGGGCCTAAAAAGCATGTTTTTACACTTAAGCAAAATTTAAGGGAGAATTACAAAACCATGCTATTTCGTTGAATAAATATGGGAAAAGGTGAATAAATTTCCCAAAACAAGCACGAAATAAACCACGAAATCGGGGTTTATCAGTCGTTACCAATTGGGATCTGCTCAGAAGGGAGTTTCTGGAAAAATACTTTTCAGCTGAAGTTACAGATAGACTGAGGAAGGAGATTTTCTGCATTATCCAAGGTGAATCAGAAACCCTTTATGAGTACTGGGAACGCTTCAGGAATCTCCTAGACTCGTGCCCCAACCACAAGATCGACCAGTTGGTGTTGATCAGTTATTTCACACAAGGCATGAAGTCTCAGGATAAGACTACATCAGATGCTACAAGCAATGGCTCTCTGAAGAAGTACAAGACGGCGACAGAAGCGTGGCAGCTGATCGCCGATCTAGCTGAATCTACCCGGAATACTAGGCATAGGACCAACCATCCCAAGGCTGTTACGGAGGTTTCTTTTAACAGTGAGACTGCTGCTCTCACACAGACTCTGGGAGATATGACCAACATATTGAAGTAGCTTCAGCTGAATCAACAACAACCTCAGCCCCCACCACAACAGAGTCAACAGTTGGTTCCTCAAAGAGTATACGGAATATGTGCATGTTATACTCATTACACTGATGAGTGTCTGCAGCTTCAACAGGAAGACAACACCTTGGCAGCTACTCATAATTTCTATGACCGCCCGAATCAAGGATACTATCAACAAGGCGGCAATTATAATCAAGGTGGGAACTATAACCAAGGTTAGCAAGACAACTCCAACCAGGGGTGGAGGGATAACTCCAACTAAGGATGGAGGGACAACTATAACAGAGGAGGCAGAGACAACTAGGGAAATCATAGGTAGAATAATAATAACCATCAACAAAACCGGTATCAGCAGAATCCCCCTACCAACAGCAGAACCAAAACCAGCCTTATAGAGCACCTCACCTAAGGCAGTCCCAAACACCTCAGAACAACCAACAACAGACCCCTTAGATTACTTAACCCCCTTCCTCTTCTAATGATGAGATACTTCATTCTCTTGCACAAGGACAACAAGACATTCAGATTACACTGAACTCTACCATTAACGGTCTGAATGCCACTTTATAAGCTCTCATCTCCTGGATGGATTCATTATCTACTCCCAACAATCAGCCTTCAAGCTCCAATGCAATTCTTTCTCAATCTTTACCCAACCCAAAGGTGGCATCAATGCCATCACTTGGAGGTTGATGAGCGGATAATTTATACGCTTTTTGGCATTGTTTTTAGTATGTTTTTAGTAGGATCTAGTTACTTTTAGGGATGTTTTCATTAGTTTTTATGTTAAATTCATATTTCTGGACTCTACTACGAGTTTGTGTGTTTTTCTATGATTTCAGGTATTTTCTGGCTGAAATTGAGGGACTTGAGCAAAAATCAGATTCAGAGGTAGAAGAAGGACTGCTGATGCTGTTGGATTCTGACCTCCCTGCACTCAAAGTGGATTTTCTGGAGCTACAGAACTCAAAATGGTGCGCTTTCAATTGAGTTGGAAAGTAGACATCCAGGGCTTTCCATCAATTTATAATAGTCCATACTTTGACCAATTTTAGATGACGTAAAAGGGCGTTGAACGCCAGTTCTATGCTGCTGTCTGGAGTTAAACGCTAGAAACACGTCACAAACCAGAGTTGAATGCCAGAAATACGTTACAACCTGGCGTTCAACTCCAGAAAGAGCCTCTGCACGTGTAACATTCAAGCTCAGCCCAAGCACACACCAAGTGGGCCCCGAAAGTGGATTTATGCATCAATTACTTACTTCTGTAAACCCTAGTAACTAGCTTAGTATAAATAGGACTTTTTACTATTGTATTAGACATCTTTTGATCATTTTTAGATCTCTAGACCTCCATGGGAGGCTGGCCACTCAGCGATGCTTACCCTGTATTCACTTATGTATTTTTCAACTGTAGAGTTTCTGCACTCCATAGATTAAGGTGTGGAGCTCTGTTGTTCCTCAAAGATTAATGCAAAGTACTACTGTTTTTCTATTCAATTCAACTTATTCCGCTTCTAAGATATTCATTCGCACTTCAACCTGAATGTGATGAACGTGACAATCATCATCATTTCCTATGAACGCGTGCCTGACAACCAATTCCGTTCTACCTTTGATTGAATGATTATCTCTTGGATCTCTTAATCAGAATCTTCGTGGTATAAGCTAGATTGATGGCGGCATTCATGAGAGTCCGGAAAGTCTAAACCTTGTCTGTGGTATTCTGAGTAGGACTCTGGGATTGAATGACTGTGACGAATTTCAAACTCGTGAGTGCTAGGCGTAGTGACAGACGCAAAAGGAGGGTGAATCCTATTCCAGTATGATCGAGAACCTCAGATGATTAGCCGTGCTGTGACAGAGCATTTGGAGCATTTTCACAAGAGGATAGGATGCAGCCATTGACCACGGTGATGCCTCCAGACGATTAGCCATGCAGTGACAGCGCATCGGACCATTTTCCAGAGAGGATGAAAAGTAGCCATTGACAATGGTGATGTCCTTACATAAAGCCAGCCATGGAAAGGAGTAAGATTGATTGGATGAAGCAGCAGGAAAGCAGAAGTTCAGAGGAACGAACGCATCTCCATACACTTATCTGAAATTCTCATCAATGATATACATAAGTATTTCTATCTTTATTTCCTATTTATTTATTAATTATATTCGAAAACTCCATAACTATTTTATATCCGCCTGACTGAGATTTACAAGGTGACCATAGCTTGCTTCATACCAACAATCTCCGTGGGATCGACCCTTACTCACGTAAGGTTTATTACTTGGACGACCCAGTGCACTTGCTGGTTAGTTGTATCAAAGTTGTGAATGACAAACGATTTATTAAGACGTGCGTACAGAGTTTTTAGCGCCGTTGCCTGAGATCACAATTTCGTGCACCAAGTTTTTGGCGCCGTTGCCGGGGATTGTTCGAGTTTGGACAACTGACGGTTCATCTTGTTGCTCATATTAGGTAATTTTCTTTTTGTTCTATTTTCAAAAATTTTTCAAAAATTTCTCCTTTGTTTTCGGAAAAAAAATATTTTAAAATAAATGTTTTCAAAAATATATTTTTCTTCAGAATTTTTAAGAATGAATTCTAGTGTTTCATGAAGCATGTTGAAGCCTGGCTGGCTGTAAAGCCATGTCTAATTCTTTTGGATAGGGGCTTCCAACCATCAGCATAGATGCAAGTTAATTGGAATGTCAGCCGTGGCATGTCTGAGTTATATACTAAAGCTTGGCTGGCTATTAAGCCATGCCTAACCCTAAGATTGGAGCTTTAGAATAAGAGTGCAAGATTCCTGGAATTCATCTTAAAAATTTTGGAATCCTTATTTTTCTTTTTCAAATGATTTTCGAAAAAATTAAAAGAAAATACAAAAAAAAAAATCATAAAATCATAAAAAAAAAAAATTTTTGTGTTCTTGTTTGAGTCATATCTCATGTTATAAGTTTGGTGTCAATTGCATGTTCATCTTGCATTTTTCGAAAATTCATGCATTCATAGTGTTCTTCATGATCTTCAAGTTATTCTTGGTAAGTCTTCTTGTTTGATCTTGATGTTTTCTTATTTTGTATCTTTTGTTGTTTTTCATATGCATTTTTGCATTCATAGTGTCTGAACATGAAAGATTTCTAAGTTTGGTGTCTTGCATGTTTTCTTTGCATTAAAAATTTTTCAAAAATATGTTCTTGATGTTCATCATGATCTTCAAAGTGTTCTTGGTGTTCATCTTGACATTCATAGCATTCTTGCATGCATTCATTGTTTTGATCTAAAATTTCCATGCATTGAGCATTTTTAGTGTTTTTCTCTCTCATCATAAAAATTCAAATATAAAAAAAATATCTTTTCCTTATTTTACTCAAAATTTTCGAAAATATGATTTGATTTAGTCAAAAAGTTTTTAAAATCTAGTTGTTTTTATAAGTCAAATCAAATTTTCAATTTAAAAATCTTATCTTTTCAAAATCTTTTCAAAAATCAAATCTTTTTCATTTTTCTTATTTATTTTCGAAAATTATAAAAATACTTTTCAAAAATCTTTTTCTTAATTTTATCACATAATTTTCGAAAATAATATCATCAATTAATGTTTTGATTCAAAAATTTCAAGTTTGTTACTTGTTAAGAAAGATTCAAACTTTAAGTTCTAAAATCATATTTTGTGATTTCTTGTGAATCAAGTCATTAATTATGATTTCAAAAATCAAATCTCTTTCAAAACTAATTTCAATCATATCTTTTAAAAAATATCTTATTATCTTATCTTTTTCAAAATCATATCTTTTTCAAAAATTTGACTTTAAAATATCTTTTCTAACTTATTATCTTCTTATCTTTTCAAAAAATTGATTTTCAAATTTGTTTCAACTAACTAACTAACTTTTTGTTTGTTTCTTATCTTTTTCAAAACTACCTAACTAACCCTCTCTCTCTAATTTTCGAAAATATCTCCCTCTTTTTCAAAATTTCTTTTTAATTAACTAATTATTTTAATTTAATTTTCGAAAATTACTAACCTTTTTCAAAAACTATTTTCGAAAATCACTAACTCTTTTTCAAAAATAATTTTCGAAAATTCTCTTTCTCTCTCATCTCCTTCTATTTATTTATTCATCTACTAACACTTCTCTTCATCTCACGTCTCTGCTCTCCTCACCCTTGTGTTTCTTTTCTTACATTACATTTTTTTCTTCTTCTTTCCTTCTACTCACACAGGGACCTCTATACTGTGGTAAAAAAGATCCCTATTATTATTATTTTTCTGTTCTCTCTTTTTCATATGAGCAGGAGCAAGGACAAGAATATTCTTGTTGAAGCAGATCCAGAACCTAAAAGGACTCTGAAGAGGAAACTAAGAGAAGTTAAATTACAGCAAGCCAGCAAGCACCATTCAGAAATTTTCGAACAAGAAGAGGAGATGGCAGCCGAAAATAATAATAATGCAAGGAGGATGCTTGGTGACTTTACTGCACCTAATTCCAATTTACATGGAAGAAGCATCTCCATCCCCACCATTGGAGCAAATAATTTTGAGCTGAAACCTCAATTAGTTTCTCTGATGCAGCAGAACTGCAAGTTTCATGGACTTCCATCTGAAGATCCTTTTCAGTTCTTAACTGAATTTTTGCAGATCTGTGATACTGTTAAGACTAATGGAGTAGATCCTGAAGTCTACAGGCTCATGCTTTTCCCTTTTGCTGTAAGAGACAGAGCTAGAATATGGTTGGACTCTCAACCTAAGGATAGCCTGAACTTTTGGGATAAGCTGGTCAAGGCTTTCTTAGCCAAGTTCTTTCCTCCTCAAAAGCTGAGTAAGCTTAGAGTAGATGTTCAAACCTTCAGATAGAAAGAAGGTGAATCCCTCTATGAAGCTTGGGAGAGATACAAAGAACTGGCCAAAAAGTGTCCTTCTGACATGCTTTTAGAATGGACCATCCTGGATATATTCTATGATGGTCTATCTGAATTGGCTAAGATGTCATTGGATACTTCTGCAGATGGATCCATTCACCTAAAGAAAACGCCTACAGAAGCTCAAGAACTCATTGACATGGTTGCTAATAACCAGTTCATGTACACTTCTGAGAGAAATCCTGTGAGTAATGGGACGCCTATAAAGAAGGGAGTTCTTGAAATTGATACTCTGAATGCTATATTGGCTCAGAATAAATTATTGACTCAGCAAGTCAATATGATTTCTCAGAGTCTGAATGGAATGCAAGCTGCATCCAACAGTACTCAAGAGGCATCTTCTGAAGAAGAAGCTTATGATCCTGAAAACCCTACAATAGCAGAGGTGAATTACATGGGTGAACCTTATGGAAACACCTATAACCCCTCATGGAGAAACCACCCAAATCTCTCATGGAAGGATCAACAAAGGCCTCAACAAGGCTTTAATAATGGTGGAAGATATAGGTTTAACAATAGTAAACCTTTTCCATCATCCACTCAGCAACAGACAGAGAACTCTGAACAAAATACATCTAATTTAGCAAACTTAGTCTCTGATCTATCTAAGGCCACTGTAAGTTTCATGAATGAAACAAAGTCCTCCATTAGAAATTTGGAGGCACAAGTGGGCCAGCTGAGTAAAAGAGTCACTGAAATCCCTCCTAGTACTCTCCCAAGCAATACAGAAGAAAATCCAAAAGGAGAGTGCAAGGCCATTGAAATGACCATCATGGCCGAAACCACAAAAGAGGAGGAGGACGTGAATCCCAAGGAGGAAGACCTCCTGGGACGTCCAGTGATCAATAAGGAGTTTCCCTCTGAGGAACCAAAGGAATCTGAGGCTCATCTAGAGACCATAGAGATTCCATTAAACCTCCTTATGTCATTCATGAGCTCTGATGAGTATTCCTCTTCTGAAGAGAATGAGGATGTTACTAAGGAGAAAGTTACCAAGTACCTTGGTGCAATCATGAAGCTGAATGCCAAATTATTTGGTATTGAGACTTGGGAGGATGAACCTCCCTTGTTCACCAATGAACTAAGTGATCTGGATCAACTGACATTGCCTCAGAAGGAACAGGATCCTGGAAAGTTCCTAATACCTTGTACCATATGCACCATGATCTTTGAAAAGGCTCTGTGTGACCTTGGTTCAGGGATAAACCTCATGCCCCTCTCTGTAATAGAGAAACTGGGAATCTTTAGGGTGCAAGCTGCTAAAATCTCATTAGAGATGGCAGACAATTCAAGAAAACAGGCTTATGGACAAGTAGAGGACGTGTTAGTAAAGGTTGAAGGCCTTTACATCCCTGCTGATTTCATAGTCCTAGATACTGGGAAGGATGAGGATGAATCCATCATCCTTGGAAGACCCTTCCTAGCCACAGCAAGAGCTGTGATTGATGTTGATAGAGGTAAACTAGTCCTTCAATTGAATGAGGACTCCCTTGTGTTTAAAACTCGAGGTCATCCTTCTGTAAACATGGAGAGGAAGCATAAAAAGCTTCTCTCAAAACAGAGTCAACCAGAGCCCCCACAGTCAAACTCTAAGTTTGGTGTTGGGAGGCCACAACCAAACTCTAAGTTTGGTGTTGAACTCCCATATCCAAACTCTAAGTTTGGTGTTGGGAAGTCTCAACAATGCTCTGAACATCTGTGAGGCTCCATGAGATCCCACTGTCAAGCTATTGACATTAAAGAAGCGCTTGTTGGGAGGCAACCCAATTTTTATTTATCTAATTTTATTTTTCTTGTTCTTTCATGTTTTATCAGGTTCATGATCATGTGGAGTCACAAAATAAATATAAAAATTGAAAACGGAATCAAAAACAGCAGAAGAAAAATCACACCCTGGAGGAGGATCTCACTGGCGTTTAAACGCCAGTAAGAAGCATCTGTCTGACGTTCAACGCCAGAACAGAGCATTGTTCTGGCGCTGAACGCCCAAAATGGGCAGCATCTGGGCGTTTGAACGCCAGAATTGCACCCTGGAGAAGAGCTGGCACTGAACGCCCAGAACAAGCATGGTTTTGGCGTTCAACACCAGAAATAGACAACAAATGGGCGTTCAACGCCCAGAACAAGCACCAATCTGGCGCTGAACGCCTAGAGTTGTGTGCAAGGGCATTTTGCATGCCTAATTTGGTGCAAGGCTGTAAATCCTTGAACACCTCAGGATCTGTGGACCCCACAGTATCACCTCAGGATCTGTGGACCCCACAGGATCCCCACCTACCTCCACTCACTTCTTCTCACCCCCTCTTTCACACAATCCCATAAACACTCTTCCCCAAAACTCTTCACCAATTACCTCAATCTCTCTTCCCTATCACCACTCCACCACTCACATCCATCCACTCTTTCCCATAAACTTACCTCATAAACTCCACCTACCTTCAAAATTCAAAATCAATTTCCCACCCAAACCCACCCTATATGGCCGAAATTAACCCCCCTCCCTTCCCTATATATAGCCCTCCATTCTTCATTTTCACACAACACAACCCTCTCTTCCCCTTCTTGGCCGAATACACCTCTCCCTCCTCTCATCCATATTTTCTTCTTCTTCTTCATCTATTCTCTCTTCTCTTACTCGAGGGCGAGCAATATTCTAAGTTTGGTGTGGTAAAAGCATAAGCTTTTTGTTTTTCCATTACCATTGATGGCACCTAAGACTGGAGAATCCTCTAGAAAAGGGAAAGGGAAGACAAAAGCTTCCACCTCCGAGTCATGGGAGATGGAAAGGTTCATCTCCAAAGCCCATCAAGACCACTTCTATGATGTTGTGGCCAAGAAGAAGGTGATCCCTGAGGTCCCTTTCAAGCTCAAGAGAAATGAGTATCCGGAGATCCGACATGAAATCCAAAGAAGAGGTTGGGAAGTTCTAACAAACCCCATCCAACAAGTCGGCATCCTAATGGTTCAAGAGTTCTATGCCAATGCATGGATCACTAAGAACCATGATCAAAGTAAGAACCCAAATCCAAAGAATTATATTATAATGGTTCGGGGGAAATACTTAGATTTTAGTCCGGAAAATGTGAGATTGGCGTTTAACTTGCCTATGATGCAAGGAGATGCACGCCCCTACATTAGAAGGGTCAACTTTAATCAAAGGTTGGACCAAGTCCTCATGGACATATGTGTAGAAGGAGCTCAATGGAAGATTGACTCCAAAGGCAAGCCGGTTTAATTAAGAAGACTGGACCTCAAGCCTGTGGCTAGAGGATGGTTGGAGTTCATCCAACGCTCCATCATCCCCACTAGCAACCGATCTGAAGTTACTGTAGATCGGACCATCATGATCCATAGCATCATGATTGGAGAGGAAGTAGAAGTTCATAAAGTCATCTCCCTTGAACTCTACAAAATAGCCAAAAAGCCCTCTCCTTGGGCAAGGCTAGCTTTTCCTCATCTTATTTGCCATCTATGTTACTCAGCTGGAGCTTTCATAGAAGGAGACATTCCCATTGAGAAAGAGAAGCCCATCACTAAGAAAAGGATGGAGCAAGCAAGAGAGCCCATTCATGGATCTCAAGAGACGTATGAAGCTCATCACCATGAGATCCCGGAGATGCCTCAAATGCATTTTCCTCCACAAAACTATTGGGAGCAAATCAACACCTCCTTAGGAGAACTAAGTTCCAACATGGGACAACTAAGGGTGGAACATCAAGAGCACTCCATCATCCTTCATGAAATTAGAGGAGATCAAAAAGCAATGAGGGAGGAGCAACAAAGACAAGGAAGAGACATAGAAGAGCTCAAGGACATCATTGGTTCCTCAAGAAGGAAACGCCACCATCACTAAGGTGGACTCATTCCTTGTTCTTAAATTCTCTGTTTTTCGTTTTCTTTATGTTAAGTGCTTATCCATGTTTGTGTCTTATTACATGATCATTAGTATTTAGTAACATTGTCTTAAAGTTATGAATGTCCTATGCATCCATCACCTCTCTTAAATGAAAAATGTTTTAATTCAAAAGAACAAGAAGTACATGAGTTTCGAATTTATCCTTGAACTTAGTTTAATTATATTGATTTGGTGACAATACTTTTTGTTTTCTGAATGAATGCTTAAACAGTGCATATGTCTTTTGAAGTTGTTGTTTAAGAATGTTAAATATGTTGGCTTTTGAAAGAATGATGACAAGGAGACATGTTATTTGATAATCTAAAAAATCATAAAAATGATTCTTGAAGCAAGAAAAAGTAGCAAAGAACAAAGCTTGCAGAAAAAAAAATAGCGAAAAAAAAATAGAAAGAAAAAGAAAAAACAAGCAGAAAAAGCCAAAAGCTCTTAAAACCAAGAGGCAAGAGCAAAAAGCCAGTAACCCTTAAAACCAAAAGGCAAGGGTAATAAAAAGGATCCCAAGGCTTTGAGCATCAGTAGATAGAAGGGCCTAAAGGAATAAAATCCTGGCCTAAGCGGCTAAACCAAGCTGTCCCTAACCATGTGCTTGTGGCGTGAAGGTGTCAAGTGAAAACTTGAGACTGAGCGGTTAAAGTCAAGGTCCAAAGCAAAAAAAGAGTGTGCTTAAGAACCCTGGACACCTCTAATTGGGGACTTTAGCAAAGCTGAGTCATAATCTGAAAAGGTTCACCCAATTATGTGTCTGTGGCATTTATGTATCCGGTGGTAATACTGAAAAACAAAGTGCTTAGGGCCACGGCCAAGACTCATAAAGTAGCTGTGTTCAAGAATCATCATACTGAACTAGGAGAATCAATAACACTATCTGAACTCTGAGTTCCTATAGATGCCAATCATTCTGAACCTCAATGGATAAAGTGAGAAGCCAAAACTATTCAAGAGGCAAAAAGCTACAAGTCCCGCTCATCTGATTGGAGCTATGTTTCATTGATAGTTTGGAATTTATAGTATATTCTCTTCTTTTTATCCTATTTGATTTTCAATTGCTTGGGGACAAGCAACAATTTAAGTTTGGTGTTGTGATGAGCGGATAATTTATACGCTTTTTGGCATTGTTTTTAGTATGTTTTTAGTAGGATCTAGTTACTTTTAGGGATGTTTTCATTTATTTTTATGTTAAATTCACATTTCTGGACTCTACTATGAGTTTGTGTGTTTTTCTGTGATTTCAGGTATTTTCTGGCTGAAATTGAGGGACTTGAGCAAAAATCAGATTCAGAGGTAGAAGAAGGACTGCTGATGCTGTTGGATTCTGACCTCCCTGCACTCAAAGTGAATTTTATGGTGCTACATAACTCAAAATGGTGCGCTTCCAATTGCGTTGGAAAGTAGACATCCAGGTCTTTCTAGCTATATATAATAATCCATACTTTGACCAAGTTTAGACGACGTAAAAGGGCGTTGAACGCCAGTTCTACGCTGCTGTCTGGAGTTAAACGCCAGAAACACGTCACAAACCAGAGTTGAACGCCAGAAATACGTTACAACCTAGCGTTCAACTCCAGAAAGAGCCTCTGCACGTGTAACATTCAAGCTCAGCCCAAGCGCACACCAAGTGGGCCCCGGAAGTGGATTTATGCATCAATTACTTACTTCTGTAAACCCTAGTAACTAGCTTAGTATAAATAGGGCTTTTTACTATTGTATTAGACATCTTTTGATCATTTTTAGATCTCTAGACCTCCATGGGAGGCTGGCCACTCGGCCATGCTTACCCTGTATTCACTTATGTATTTTTCAACGGTAGAGTTTCTGCTCCATAGATTAAGGTGTGGAGCTCTGCTGTTCCTCAAAGATTAATGCAAAGTACTACTATTTTTCTATTCAATTCAACTTATTCCACTTCTAAGATATTCATTCGCACTTCAACCTGAATGTGATGAACGTGACAATCATCATCATTCCCTATGAACGCGTGCCTGACAACCACTTCCGTTCTACCTTCGATTGAATGATTATCTCTTGGATCTCTTAATTAGAATCTTTGTGGTATAAGCTAGATTGACGGCGGCATTCATGAGAGTCCGGAAAGTCTAAACCTTGTCTGTGGTATTCCAAGTAGGACTCTGGGATTGAATGACTATGACGAACTTCAAACTCGCGAGTGCTGGGCTTAGTGACAGACGCAAAAGGAGGGTGAATCCTATTCCAGTATGATCGAGAATCTCAGATGATTAGCCGTGCTGTGATAGAGTATTTGGACCATTTTCACAAGAGGATAGGATGCAGCCATTGACCACGGTGATGCCTCCAGACGATTAGCCATGCAGTGACAGCGCATCGGACCATTTTTCAGAGAGGATGAAAAGTAGCCATTGACAATGGTGATGTTCTTACATAAAGCCAGCCATGGAAATGAGTAAGATTGATTGGATGAAGACAGCAGGAAAGCAGAAGTTCAGAGGAACGAACGCATCTCCATACACTTATCTGAAATTCTCACCAATGATATACATAAATATTTCTATCTTTATTTCCTGTTTATTTATTAATTATATTCGAAAACTCCATAACTATTTTATATCCGCCTGACTGAGATTTACAAGGTGACCATAGCTTGCTTCATACCAACAATCTCCGTGGGATCGACCCTTACTCACGTAAGGTTTAATACTTGGACGACCCAGTGCACTTGCTGGTTATTTGTATCGAAGTTGTGAATGACAAACGATTTATTAAGACGTGCGTACAGAGTTTTTAGCGCCGTTGCCTGAGATCACAATTTCGTGCACCAGAGGTACGGAACCACACTGCAAGAGAGGAATCATGAGGAGCCTAGCTCAAAGGAAAACATTCAGGTTGAAGATATTGTTGAGGCAGAGGATATTGAAGAGGAAAATGAAGTACACGACATGATTGAAGAAGCAGCTCAACCAGGGAATGGCGCACCAAAGGAAGCTGAAGCTACCAGAGACGCCATCCATATCCCCTTTCCACACCTTGCTAGGAAGTCCAGAAAGTAGATGGAGCTCGACCCCAAGATGGTGGAGATCTTCAAAAAGGTTGAGGTAACCATTCCCCTTTTTGATGCCATTCGCCAGGTACCTAAATATGCGAAGTTTCTAAAAGATTTATGCATGCATAAAGATAAATTACATGATTTAGAAACTATTCCTCTAGGTAGTTCCATTTCTGCTTTAATGGGTGATATACCGAAAAAATGTAGTGATCTGGGTCCATGCATGGTTAGTTGTACTATTGAGGGTTTAACATTTTCTGACTGCATGTGTGATTTAGGAGCGTGTGTGAGTATTATGCCATTGTCTGTATATGATGCTTTGAGGCTCCCTCCCTTAAAAAGGTCGGCAGCTCGTTTTGTTTTGGCAGATAAAAGTATAATCACGGTAGTTGGAATTGCTGAGGACGTGTTGGTGAGCATTAAGGGGCTCACATTTCCCATTGACTTTTACATCTTGGAGATGCCCTCTAATGACTCAGGAAGACCATCATCCATCCTACTTGGAAGACCATTTCTGAAGACTTCAAGGTTCAAGTTGGATGTCTTCTCAGGGACTTACTCTTTTGAGATAGATGGCCGAGCAGTGAGCTTCAACCTGGATGAAGCTATGAAGTACCCACCGGAAGATCATTCCATCTTCCAGTGTGACATCATTGATAAGACTGTAGCTGCAGTTCACCAAGAGGAAGTAGAAGAGATGCACATGGAGTAAGGTGCAAGTGTGGGGAAACCCTCTGAGCTTACTGAAGATAACCTGCCCCCACCAATAGCTCCAGAAGATCAAGTGCCTAACCATGAACAGAAAATGGAGTTAAAGCCCCTTCCACCCCACCTCAAGTATGCTTACCTTGAGGATAATCAAAAGCTCCCAGTTATCATTGCAACGGAACTCACTTTCCAACAAGAGGAGCAGTTGCTTAGTGTGCTGAGAAGACACAATAAGGCTATTGGGTGGAGCTTAGCGGATATAGTAGGCATCAGCCCTCAAGTTTGTGAGCACCGGATATTTTTAGAAGAGGGAGCAAGGCCTGTCCGTCAACCTCAAAGGCGGCTGAACCCCACCATCTTGGAAGTTGTCAAGAAGGAAGTGACCAGATTGCTTGAAGGAGACATCATCTACCCCATCTCAGATAGCGAATGGGTCAGCCCAGTATAAGTGGTGCTCAAGAAGTCTGGAGTCACAATAGTGAAGAATGAGCAAGGAGAGCTCATAGCAACCAGAGTGCAGAAATCCTGGAGGGTGTGTATTGATTACAGGCGCCTCAACCAAGATACTCGCAAGGATCACTACCAATTGCCTTTCATCGATCAGATGCTTGATCACCTGTCAGGTAAATCACACTACTGCTTTTCAGATGGTTACACGGGATATTTTCAAATTCAAATAGCTCCTGAAGATCAGGAGAAAACTACTTTTACATGTCCCTTTGGAACGTATGCATACAAGAGGATGCCTTTTGGCTTATGTAATGCACCGGCTACGTTCCAAAGATGCATGATGAGCATTTTCTCAGATCTTCTTGAGGACTGTATGGAAGTTTTCATGGATGATTTTAGTGTGTATGGTGATTCTTTTCACCTTTGCTTAGATAGTTTAGCTAGAGTATTAGACAGGTGTGTTAGTTCAAACCTTGTATTAAATTTTGAAAAATGTCATTTTATGGTTAAACAAGGTATTGTTCTAGGACACATTGTTTCTAATACTGGTATTTCTGTAGATCCAGCAAAGGTAAATGTCATTTCTAGTTTACCTTACCCCTCCTCCGTGAGGGAAGTCCGTTCGTTCCTTGGTCATACAGGTTTCTACCGGAGATTTATCAAGGACTTCAGTAAGGTAGCACTGCCTTTATCCAGATTGTTGCAGAAGGATGTTGCGTTCGAGTTGAGTGAGGACTGTATGGAAGCGTTTGATAAGCTGAAGATCGCCTTGACTCAAGCTCCGATTGTGAGAGGACCAGACTGGATCCAGCCTTTTGAGATTATGTGTGATGCCTCCAACCATGCAGTAGGAGCGGCGCTGACTTAGTGCGAAGGTAAGGACCCTTATATGATTGCTTATGCTTCTAAGACATTAGACGCTGCTCAGTCTAATTACACTACCACTGAAAAAGAGCTTCTTGCTATTGTTTTTGCTCTGGATAAATTCCGAGCCTACTTACTCGGTACTAAAGTGGTAGTGTACTCAGACCATGCAACTTTAAAATATATATTAGCTAAAAAAGAGTCCAAGCCAAGGCTAATGCATTGGATATTGTTGCTGCAAGAATTTGATTTAGAAATTAAAGATATGAGTGGTTCCTAGAATTTAGTGGCGGACCACTTGAGTCGCCTAGAGCACATTAAGAGTGACTCCACTCCTATCAATGATGCTTTTCCATTTGATAGCTTGCACGCAATATCTGAAGTAGTTCCTTGGTATGCACCTATAGCTAATTATCTAGTTAGTCATACCTTCCTTCCTAATTTTACTAAGCATCAAAGGGACAAGCTAAAAAGCGAGTCCAAATATTATATATGGGATGACCCATATTTATGGAGGTATGGTGCTGACCAGATAATTAGAAGGTGTGTGCCTCAATCAGAATTCCAGTCAATTTTAGAGGCTTGCCACTCTTCTGAGAGTGGTAGACACTTTGGCCGTCAAAGAACAGCTAGAAAAATCTTAGACTGTGGATTCTGGTGGCCCACTCTTTTTAAAGATGCTACTGCCTTCTGTAAATCTTGCTCCCCATGCCAAAGGTTTGGAAATATATCCAAGAGGGATGAGATGCCCCAACAGCTTATGCTATGCTGTGAAAATTTTGATGTTTGGGGCATTGACTTCATGGGTCCATTTCCAAACTCTAATGGTTTCTTATATGTATTGTTAGCTGTTGATTATGTTTCCAAATGGGTGGAAGCAATTCCTACCCGTACTGATGATGCTAACACTGTTGTTTCCTTTATTCGAAGTAATATTATTTGTCGCTTTGGATCACCACGAGCAATCGTGAGTGATCAAGGCACTCACTTTTGTAACAGGAGATTAACAGGCCTACTGAAGAAACATGGCATTATTCACAAGATAGCAACAGCTTACCATCCCCAGACCAATGGGCAAGCCGAGGTGTCTAACTGAGAGATAAAGCGCATACTGGAGAAGATAGTCAAGCCTCATAGGAAGGACTGGAGCACCAGGCTTGTAGATGTGCTCTGGGCTTATCGGACAACATACAAGATACCCATAGGAATGAGTCCATTCCTCCTAGTCTATGGCAAAGCTTGTCACCTTCCAGTGGAGGTAGAGCACAAAGCTTTCTAGGCGGTAAGCGAATGCAACATGGGATTTGAGAAGGCCGGAGCTGAAAGAAAGCTGCAACTACAAGAATTAGAGAACCTTCGACTCGAAGCATATGACAACTCCAGGCTATACAAGGAGAAGGTGAAGGTTGTGCATGACAAGCATATCAAGCGGAGAGAGTTCAGACCTGGAGAGTTAGTTCTCCTTTACAACTCTAGACTGAGGCTCATGCCAGGTAAGCTATGATCAAGATGGGAAGGTCCCTACAGAGTAGAAAAGGTAGAGCCATACAGAGTCATTCACCTGAGTCATCCTTCAAGCTCCAAATTCATCAAAGTCAATGTCCACCGCCTGAAGCTGTATCATGGTGAGAAGATGAAGAACAACAAAGAGCTAGAGATCTTCCTCTTGGAGGATCGACCAACAGCAGAAGACTGAGCTTGTGGACCATCCAACTTAAGGATGTAAAAGCAAAGTGCTAGGTGGAAGATAACCCACCATGGTATGATCATTCCTCTTCATTCCTAGTTTTATTTTATTTTATTTTTCTTAGTGTTCATTCATATTTTCTGCATAATCCTTCGCATTCTGCAAAAAAAAAAGGTATACGACGCGCAAGCGCGCTGACGCATACGCGTCATGCATGAATTTGCACCACCAAGGAATTGAACAGAGAGTTAGGCAGGAGTGGTGTTGGAAGCGTGCTTTGCACACAAGCAAGACCACGCGTACGCGTACACCACCCGTGCGCGTCGCTTGAACTTTTAGCAGCCCACGCGTAAGCGTCCCTGACGCGTACGTGTGACCGTGGAAATTGGCATAAATGGGTGTTTGGGCAGAGAGTTGTGATGGCTTAAGGCTGGAACTGTGCTAGAGGCACAAACTTCATCACGCGCACACGTCCCTGATGCGTGCGCGTCCTTTCCCCTAATGGCCATTCACGCGTGCGCGTGCACGACGCGCACGCGTCATATGCGAATTCTTGTTTCTAGGCTATGTGAAAAGAGAGTTGTGCATACACGCGGTGGCCTTCGCGCGATTAGCACAACCACGCGTGCTAGACGCTTACGTGTCACTATCCATTTTGCGCGACGCACGCGTACTGATTGAGCACGGATACCGTCGATAAGGAATTTCACAATATTTTTCGCGTTGCAAGTATAGTCCTCAACTGACAAATAGTCCACGAATCAAATTTAGTAGGAATTGGTTGTCACAAGTTCAACCCAATAAAAGTAACCGAAGTATTCAAACCTCGGGTCGTCTCACAAGGAATGGGCAAACATGTGCTTCAACATTGGTTAGAAATCTGGGGTTGCAAGTCATGATCAAGAAATTAAACTAGGAATCTTAACAAGCAAGTAATCTTGGAATGCAAGAAACTAATTCAATTGACTAAAGCAAGATGTAAATAATTCCAAACTAATAAAATAACATCCAATGTAATTCTATTCTAAACTAAACAAGTAACTATAACTAAGACAAAGCAATCAAGATTTTTGGGTTTTCAAATAAGAATGATAAAAGCAACTCTTGGCTAGACATGGGAATTGGGGTCACTATCCTTGTCTAATAACCATATTTTGACAATTATGAGGAACCAAACTCATTAAGTCTACTTCTATACTTGAAGTATGTTAAATGGTTTAGTCAACATCAACCCATAAGGTCCAACCTAACTACTAATTAACTTAGTAGTAGGCTAGTGTCAATGGCTATCAAATTGACCACTAAGGGTTCCCAAATCATCAAATCCATTAGACCCAATGACTCAAGTTTACCCAATTCCCTTATCCTTGGCCAAGAGTAAAGAGAACTACTCTATAATCAAAGGAAACATTTCATCAAACACATGGTAAGCATTAATAAAAGACCTATTCAAATTGCAATTAAATTGGAACTAACAAGTACCCACTAACAATTATCAATATACAATCACTCAAACAACACAATTAATCATGGAAATCATCAATGTAACATTAGCAATTCAAGATTCACAAAATTCATGAAATGGGTATAAGATGACAATTGACTAGAAATCATAAATCTAACACAAGATCTAAACAAAAGATATGCTAAGGAATTTAAATTAAGCAATCAAAAGTAGTAATTAACAAGATCCAATTCAGAATTCAACAAAGGAAGATCAAATTAAAGCTAGATCTAGAGAGGAACAAGGGTTTCTCTCTCTAGAAGAACAAGAACCAAAAACTAGTTAAAATTGTGTCTAAGTGTAAAATAATTGATCCCCCCTTCCCCCTAGCATCATTGGGTCTTTTCCATGCAGAACCAGCTTGAATTTGGGCCTGATGATCCTCAGAAATCATCAGGCATGATTTCCTTTAATGAGGTCACGTGCAGCTTGCCGCGTGTGCGCGCCATGCGTGCGTGCGCGCCGATTGATTTTGTGATCCACGCGCGCGCGCCATGTACACGTGCGCGTATGTGGAATTTCTCTAATCTGTGCGGATGCGTCCATTCTTGCGCGCCACTTCCAGCTGTCTTCATCCACGCGTGTGCGTGAGGTGCGCGTGCGCGCCCATTTTGAAGTTCCCAAAATCCAAATCTTCATGTTCCTTCCTCTTGTGCATGCTTTCTTTCTCTCTTCTAAGCCATTCTTGCCCTATAAATTCCGAAATCACTCAACAAATACGTCACGGCATCAAATGGTAATAAAAGAGGATCAAAATATAGCAATTTTAAGTCAAAAGAAGCATGTTTTTCATCATGGAGCAATATTAGGAAGAGAACACAAAACCATGCATTTCTTGTGAATAAGTGTGAAAAATATTGACAAAACCCCCTGAATTCTACACAATCTAAACCACAAAATTGGGGTTTATCACGTACGCATGCTGTACAAGTACGCGTCACATGCGACGCACAATTTAATCAGTACGCCGCCAGTTTTCAATTACCCCTTCCCCCAATCCTAATTCCTTTTCCTTCCTAATTCTTTCTTCTTTCTTCCTTCCCTCTTCTTACTTATTACTTCTTCCTTCCTACTTCTTTCTTCTTCCTCTTTTCATCTTCCTCATAAGGTTTCTTCTCTTCCCCTCCTCTACTCTTTCATTCTTCATTTAATTATTGCATTTAATTATTTTTCTTTCTTCTAAATTTCATCTTAGCTTACTTATTTTTGGTTTCTTTTTCATTCCTTTTTCATGTATTTTTAAGTTGGTGTTGGAGCTCTATTTGGGTATTATTTTATTATATTTGAGCTTGTGGATATTATGAGGAGTAGTTTGACAATTGACATGGATGTCATACACACTTGGATTACTTATTTTAATTCGTATTTTCACTTGAACACCTAGTGTTTGTGAAAAAGCCAACATGGCATTTTGAATTCTTTTATACTCTTTTCTTATTACTTTAATGCCTCTTTTTCACAACACTTGCATTCCACATGTATTGGGATTATCATTCACAGTTGTCATCCTACAAGTATTCACCCTTTTCTTCCATGTGATACTTCTTGTTCAATTTGATGCTTGAGTTATACTTCTCATGCCTCTTAATTGCATGCCATACACCCTCTTACATCTTGTTGTTATGAATTGACTTTATAATCCTAATTGATGTCTTACCTACATGTTGTAGCTAACATGTATTTAAGCAATTATCTTTTCTTTGGCATTCATTATCACTTGAAATTTCTTCCTTCCAGTTTTTGCTTTCTATATTTCACCTTCTTCCTCTTGCTTTCTTCCTTAGGATGGGTACCAAGAAAGGAAAAGAGAAGGCTATTGACAAGACACCGGCAAGGAAGGGCACTAAAAGAACTGTGGCTAAGGCACAACCCACTATAAGCGTTAAGCCACCCACGAAGCGGGTGAAGCAGATAATCAAAGTTGATGAAGTGGAAAAGGCGTTCCCTGCTAGGGACTCTGCACGGTTTACTAACCGTTACTGTGAGTAGATGTTCCCCATCCTGGCTGAGAGAAACTACAACAATGAGCACCTACTCATTGTTCCAACATACTTTGTTGATTTTGTGAGCCCCGCATTGCGAGGAGACAGTGGGGATTCTTGAGAAGACAGCCGCGGGAGGTCAATTTGTCATGGGTAGTAGAATTCTACTCCAACTTCTATTCGCTTACCCTGCAGGCTGTTTATGTTCGTCAGAAGCAAGTCCCCGTCTCTGAAGGGGCCATCTAGAGAGTATTGGATCTTCCACCTAGCCCAGAGGGATGGGACGCCTATCAAGAGGCCTTTTTTAAGCGCCAGACATACCAGTTTGACTGAAATAGTGTCCTGGGTGTCATAGCACAACTTGGCAGCAAGTAGATCTACGACAGCATCGGACTCGACCTAAGAGCATTTCAGCTCCTGCACTCACTTTGGAGGCTCACGTGTGGGGACAGATTATGTCCCACTATGTCTTTTTGAGCACTCACGAGTCTACCTTCACTGCAGACATGGCTGTCTTCATCTGGTGCATTCTTATAGAGCAGCCTGGTGCACAAAATTGTGATCCCTGGTGATGGCTCCAAAAATTTAGTGCTCTAATCTTAATTCATAATTTGTCACAACTTCGATACAACTAACCAGCAAGTGCATTGGGTCGTCCAAGTAATAAAACCTTACGTGAGTAAGGGTCGATCCCACAGAGATTGTTGGTATGAAGCAAGCTATGGTAATCTTGTAAATCTCAGTCAGGCGGATATCAAATGGTTATGGAGTTTTTGAATAATAATAATAAATAAACAGAAAATAAAGATAAAAATACTTATGTAATTCATTGGTGAGAATTTCAGATAAGTGTATAGAGATGCTTTCGTTCCTCTGAACCTCTGCTTTCCTGCTGTCTTCATCCAATCCTTCCTACTCCTTTCCATGGCAAGCTTTATATAGGGCATCACCGTTGTCAATGGCTACATCCCATCCTCTCTGTGAAAAAGGTCCAAATGCTCTATCACGGCATGGCTAATCATCTGGAAGTTCTCGATCATACTGGAATAGGATTCACCCTCCTTTTGCATCTGTCACTACGCCCAGCACTCGCGAGTTTGAAGTTCGTCACAGCCATCCCTTCCCAGATCCTACTCGGAATACCACAGACAAGGTTTAGAATTTCTAGATCTCAAGAATGGCCATCCATGGGTTCTAACTTATACCACGAAGATTCTAATATCTCGGACTCAGTCCCATGTATTAGATATCTAAGAGATACTCATTCTAGCTTATTTGCATGTAAAACGGAAGTATTTTTCAGGCACGCGTTCATAAGTGAGAATGATGATGAGCGTCACATAATCCACACATTCATCATGTTCTTGGGTGCGAATGGATATCTTAGAAGCGGAATAAGTTGAATTGAATATAAAACAGTAGTACTTTGCATTAAATCATGAGGAACAGCAGAGCTCCACACCTTAATCTATGGAGTGCAGAAACTCTACCGTTGAAAAATACATAAGTGAAAGGTTCAGGCATGGCCGAATGGCCAGCCCCCAAACGTGATCAATAGATCAAAAGATGTTACTCAAAGATGTAACTTAAAAAAAGATGTAAATACAATAGTAAAAAGTCCTATTTATACTAGACTAGTTACTAGGGTTTACAGAAATAAGTAATTGATGCATAAATCCACTTCCGGGGCCCACTTGGTGTGTGCTTGGGCTGAGCTTGAATTTTACACGTGGAGAGATCATTCTTGGAGTTGAACGCCAGTTTGTAACGTGTTTCTGGCGTTTAACTCCAGACTGCAGCGTAGAACTGGCGTTCAACACCCTTTTGCGTCGTCTAAACTTGGGCAAAGTATGGACTATTATATATTGCTGGAAAGCCCTGGATGTCTACTTTCCAACGCCGTTAAGAGAGCACCATTTGGAGTTCTATAGCTCCAGAAAATCCACTTTGAGTGCAGGGAGGTCAGAATCCAACAGCATCAGCCGTCCTTCTTCAACCTCTGAATCTGATTTTTGCTCAAGTCCCTTAATTTCAGCCATAAAATACCTGAAATCACAGAAAAAACACACAAACTCATAGTAAAGTCCAGAAATGTGAATTTAACATAAAAACTAATAAAAACATCCCTAAAAGTAACTAGATCCTACTAAAAACATACTAAAAACAATGCCAAAAAACGTATAAATTATCCGCTCATCACAACACCAAACTTAAATTGTTGCTTGTCCCCAAGCAACTGAAAATCAAATAGGATAAAAAGAAGAGAATATACTATAAATTCCAAACTATCAATGAAACATAGCTCCAATCAGATGAGCAGGACTTACAACTTTTTGCCTCTTGAATAGTTTTGGCTTCTCACTTTATCCATTGAGGTTCAGAATGATTGGCATCTATAGGAACTCAGAGTTCAGATAGTGTTATTGACTCTCCTAGTTCAGTATGTTGATTATTGAACACAGCTACTTTATGAGTCTTGGCCGTGGCCCTAAGCACTCTGTTTTACAGTATTACCACCGGATACATAAATGCCACAGACACATAACTGGGTGAACCTTTTCAGATTGTGACTCAGTTTTGCTAAAGTCCCCAATTAGAGGTGTCCAGGGTTCTTAAGCACACTCTTTTTTTTTTGCTTTGGACCTTGACTTTAACCGCTCAGTCTCAAGTTTTCACTTGACACCTTCACGCCACAAGCACATGGTTAGGGACAGCTTGGTTTAGCCGCTTAGGCCAGGATTTTATTCCTTTAGGCCCTCCTATCCACTGATGCTCAAAGCCTTGGGATACTTTTTATTTACCCTTGCCTTTTGGTTTTAAGGGTTATTGGCTTTTTGCTCTTGCCTTTTGGTTTTAAGAGCTTTTGGCTTTTTCTGCTTGCTTTTTCTTTTTCTATTGTTTTTTTCTTTTTTTTTTTCGCCATTTTTTTTTCTGCAAGCTTTGTATTCACTGCTTTTTCTTGCTTCAAGAATCATTTTTATGATTTTTCAGATTATCAAATAACATGTCTCCTTGGCATCATTCTTTCAAGAGCCAACATATTTAACATTCTTAAACAACAACTTCAAAAGACATATGCACTGTTCAAGCATTCATTCAGAAAACAAAAAGTATTGTCACCACATCAATATAATTAAACTAAGTTCAAGGATAAATTCAAAACTCATGTACTTCTTGTTCTTTTGAATTAAAACATTTTTCATTTAAGAGAGGTGATGGATTCATATTCACTACTTTAAGGCATAGACACTTAGATACTAATGATCATGTAATAAAGACACAAACTTAGATAAACACTTAACATAAAGAAAACAAAAAACAAAAAATTTGAGAACAAGGAATGAGTCCACCTTAGTGATGGTGGCGTTTTCTTCTTGAGGAACCAATGATGTCCTTGAGCTCTTCTATATCTCTTCCTTGTCTTTGTTGCTCCTCCCTCATATCTCTTTGATCTTATCTAATTTCATGGAGGATGATTGAGTGCTCTTGATGTTCCACCCTTATTTGTCCCATGTTGGAACTCAGTTCTCCTAGGGAGGTGTTGATTTGCTCCCAAAAGTTCTGTGGAGGAAAGTGCATCCCTTGAGGCATCTCAGGGATTTCTTGGTGATGAGCTTCTTCATGTGTCTCTTGAGATCCATGAATGGGCTCTCTTGTTTGCTCCATCCTTTTCTTAGTGATGGGCTTGTCCTCATCAATGAGGATATCTCCCTCTATGTCAATCCCAGCTGAATTGCATATATGGCAAATGAGGTGAGGAAAAGCTAACCTTGCCATAGTGGAGGACTTATCAGCCACCTTGTAGAGTTCTTGAGGTATAATCTCATGAACCTCCACCTCTTCTCCAATCATGATGCTATGGATCATGATGGTCCGATCTATAGTAACTTCAGACCGGTTGCTAGTGGGAATGATTGAGCGTTGAATGAACTCCAACCATCCTCTAGCTACAGGCTTAAGGTCTAGTCTTCTCAGTTGAACCGGTTTGCCTTTTGAGTCAATCTTCCATTGAGCTTCTTCCACACATATGTCCATGAGGACTTGGTCTAACCTTTGATCAAAGTTGACTCTCCTTGTGTAGGGGCGTGCGTTCTCTTCCATCATTGGCAAGTTGAACGCCAACCTCACATTTTCCGGACTAAAATCTAAGTATTTCCCCCAAACCATGGTGAGATAATTCTTTGGGTACGGGTTCTTACTTTGATCATGGTTCCTAGTGATCCAAGCATTAGCATAGAACTCTTGAACCATTAGAATTCTGACTTGTTGGATGGGGTTTGTTAGAACTTCCCAACCTCTTCTATGGATCTCATGTCGGATCTCGGGATACTCATTTTTCTTGAGTTTGAAAGGGACCTCGGGGATCACCTTCTTCTTGGCCACAACATCATAGAAGTGGTCTTGATGGGTTTTGGAGATGAATTTTTCCATCTCCCATGACTCGGAGGTGGAAGCTTTTGTCTTTCCTTTTCCTTTTCTAGAGGATTCTCCGGTCTTAGGTGCCATCAATGGTAATGAAAAAAAAAAAGCTTATGCTTTTTCCACACCAAACTTAGAATATTGCTCGCCCTCGAGCAAGAGAAGAAAGAAGAGATGAAGAAGAGGAAGAAATGGAGGAGAGGGAGAGAGGTTTGTGTTTCGGCCAAGAAGAGGAAGAGAGGGTTGTGTTGTGTGAAAATAAAGAAGAATGGAGGGGTTTATATAGTGAAGGGAGAGGGGTTAGGTTCGGCCATTTAGGATGGGTTTGGGTGGGAAAGTGATTTTGAATTTTGAAGGTAGGTAGGGTTTATGAGGTAGGTTTATGGGGAAGAGTGGATGGATGTGAGTGGTGAATGGGTAATAGGGAAGAGAGATTAAGGTGATTGGTGAAGAGTTTTGGGGAAAGGTGTTTATTGGGAAGAGAGGATGAATGAGAAGAGGGAAGAGTATGAGTGGAGGTAAGTGGGGATCCTGTGGGATCCATAGATGCTGAGGTGATCCTGTGGGGTCCACAGATCCTCAGGTGTCAAGGAATTGCATCCTTGCACCAATTAGGCATGTAAAATGCCTTTGCATGCAATTCTGGCGTTTAAACACCAAATTGGTGCTTGTTTTGGGCGTTCAGCGCCAGATCCATGCTTTGTTCTGGCGTTGAACGCCAGCCAGATGCTCCTTACTGGCGTTTAAACGCCAGTAAGTCCTTCCTCCAGGGTGTGATTATTCTTCTGCTGTTTTTGATTCTGTTTTTGATTTTTCTATTTATTTTGTGACTCCACATGATCATGAACCTAATAAAACATGAAAGAACAATAAAATAAAAATAAAATTAGATAAATAAAAATTGGGTTGTCTCCCAACAAGCGCTTCTTTAATGTCAATAGCTTGATAGTGGGCTCTCATGGAGCCACACAGGTGATCAGGTCAATTTTATAGAGTCCCAACACCAAACTTAGAGTTTGGATATGGGAGTTCAACACCAAACTTAGAGTTTGAATGTGGGGGCTTTAGTTGACTCTGTACTGAGAGAAGCTTACTGTGCCTCTTTTCCATGTTTACAGAAGGATGACCTTGAGTTTTAAACACAAGGGAGTCCTCATTCAATTGAAGGACTAGTTCACCTCTGTCTACATCAATCACAGCTCTTGCTGTGGCTAGGAAGGGTCTTCCAAGAATGATGGATTCATCCTTATCCTTCCCAGTATCCAGGATTATGAAATCAGCAGGGATGTAAAGGCCTTCAACATTTACTAACACGTCCTCTACTTGTCCATAAGCCTCTTTTCTTGAGTTGTCTGCCATCTCTAATGAGATTTTAGCAGCTTGCACCTCAAAAATTCCAGTTTTTCCATTACAGAGAGTGGCATTAGGTTTATTCCTGACCCAAGGTCACATAGAGCCTTCTCAAAGGTTATGGTGCCTATGGTACAAGGTATTAGGAACTTTCCAGGATCCTGTTTCTTCCGAGGCAATCTCAGTTGATCCAATGCATTTAGTTCATTGGTGAACAGGGGAGGTTCATCTCCCCAAGTTTCATTACCAAATAAATTGGCATTCAGCTTCATGATTGCACCAAGGAACTTGGCAACTTGCTCTTCAGTAACATCTTCATTCTCTTCAGAAGAAGAATACTCTTCAAAGCTCATGAATGGCATAAGGAGGTTCAATGGAATCTCTATGGTCTCTAGATGAGTCTCAGATTCCTTTGGTTCCTTAGAGGGAAACTCCTTATTGATCATTGGATGTCCCAGGAGGTCTTCCTCCTTGGGATTCACGTCCTCCCCTTCCTCCTTGGATTCGGCCATGATGGTTATATCAATGGCCTTGCACTCTCCTTTTGGATTTTCTTCTGTATTGCTTGGGAGAGCACTAGGAGGGGTTTCAGTGATCTTCTTACTCAGCTGGCCCACTTGTGCCTCCAAATTTCTAATGGAGGACCTTATTTCATTCATGAAACTCAGAGTGGCCTTAGATATATCAGAGACTAAGTTTGCTAAATTAGAGGTATTTTGTTCAGAGTTCTCTGTCTGTTGCTGAGTGGATGATGGAAAAGGCTTGCTATTGCTAAACCTGTTTCTTCCACCATTATTAAAGCCTTGTTGAGGCTTTTGTTGATCCTTCCATGAGAGATTTGGGTGATTTCTCCATGAGGGGTTATAGGTGTTTCCATAGGGTTCACCCATGTAATTCACCTCTGCAATTGCAAGATTCTCAGGATCATAAGCTTCTTCTTCAGAAGATGCCTCTTGAGTACTGTTGGATGCAGCTTGCATTCCATTCAGACTCTGAGAAATCATATTGACCTGCTGAGTCAATATTTTATTCTGGGCCAATATGGCATTCAGAGTATCAATTTTAAGAACTTCCTTCTTCTGAGGTGTCCCATTACTCACAGGATTCCTCTCAGAAGTGCACATGAACTGGTTGTTAGCAACCATGTCAATGAGTTCTTGAGCTTCTGCAGGTATTTTCTTTAGGTGAATGGATCCACCTGCAGAAGTATCCAATGACATCTTAGCTAATTCAGACAGACCATCATAGAATATATCCAGGATGGTCCATTCTGAAAGCATGTCAGAAGGACACTTTTTGGTCAGTTCCTTGTATCTCTCCCAAGCTTCATAGAGGGATTCACCTTCTTTCTGTCTGAAGGTTTAAACATCCATTCTAAGCTTACTCAGCTTTTGATGAGGAAAGAACTTGGCTAAGAAAGCCTTGACCAGCTTATCCCAAGAGTTCAGGCTATCCTTAGGTTGAGAGTCCAACCATATTCTAGCTCTGTCTCTTACAGCAAATGGGAAAAGCATGAGCCTGTAGACTTCAGGATCTACTCTATTAGTCTTAACAGTGTCACATATCTGCAAGAATTCAGTTAAGAACTGAAAGGGATCTTCAGATGGTAGTCCATGAAACTTGCAGTTTTGTTGCATCAGAGAAACTAATTGAAGTTTAAGCTCAAAATTGTTTTCTCCAATGGTAGGGATGGAGATGCTCCTTCCATGTAAATTGGAATTAGGTGCAGTAAAGTTACCAAGCATCCTCCTTGCATTATTATTATTTTCGGCTGCCATCTCCTCTTCCTGTTCGAAAATTCCTGTAAGGTTATCTCTGGATTGTTGTATTTTAGCTTCTCTTAGTTTTCTCTTCAGAGTCCTTTCAGGTTCAGGATCTTCTTCAACAAGAATGTTCTTGTCCTTGCTCCTGCTCATATGACAAAGAAGGGAATAACAAAGAAAATATGGAATCCTCTATGTCACAGTATAGAGATTCCTTTGTGTGAGTAGAAGAAAAGAAGAGTAGAAGAGAAAAGAAAGGAGAATCCAAACAGAAGGGTGAGGATAGGAGCAGTGATTTGAGATGAAAAGAAGTGTTAGTAAGTAAATAAATAAATAGAAGGAGATGGGAGAGAGGAAATTTCGAAAAATAAATTTTGAAAAATAGTTAATGATTTTCGAAAATTAAGATAAAATTAAAATTAAAATTAAAAATTGAAACAATTAATTAATTAAAAAGAATTTTTGAAAAAGAGGGAGGTATTTTCGAAAATTAGAGAGGGATAGTTAGTTAGGTAGTTTTGAAAGAGATAAGAAACAAACAAAAAGTTAATTAGTTAGTTGAAACAAATTTTGAAAATCAAAATTTTTTTTAAAAGATAAGAAGATAAGAAGTTAGAAAAGATATTTGAAAAAGATAAGATAAAAAGATATTTTTGAAAAGATATGATTGAAATTAGTTTTGAAAAAGATTTGATTTTTTTTAAATCACAATTAATGACTTGATTCACAAGAAATCACAAGATATGATTCTAGAACTTAAAGTTTGAATCTTTCTTAACAAGTAAGTAACAAACTTGAAATTTTTGAATCAAAACATTAATTGTTGATGATATTTTTGAAAATATGATGTAAAATTAAGAAAAATATTTTTAAAAAATATTTTTAAAATTTTTGAAAATAAATAAGAAAAATGAAAAAGATTTGATTTTTGAAAAAGATTTTGAAAAAGATAAGATTTTTAAATTGAAAATTTGATTTGACTCATAAGAAACAATTGAATTTTAAAATTTTTTGAAAAAGTCAATCCAAATTTTCGAAATTTATGAGAGAAAAAAGGAAAGATATTTTTTTTTATTTTTGAATTTTTAATGATGAAAGAGAAAAACAAAAAAAAATGACTCACAACATGAAAATTATGAATCAAAACACATGATGCATGCAAGAACACTATGAATGTCAAGATGAACACCAAGAACACTTTGAATGTCAAGATGAACATCAAGAACTTATTTTTGAAAAATTTTCAAGAAAAGAAAACATGCAAGACACCAAACTTAGAAATTTTTCATGCATAGACACTATGAATGCAAGAATGCATATGAAAAACAAGAAAAGACACAAAACAAGAAAATATGAAGATCAAACAAGAAGACTTGCCAAGAACAACTTGAAGATCATGAAGAACACTATGAATGCATGAATTTTCGAAAAATGCATATATTTTTTAGAAAAAAATGCAATTGACACCAAACTTAAAAATTGACTCAAGACTCAAACAAGAAATACAAAATATTTTTTATTTTTATGATTTTATAATTTTTTTTTATTTTTTTGAAAATTAATGTGAAAAAGAAAAATAAAGATTCCAAAATTTTTAATATGAATTCCAGGAATATTGCACTCTTAGTCTAAAGCTCCAATTAGAGGGTTAGACATGGCTTAATAGCCAGCCAAGCTTTAGAAGATACAAATCAGTCATACAATAACAAATTTGATTAGCAACAACTAGCTTGCTCTTGTAATGATGACTTGGGAGCCTCAGTCCAAATGAATTTAGACGTGGCTCTACAGCCAGCCAGACTTCTACATGCTTCATGAAACACTAGAATTCATTCTTAAAAATTCTAAAGAAAAATATATTTTTTTTTATGAAATTTTTTTTTTTCGAATATTAATTGGGAAAAATGAAAAAGAAGAAAATATTTTTGAAAAATTTTTGAAAGCTTTTTGAAAATAAAATAAGAAGAAAATTACCCAATCTGAACAACACGATGAACCGTCAGTTGTCCAAACTCGAACAATCCCCGGCAACGGCGCCAAAAACTTGGTGCACGAAATTGTGATCCCTGGTGATGGTTCCATAAACTTGGTGCTCTAATCTTAATTCATAATTTGTCACAACTTCGATACAACTAACCAGCAAGTGCACTGGGTCGTCCAAGTAATAAAACCTTACGTGAGTAAGGGTCGATCCCACGGAGATTGTTGGTATGAAGCAAGCTATGGTCATCTTGTAAATCTCAGTCAAGCGGATATCAAATGGTTATGGAGTTTTCGAATAATAATAATAAATAAACAGAAAATAAAGATAGAAATACTTATGTAATTCATTGGTGAGAATTTCATATAAGTGTATAGAGATGCTTTTGTTCCTCTGAACCTCTGCTTTCCTGCTGTCTTCATCCAATCCTTCCTACTCCTTTCCATGGCAAGCTTTATATAGGGCATCACCGTTGTCAATGGCTACATCCCATCCTCTCTGTGAAAAAGGTCCAAATGCTCTGTCACGGCACGGCTAATCATCTGGAAGTTCTCGATCATACTGGAATAGGATTCAACCTCCTTTTGCGTCTGTCACTACGCCCAGCACTCGCGAGTTTGAAGTTCGTCACAGCCATCCCTTCCCAGATCCTACTCGGAATACCACAGACAAGGTTTAGACTTTCCGGATCTCAGGAATGGCCATCCATGGGTTCTAACTTATACCACGAAGATTCTAATATCTCGGACTCGGTCCCCTGTATTAGATATCTAAGAGATACTCATTCTAGCTTGTTTGCATGTAGAACGGAAGTGTTTGTCAGGCACGCGTTCATAAGTGAGAATGATGATGAGCGTCACATAATCATCACATTCATCATGTTCTTGGGTGCGAATGGATATCTTAGAAGCGGAATAAGTTGAATTGAATATAAAACAGTAGTACTTTGCATTAAATCATGAGGAACAGCAGAGCTCCACACCTTAATCTATGGAGTGCAGAAACTCTACCGTTGAAAAATACATAAGTGAAAGGTTCAGGCATGGCCGAATGGCCAGCCCCCAAACGTGATCAATAGATCAAAAGATGTTACTCAAAGATGTAACTAAAAAAAAAAGATGTAAATACAATAGTAAAAAGTCCTATTTATACTAGACTAGCTACTAGGGTTTACAGAAATAAGTAATTGATGCATAAATCCACTTCCGGGGCCCACTTGGTGTGTTCTTGGGCTGAGCTTGAAGTTTACACGTGGAGAGGTCATTCTTGGAGTTGAACGGCAGTTTGTAACATGTTTCTGGCGATCAACTCTAGTTCGTGATGTGTTTCTAGCGTTTAACTCCAGACTGCAGCGTAGAACTGGCGTTCAACGCCTTTTTGCGTCGTCTAAACTTGGGCAAAGTATGGACTATTATATATTTCTGGAAATCCCTGGATGTCTACTTTCCAACGCCGTTGAGAGCGCACCATTTGAAGTTCTGTAGCTCCAGAAAATCCACTTTGAGTACAGGGAGGTCAGAATCCAACAGCATCAGCAGTCCTTTTTCAACCTCTGAATCTGATTTTTGCTCAAGTCCTTCAATTTCAGCCAGAAAATACCTAAAATCGCAGAAAAACACACAAACTCATAGTAAAGTCCAGAAATGTGAATTTAACATAAAAACTAATAAAAACATCCTTAAAAGTAACTAGATCCTACTAAAAATATACTAAAAACAATGCCAAAAAGCGTATAAATTATCCGCTCATCACAGCCCCTCAACTTACCCAGACACATCCGGCAAGCCATGGGACACGTACAGATTGCGGGTAACCTACCCTTTCCCGCCTTAGTTTCGGATCTTGTCTCTGCAGCATGAGTCTCTTATAGGGCTGGAGATACCAAGGAGATGATCCCAAGAGCTGATCAGTATGTCCCGAACGGGAAGTACATCAGACCCCCAGTACCCTCTGCCAGCCGACATCCCGGCCCATCTTCGGACACTCCTACTACGTCCGCCCCGCCATCACCCACACCTCCTACACCATCCACTACTCAGATGTTCCTTCAGATCCTTCAGAGGTTAGACCGGCAAGACTAGCAAATGTAGCGTCGTAACAAGCGCCGATACACCTATCTGAAGGAGGTCATTGCTAGTGCTCACCCACCTCCAGAAGAGAAGGACACCCCGGACTCCCCTTCATCCAGTAGCACAGGGAGCCATGGCGAACCAGATAGCGGAGGCGATGCTTCTAGCCCTACTTTGCTCTTTACTGATGGCACGGAGGACTGTGCCAAGCCTTAAGTGTGGGGAGGCTAGTCCGTGACTTCCAGAGGTAACTTCTCTCTCTTAACACAAACATTTTAGTTTTTCCTTTTGTTAGATAGGATAGATTGCATGATAATAATTATTTGCATGTATGTTCTGCTTGGTTGAAATAATGAGTTTCTTTTCAAGACCCTATTTTATAGTATTTCACTAATTTAAATTGAAAATTTGTGTTAAACTTGTTTGAAGATTGTATTTGGAACATGGTGTATAGCTAAGAACACACAACCTGTGAGATTTTGAGCTTAATTATATGGTTACATTATTTAATCATGATTAGTATTCTTGTGTGTTCTCTTCTCTACAATTGTAATCTATAGTTTGTTCCACTCTATATGTCCATTGTTTAGTGTATTTACATGCATACATATGATTGAGGCCATTAATTGTTATTATCCCACTTATCCCAAATAGCCTACCATTTCAATTACCCTTGTTTGCCAATTTGAGCTTTTTAACCCCATTTGTTCTGTATTTCACCACATCACTAGCCTTAAGTGGAAAAATAATTAATTACCCCAATTAAATCTTTGGTTAGCTTAAGATAGAGATTGCGTGTCAACTAAGTGTGGGGAATTGTGGAAACTTGGGTTGATGAGAAAGTGTTGACAAGATATTGGGAATTTGGGTGCTTACTCATGTGAAACCAGAAAAATCATATGTATTGAAATGTTATGTTTGCTTTCATAAAAAAATAATAATTATTGCAATATAAATAAATAGATAAATAAATAGGGGATAAAATTACCCCAATGCTAAGTTTAATAAAAGATCAATGCATATGTGGTGAAATTAAAGAAATTTGATACATGAGTATGTGAAATACACAAAAAGTGAGATTATGGGTAGCTAGGCATAATTTTAGAATTATATAGAGTGTGTGTATGTTAGGTGATAGCTTAGGTTAGTCAAAAATTCATATTATAGCTCACTTAGCCATACATATATCCTCACCCTCACCTTGGCCCCATTACAACCCTGAAAAGACCTCATGATGTTTGCATTGGTATACTAAATATTTGTTAATTAGTTAGATGAAGAACAAAGTTTAGAAAGCATGACTAGAGAAGAGTAGAGTGGATTAACCCTATACACTTGAGCGATTAGAGCGCATATACACTACCAGTGAGGGTTCAATACTTGATTCTGTGTTCCCTACTTTCATGAGCTATATTTTTACAAGTTTACTTGTCTTTTATTGTATGATTTGAATTAGTAAAATTTTGATTTATATTTGTCTTGGAGAACTTGTTCACTTTTAACTAAGTAGGTAGAAGCATCTTAGCATATAGTTGCACTTATAGATTGCATTGCATTGCATGAGTCTTACTTTTCCCCCATTCATTCTTTCTATCTCCTTGAGCTTAGCATGAGGACATGCTAATGTTTAAGTGTGGAAAAATTGATAAACCACTATTTTATGGTTTATCTTGTACTCAATTGAGTGATTTTTATCAAGTCCTTGCACACTTATTCATACAATTTGTATGATTTTACAATTCCTTCCCAATTTCGTTATGTGATTGAAAACTTGCTTTCTAAGCCTTTAAATTATCAATTTTTAATTCTCCTTTATACGATTTGATGCCGTGATCTGTGTGTTAAGTGTTTTCAGGCTTTATAGGGCAGGAATAGCTTAGAGGATGGAAAGGAAGCTTGCAAAAATGGAAGGAACACAAGAAACAAAGGAGATGACCAGCGAAGATTGACGCGCACGCATGGCTCACGCGTGCGCGTGATTTGGAGAATTTCACAGCGACGCGTGCCCGTACCTGACGCGTACGCGTGATAGCGAGATTGTACAGCGACGCGTGCGCATACCTGACGCGTACGTGTGACACGCGAAGAAGACCATCGACGCGTACGCGTGACATGCGCCACGTGCGAAAAATGCAGAAGACGCCGGGGGCGATTTTGGGCTAAGTTTGGACCCAGTTTTCGGCCCAGAAACACTTACTAGAGCCAGGGGACAAGCAGAGACTCAACAGACATTCACATTACGCATAGTTTTAGTTTTAGTTTTTGAATCTTAAAGAGGGATTTCTACTACTTCATCTAGGGTTCTTCACATTCATAGTATTAGAGTTTTATGCTTTTGATTTGGATATTGAGAAGAGTCACTACCTCCGTTGAAGTTTCCATTATTCTAGTTTGTTTCCTCATTCCTTACTTTTTAATTACCCATTAACCCTCTTCAGATATGGATGTTTATGGTTTTGGAATTTATTAATGCGAAGAATTATTTTTACCTTTAATTAATTTCCAGTTGTTATTTAATATATCATGTCTTCTTCTTATTCTCTTTACATGCCTGTGAACGTAGTATTCATGTCAATGGAGTAGACTCCTAACTTGACTTTGGAGTTGATTAATAGGAGAACCTTGAGTTGGAATACTCAAGTGTTAATTTTAATTGGGAGTTGTTGGCTGACTCTCTAGTCTCTAACTCTAATCCTTCCTTAAGGAGAGGATTAGGACTTGAGGTTCAGAGTTGGTTAGTTAGTTACTTGACTTTCCTTTACCAGGTAAGGGTTGACTAAGTAGAACAACAACCTCTTATAATTATACTTGGAAAAATCTAATAAGGATAGAACTTCCGATTAATCTTCTCCGGGTTAAGGCTTTTTATTTCAATTACATAAAACCTCTTGTTAATTTTCATTGCTTTAATTTACAATTATTTATTTTTCTATTCTCCAACTTAAAAATTTCTCGGAAAACTCCTGACCAATAACTGGCACTCTTTTGTCAACTCGTTAGGAGATGACCAGGGATTTCTACTCCCAGTATTTTTATTCTCAATTTGTGACAAATCTTTCTAAATTGATAAGCGGAATTTTCGTTGGTTAAGAACTGTACTTGCAACGCTATTTCTACTATAAATTCTTAATCAGCAATTTTTCACTACGTCAATGGTAAAATTACAAGAATAATAAAATCTACTTCTACCAAATACAAGAAATTAACACTAACAACTCAATTAAATATCAAAGAAACATAAAACATAAATTGCATTAAAGAAAATCCAAATCCAACAAGAGTGCATCAACATAAAAGTGACATGAAAGGGAAATTAACAAGAGAACTAAGAAGAACAAAGATATAAGAACTAGAAATTGTAAAGAAAACAAGATGAAAACAAGAATTAAAGACTAAACCTAGAAGAGATCTACCCTAAATCTACCCTAATTCTAGAGAGAAGAGGGAGCTTCTCTCTCTAGAAAACTACCTAAAGCATGGTCCTAATCTAATCTAATTGCTCCCCCCTTGACCCATCTTGAGTTCTGCATCAAATAGCCTCAGAAATGAGTTAGATTTGGGCCTGAGAAGCTCAGAAATCGCCACCAGCGAATTCACTTTAATGAGGTCATGTGATCAGCGTCACGCGTGCGCGTCGCTGGTAAATTTCCTCCTCACGCGTATGCGTGGGTGACGCGTGCGCATGGCCATGAATGTCCTTCTTACTCGTAATCGTGGATGACGTGTGCACGTGGCCTTCAATTCTCCAAATGCTCATTTTTTCTAGAATTCTCCACTTTGCATGCTTTTCTCTTCACTTCCTCCATCCAATACTTGCCTTATGAACCTGAAATCACTCAACAAACATATCAAGGCATCGAATGGAATTAAAGTGAATTAAATTTAGCTATTTAAGGCCTAAAAAGCATGTTTTCACTCTTAAGCACAAATTTAGAGAGAATTATAAAACCATACTATTTTATTGAATAAATGTGAGATAAGTTGATAAAATCTCCTAAATTAAGCACAAGATAAACCACAAAATTGGGGTTTATCAAACCTCTCCACACTTAAACTAAGCATGTCCTCATGCAAAACTCAAGAAAAAAACAAAGGGTATCAACATTTATTCAATGCAAATAAACTATCTAAATGCATCCTATCTATATGCAATCTAAATGAATGCATCTACTTAGTTAAAATAAATCAATTTCCAAGAATACATATTTGAATACAAGGGCTAAAGGTATTAACAACCAAATTAAACCTACAATTGAATTGATTTATTAAAAAGAAGTTTACAAACTTGCAGGAAAGGAGATGATCATAGGTGAAAAACATGTAATTGAGCAATCGAACCCTCATCGGATGTGTATCCGCTCTAGTCGCTCAAATGTATTAGGTTGATCCACTCAATTCTCCCCTAATCATGTTTTTCAAGATTTGTTTTTCATCTAACAATCAACAATTTTTCAATGCATGCATACAAATATCATGAGGACTTATCCATAGGTTGTAATGGGGCTAGGGTCAAGGTAGGATTGTATTTGGTTAAGTGAGCTTGAAATTTGAATATTTGATTGACTTAAACTTCCTACCTAACCTATATAACAACCTATATAATTCTAAACAAACTTAACTACCCATTCTTTACTTTTTCACACACTCACACATTCTCTTTTTTATCACAACCCATATGCATTGGTTATTATTGAACTTTACTTTGGGACATTTTGTCCCATTTTTATTGCTTTTCTTTTTTTTCTTTCTTTTTATTTTTCTATATATATTTTTTTCTTTTTATTTTACTTTTGTTTTTCTCTTTTTCTTTTTATGAATTATATATAAAGGTACCAATGCATATGGTTTAAACATTTAATGCATGAGTATGTACCCAATTCCCAAAATTTTGACAAAAATATAAAAAACACCCTTTTATCCCAACCAATGTTCCCAACTCTCCCACAATTAAATGATAAACACTCTCACTAGCCTAAGCTAATCAAAGATCCAAACAAGGGACATTTATTATTTTTCGCTTGAAGACTTGTAATGTGCTAAAATTAAGAACAAATGGGTTGAGCATAAGCTCAAAGTTGGCTAACCATGGTAGATAAAAGGTAAGGCCATTTGGGTAAGTGAGCTTAATAAAATGATGGCCTCGATTATATAAATGCATGTATACACAAAATAATGGACATAAAGTATCAAACAAATCAAAGATTGCAATCATAGAAAGTGAATAATATACACAAGAATGAAAATAGTGGTTATATGATGTAACCACACAATTAGGCTCAAAATCTCACATGCTTATGTATTCTTAGCTTAAAACATTTTCCACAATATATATATTTCAAGCAAGTTCTAAAAAATTTTTTTTCTCAAATCAGTTGGGGTGCCCTATAGATAAAAGTCCTTGGAAAATTTTATTATTTTGACTAAGCTTATTATATATATATGCAAAACAAGAAAATGCAATTAAAAATCCTAAAAGGCCTAAAAATGAAATGCCAAAGTGTTGGAATTAGAAATTTGTCACACAAAAATGCCGACTGGTCGGACGACCTCCCCACACTTAAAAGTTTGCAGCGTCTTCGGTGCATTCAAAGATGAGCAAGGGGGTACGGCGACTCTCCGGATTGCCACCTTCAGCTGGTGGATCAACTGGCTGCTGCATGTTCTTTCTCTCACTTCCGTTTTTGCTTATGACAAATCATCATGAGCAATAGGAAACAAGATAATAAGAAAAGTAAATGTAAAAGCAAGGAAGCATAGATTGTTGGAATGAGGGGAGAATTACTAGAATGGAGTGAGTGAATTAGTTTGTGACATGAAGGAAGAATAGTGTGTGAGTTCTAAGTTTGCACGTGGTACACATACTAGTATAAAAAGCCATGTCACAATTACACAAAAGAAGTATGCACTTCACTCATTCTAGTGTGCTTGAAATACTTCAAAGTAACTTGTAAGTTAAGATAAGCAAATAAGTGATAAAGAAGCATGAAAGCACTCAAACAAATAATCAAGCAATTGTGAATTGGATAATGAATGGACATTGATTGATGTGTAAGTAAGCGTAGTGAACCAAATAAAATATAGAGCTCACACATCAAACAATGACACATATTGAAGTTTGTTTGCAACACATAAGTGACATAAAGGTGGAACACATGGGTGCTATGGAACTTAGGAAAAAGAAGATAGAAGTGAAAATGAAGCACATAGCAAGCATGGTCCACAAAGCTTTACAAAGCTCAAAAATATGTCACTAGGTAAGCTTTCGATCCAATTCCACAATTCCAAAATCTCAATGCGTGAAATAGGTGATGTGAATAAGGATCAATCATAAAAAAAACATCACTTAACAAAAAATGCATTGATAGTACACAAATTGCCTCATCATAGATAATGAGATCAAATCACATGGTGGCCAAAATATGTAATTCAAAAGATTTAGAAAGCTTTGAAGGCAATGTTATACACTTGGTATTCACAAATGTTAAACATGAAGAATTCAAAACCAAATAACAAATTATGACCTCAATAAAAGAAATCCAACAATGAATAATTTTAGTATCAAGAACCAGCAAATCAAATTAATAATCCAACACTTATAATGAAAAATAATAAATTAAACAAAAATTAAACTAACTAAATAACCAACTAACTAAAAGAAATGGTGGTAGATGGTGATTGGTAGTGTCGGATGATGGTTGAAGGGTGGAAAGAAAAGAAGAGAAGAGAAGGGAAGAAAAGAAATGGAAAGAAGAGAAGAAAAGAAGTAAGTGAAACTGGGTAGGGAGTCACGTGTACGCTTCATGTCACGCGTACGCGTGAATGGCCAAAGTGAGGTGCGACGCGTATGCATCGTTGACGGGTGAAGAGAGAGACGCTTCACCACACTACACGCGCAACTCTCTGGTTTTTGTACTGACCTGAAAAATTTGGGGGGTCACGTGTACGCGGGGGCGAGTGATGAGCGGATAATTTATACGCTTTTTGGCATTGTTTTTAGTATGTTTTTAGTAGGATCTAGTTATTTTAGGGATGTTTTCATTAGTTTTTATGTTAAATTCACATTTCTGGACTTTACTATGAGTTTGTGTGTTTTTCTGTGATTTCAGGTATTTTCTGGCTGAAATTGAGGGACTTGAGCAGAAATCAGATTCAGAGGTTGAAAAAGGACTGCTGATGCTGTTGGATTCTGACCTCCCTGCACTCAAAGTGAATTTTCTGGAGCTACAGAACTCGAAATGGCGCGCTTCCAATTGCGTTGGAAAGTAGACATCCAGGGCTTTCCAGCAATGTATAATAGTCCATGCTTTGGCCAAGAATAGACGACGTAAACTGGCGTTCAACGCCAGCTCTCTGCCCAAATCTGGCGTCCAGCGCCAGAAAAGGATCCAAAACCAGAGTTGAACGCCCAAACTGGCACAGAAGCTGGCGTTCAACTCCACAAATGGCCTCTGCACGTGCAACACTCAGGCTCAGCCCAAACACACACCAAGTGGGCCCCGGAAGTGGATTTATGCATCAACTACTTACTTCTGTAAACCCTAGTAGCTAGATTATAATAAATAGGACCTCTTACTATTGTATTAGGCATCTTTGGATTACCTTATGATCCTTTGATCACGTATTGGGGGCTGGCCATCTCGGCCATGCCTGGACCTTCACTTATGTATTTTTAACGGTAGAGTTTCTACACTCCATAGATTAAGGTGTGGAGCTCTGCTGTTCCTCAAAGATTAATGCAAAGTACTACTGTTTTCTATTCAATTCTTCTTATTTATCTTCTAAGATATCCATTCGCACCCAAGAACGTGATGAAGGTGATGATTATGTGTGACGCTCATCATCCTTCTCCCTTATGAAGGCGTGCCTGACAAACACTTCCGTTCTACATGAAAAAAGCTAGAATGAATATCTCTTAGATCTCTTAACCAGAATCTTTGTGGCGTAAGCTAGAATGATGGCGGCATTCAAGAGAATCCGGAAGGTCTAAACCTTGTCTGTGGTATTCCAAGTAGGATTCAATGATTGAATGACTGTGACGAGCTCCGAACTCGCGATTGCAGGGCGTTAGTGACAGACGCAAAAGGATAGTAAATCCTATTCTGGCATGATCGAGAACCGACAGATGAATAGCCGTACCGTGACAGGGTGCGTGAGCATATTATTCACTGAGAGGATAAGATGAAGCCATTGACAAGGGTGATGCCTCCAGACGATTTGCCGTGCCGTGACAGGGCATTGGATCATTTTCCCGTGAGATGACCGAAAGTAGCCATTGACAGTGGTGATGTATCACATAAAGCCAGCCATGGAAAGGAATGAGACTGATTGGATGAAGATAGCAGGAAAGCAGAGGTTCAGAAGAACGAAAAGCATCTCCATTCGCTTATCTGAAATTCCTACCAATGAATTACATAAGTATCTCTATCCCTATTTTATTATATAATATTCGAAAACACCATTATCACTTTATATCTGCCTGACTGAGATTTACAAGGTGACCATAGCTTGCTTCATACCAACAATCTCCGTGGGATTCGACCCTTACTCACGTAAGGTATTACTTGGACGACCCAGCGCACTTGCTGGTTAGTTGTATCGAAGTTGTGACATATTATGAATGTGTAATCATGATTACGCGTACCAAGTTGCTCACCTGCCAGGAATAGTTTGAGCCTGGACATCACAATTTCGTGCACCAAGTTTTTGGCGCCGTTGCCGGGGATTGTTCGAGTTTGGACAACTGACGGTTCATCTTGTTGCTCAGATTAGGTAATTTTCTTTTTGTTTTCTTTTCAAAAATTTTTCAAAAATATTTCAAAATTTTCTCACTTGTTTTCGAAAAAAAAAATTGTTTTCAAAAATATTATTTTTCTTCAGAATTTTTAAGAATGAATTCTAGAGTTTCATGAAGCATGTTGAAGCCTATCTGGCTGTAAAGCCATACCCAAACTACTTTGGAATTGGCATTCAACTAATCACTCCAGTCCATGTAATTATATGCTAAAGCTTGGCTGGCTATTAAGCCATGCCTGACCCTTTGATTGGAGCTTTAAGACTAACATGGCAAGATTCCTGGAATTCATATTAAAAATTTTGAAATCCTTATTTTTATTTTTCACAATAATTTTTGAAAAAAAAATAATAAATAAAAATACAAAAAAAAATTAGAAAATCATAAAAATCAAAAATATTTTTGTGTTTCTTGTTTGAGTCTTGAGTCATGTTATAAGTTTGGTGTCAATTGCATATGCATCTTGCATTTTTTCGAAAATATCATGCATTAATAGTGTTCTTCATGATCTTCAAGTTGTTCTTGGTAAGTCTTCTTGTTTGATCTTGATGATTTTTTGTTTTGTGTCTTTTATTGTTTTTCATATGCATTCTTGAATTCTTAGTGTCTAAGCATTAAAGAATTCTAAGTTTGGTGTCTTGCATGTTTTCTTTGCATTAAAATTTTTCAAAATTATGTTCTTGATGTTCATCATGACATTCATAGTGTTCTTGGTGTTCATCTTGACATTCATAGCATTCTTGCATGCATTCATTGTTTTGATCTAAAAATTTCATGCATTGCATCATTTTTCTTGTTTTTCTCTCTCATCAAATTCAAAATTGAGTTGACTTTTTCAAAAATTTTTAAAAATCAAAGTTGTTCCTTATGAGTCAAATCAAATTTTCAATTTGAAAATCTTATCTTTTTCAAAATCTTTTTCAAAAATCAAATCTTTTTCAAAATTCTTAGTTATTTTCGAAAATTAAAAAAATATTTTTCAAAAATATTTTTCTTATTTTTATATCAAATTTTCGAAAATAACATAATCAATTAATGTTTTGATTCAAAAATTTGAAGTTTGTTACTTGCTTGTTAAGAAAGATTCAAACTTTAAGTTCTAGAATCATATCTTGTGATTTCTTATGAATCAAGTCATTAATTGTGATTTTAAAAATCAAATCTTTTTCAAAACTAATTTCAATCATATCTTTTCAAAAATATCTTCTTATCTTATCTTTTTCAAATATATCTTTTCAAAATATCTTTTCTAACTTCCTAACTTCTTATCTTTTCAAAATTTGTTTCAACTAACTAACTAACTTTTTGTTTGTTTCTTAACTTTTTCAAAACTACCTAACTAACTCTCTCTCTCTAATTTTCGAAAATATCTTCCCTCTTTTTCAAAAATTTCTTTTTAATTAACTAATTATTTTTATTTTTAATTTTAAAAAAAAAATTTTCAAAAAAATACTAACAATTTTCAAAAACCATTTTCGAAAATCACTAACTCTTTTTCAAAATAATTTTCGAAAATTATCCCTCCCCCATCTTATTCTATTTATTCATTCATATCCTAACATCTCATCTCACATCTCTGCCATCCTCACAGTTGTGTTTCTTTCATTATATTACATTCTTTGTCTCCCCCTCTTCTTCCACTCACACAGGGATCCCTATACTGTGGTATAAAGGATCTCTATTATTATTATTATTTTTCTGTGCCTTCTTCTTTGTCATATGAGCAGGAGCAAGGATAAGAACATTCTTGTGGAAGCAGATCCAGAACCTGAAAGGACTCTGAAGAAAAAAAAAATTAAGAGAAGCTAAAATACAACAATCCAGAAATAACCTTTCAGAAATTTTCGAACAGGAAAAGGAGATGGCAGCCGAAAATAATAATAATGTAAGAAAGATGCTTGGTGACTTTACTGTACCTAATTCCAATTTACATGGAAGAAGCATCTCCATTCCTGCCATTGGAGCAAACAACTTTGAGCTGAAACCTCAATTAGTTTCTCTGATGCAGCAGAACTGCAAGTTTCATGGACTTCCATCTGAAGATCCTTTTCAGTTCTTAACTGAGTTCTTGCAGATATGTGATACTGTTAAGACTAATGGAGTAGATCCTGAAGTCTACAGGCTCATGCTTTTCCCTTTTGCTGTAAGAGACAGAGCTAGATTATGGTTGGATTCTCAACCCAAAGACAGCCTGAACTCTTGGGATAAGCTGGTCACGGCTTTCTTAGCCAAGTACTTTCCTCCTCAAAAGCTGAGCAAGCTTAGAGCTGATGTTCAAACCTTCAGACAGAAAGAAGGTGAATCCCTCTATGAAGCTTGGGAAAGATACAAACAGTTGACCAAAAAGTGTCCTTCTGACATGCTTTCAGAATAGACCCTCCTGGATATATTCTATGATGGTTTATCTGAGTTATCAAAGATGTCATTGGATACCTCTGCAGGTGGATCCATTCACCTAAAGAAAACGCCTGCAGAAGCTCAAGAACTCATTGACATGGTTGCTAATAACCAGTTCATGTACACTTCTGAAAGGAATCCTGTGAGTAATGGGACGCCTATGAAGAAGGGAGTTCTTGAAGTTGATACTCTGAATACCATATTGGCTCAGAATAAAATATTGACTCAGCAAGTCAATATGATCTCTCAGAGTCTGAATGGAATGCAAGCTGCATCCAACAGTACTCAAGAGGCTTCTTCTGAAGAAGCCTATGATCCTGAGAACCCTGCAATAGCAGAGGTAAAGTACTTAGGTGAACCTTATGGAAACACCTATAACTCAACATGGAGAAATCATCCAAATTTCTCATGGAAGGATCAAAAGCCCCAACAAGGCTTTAATAATGGTGGAAGAAACAGGTTCAGCAATAGCAAGCCTTTTCCATCATCAACTCAGCAACAGACAGAGAACTCTGAACAAAATACTTCTAATTTAGCAAATCTAGTCTCTGATCTATCTAAGGCCACTGTAAGTTTCATGAATTAAACAAGGTCTTCCATTAGAAATTTGGAAGCACAAGTGGGCCAGTTGAGTAAAAGGATCACTGAAATCCCTCCTAGTACTCTCCCAAGCAATACAGAAGAGAATCCAAAAGGAGAGTGCAAGGCCATTGACATAAGCGCCATGGCCGAACCTGTGAGGAGAGGAGAGGATGTGAATCCCAAGGAGGAAGACCTCCTGGGACGTCCAGTGATCAATAAGGAGCTTCCCTCTGAGGAACCAAAGGAATCTGAGACTCATCTAGAGACCATAGAGATTCCATTGAACCTCCTTATGCCCTTCATGAGCTCTGATGAATATTCCTCTTCTGAAGAGAATGAGGATGTTACTGAAGAGCAAACTGCCAAGTTTCTTGGTGCAATCATGAAGCTGAATGCCAAATTATTTGGCATTGATACTTGGGAAGTTGAACCTCCCTTGTTCATCAATGAACTAAGTGATCTGGATCAACTGACATTGCCTCAGAAGAGACAGGATCCTGGAAAGTTCATAATACCCTGCACCATAGGCACCATGATCTTTAAAGCTCTGTGTGACCTTGGTTCAGGGATAAACCTCATGCCCCTCTCTGTAATAGAGAAACTGGGAATCTATGGGGTGCAAGCTACTAAAATCTCATTAGAGATGGCAGACAGCTCTAGAAAACAGGCTTATGGACAAGTAGAAGATGTATTAGTAAAGGTTGAGGGCCTTTACATACCTATTGATTTCATAGTCCTGGATATTGGAAAGGAAGAGGATGAATCCATCATCCTAGGAAGACCTTTCCTAGCCACAGCAAGAGCTGTGATTGATGTTGACAGAGGTGAAATAGTCCTTCAATGGAACGAGGACTCCCTTGTGTTTAAAACTCAAGGATCTCCCTCTGCAACCATGGAGAGGAAGCAGAAAAAGCTTCTCTCCAAGCAGAGTCAACCAGAGCCCCCACAGTCAAACTCTAAGTTTGGTGTTGGGAGGCCACAACCAAACTCTAAGTTTGGTGTTGAACTCCCATATCCAAACTCTAAGTTTGGTGTTGGAGAGTCTCAACAAAGCTCTGCACATCTGTGAGGCTCCATGAGAGCCCACTGTCAAGCTATTGACATTAAAGAAGCGCTTGTTGGGAGGCAACCCAATGTTTATCTAATTCTTATTTTTATTGTTTTTCATGTTTTCTTAGGTTCATGATCATGTGGAGTCACAAAATAAATATAAAAATTGAAAACGGAATCAAAAACAGCAGAAGAAAAATCACACCCTGGAAGAGCATCTGTCTGGCGTTCAGCGCCAAAACAGAGCATGGTTTTGGCGCTGAACGCCCAAAATGGGCAGCTTCTGGGCGCTGAACGCCAGAACAGGCATGGTTCTGGCGTTCAACGCCAGAAATGGCACACAAATGGGCGTTGAACGCCCAAAATGGCCACCAACCTGGCGCTGAACTCCCAGAGTTGGGTACAAAGGCATTTTTTACATGCCTAATGGGTGCAGGGATGTAAATCCTTGACACCTCAGGATCTGTGGACCCCACAGGATTCACTCAAGATCTGTGGACCCCACAGGATCCCCACCTACCTCCACTCACTTCTTCTCACCACTCTCTTTCACACAACCCCATAAACACTCTTTCCCAAAAACCCTTCACCAATCACCTCAATCTCTCTTCCCCATCACCTCTTCACCACTCACACCCATCCACTCTTCCCCATAAACCTACCTCATAAACTCCACCTACCTTCAAAAATTCAAAACCAATTTCCCACCCAAACCCACCCATATGGCCGAACCTTAACCCCCCCTCCCTTCCCTATATAAAGACCTCCATTCTTCATCAAATTCACACAACACACCCCTCTACACTCCTCTTGGCCGAAACCACATCTCCCTCTCCCTCTCCATATTTCTTCTTCTTCTTCTTCTATTCTTTTGTTTATTGCTCGAGGGCGAGCAATATTCTAAGTTTGGTGTGGTAAAAGCATAAGCTTTTTGTTTTTTCATTACCATTGATGGCACCTAAGACCGGAGAATCCTCTAGAAAAGGGAAAGGGAAGATAAAAGCTTCCACATCCGAGTCATGGGAGATGGAAAGGTTCATCTCCTAAGCCCATCAAGACCACTTCTATGATGTTGTGGCCAAGAAGAAGGTGATCCCTGAGGTCCCTTTCAAACTCAAAAGAAATGAGTATCCGGAGATCCGACATGAAATCCAAAGAAGAGGTTGGGAAGTTCTAACAAACCCCATCCAACAAGTCGGCATCCTAATGGTTCAAGAGTTCTATGCCAATGCATGGATCACCAAGAACCATGATCAAAGTAAGAACCCGGATCCAAAGAACTATGTTACAATGGTTCGGGGGAAATACTTAGATTTTAGTCCGGAGAATGTAAGGTTGGCGTTCAACTTGCCATACATGGAAGAGAACGCACGCCCCTACACAAGGAGAGTCAACTTTGATCAAAGGTTGGACCAAGTCCTTATGGACATATGTGTAGAAGGAGCTCAATGGAAGGTTGACTCCAAAGGCAAGCCGGTTCAACTAAGAAGATTGGACCTCAAGCCTGTAGCTAGAGGATGGTTGGAGTTTATTCAATGCTCAATCATTCCCACTAGCAACCAGTCTGAAGTTACTATAGACCGGGCCATCATGATCCATAGCATCATGACTGGAGAAGAGGTGGAAGTTCATGAGATTATACCTCAAGAACTCTACAAGGTGGCTGACAAATCCTCCACCATGGCAAGGTTAGCCTTTCCTCACCTCATCTGCCACCTATGCAAGTCGGCTGGGATTGACATAGAGGGAGATATCCTCATCAAAGAGGACAAGCCCATCACTAAGAAAAAGATGGAGCAAGCAAGAGAGCCCAGTCATGGAGCTCAAGAGGCGCAAGAAGCTCATTTCCATGAGATCCCTGAGATGCCTCAAATGCACTTTCCTCCACAAAACTATTGGGAGCAAATCAACACCTCCCTAGGAGAATTGAGTTCCAATATGGGACAACTAAGGGTGGAACATCAAGAGCACTCCATCATGCTTCATGAAATAAGAGAAGATCAAAAAGCAATGAGGGAGGAGCAACAAAGACAAGGAAGAGACATAGAAGAGCTCAAGGACATCATTGGTACCTCAAGAAGGAAATGCCACCATCACTAAGGTGGATTCATTCCTTGTTCTTGCTTTCTCTGTTTTTCGTTTTCTATGTTATGTGCTCATCTATGTTTGTGTCTTCATTACATGATCATTAGTAGTTCGTAACTTTGTCTTAAAGTTATGAATGTCCTATGAATCCATCACCTCTCTTAAATGAAAAATATTTTAATTCAAAAGAACAAGAAGTACATGAGTTTCGAATTTATCCTTGAACTTAGCTTAATTATATTGATGTGGTGACAATGCTTCTTGTTTTCTGAATCTATGCTTGAATAGTGCATATGTCTTTTGAAGTTGATTGTTTAAGAATGTTAAATATGTTGGCTCTTGAAAGAATGATGACAAGGAAACATGTTATTTGATAATCTGAAAACTCATAACAATGATTCTTGAAGCAAGAAAAAGCAGCAAAGAACAAAGCTTGCAGAAAAAAAAAATAGGCGAAGAAAAAAAATAAATAGAAAGAAAAAGAAAAAGCAAGCAGAAAAAGCCAAAAGCTCTTAAAACCAAGAGGCAAGAGCAAAAAGCCAATAACCCTTAAAACCAAAAGGCAAGGGCAAATAAAAAGGATCCCAAGGCTTTGAGCATCAGTGGATAGGAGGGCCTAAAGGAATAAAATCCTGGTCTAAGCGGCTAAACCAAGCTGTCCTTAACCATGTGCTTGTGGCGTGTAGGTGTCAAGTGAAAACTTGAGACTGAGCGGTTAAAGTCAAGGTCCAAAGCAAAAAAAAGAGTGTGCTTAAGAACCCTGGACACCACTAATTGGGGACTTTAGCAAAGCTGAGTCACAATCTGAAAAGGTTCACCCAATTATGTGTCTGTGGCATTTATGTATCTGGTGGTAATACTGGAAAACAAAGTGCTTAGGGCCACGGCCAAGACTCATAAAGAAGCTGTGTTCAAGAATCATCATACTGAACTAGGAGAGTCAATAACACTATTCGAAATCTGAAGTTCCTATAGATGCCAATCATTCTGAACCTCAATGGATAAAGTGAGATGCCAAAACTATTCAAGAGGCAAAAAGCTATAAGTCCCGCTCATATGATTGCAGCTATGTTTCATTGATAGTTTGGAATTTATAGTATATTCTCTTCTTTTTATCCTATTTGATTTTTAGTTGCCTGGGGACAAGCAACAGTTTAAGTTTGGTGTTGTGATGAGCGGATAATTTATACGCTTTTTGGCATTGTTTTTAGTATGTTTTTAGTTGGATCTAGTTACTTTTAGGGATGTTTTCATTAGTTTTTATGTTAAATTCACATTTCTGGACTTTACTATGAGTTTGTGTGTTTTTCTGTGATTTCAGGTATTTTCTGGCTGAAATTGAGGGACTTGAGCAAAAATCAGATTCAGAGGTTGAAAAAGGACTGCTGATGCTGTTGGATTCTGACCTCCCTGCGCTCAAAGTGGATTTTCTGGAGCTACAGAACTCGAAATGGCGCGCTTCCAATTGCGTTGGAAAGTAGAAATCCAGGGCTTTCCAGCAATTTATAATACTCCATACTTTGGCCAAGAGTAGAAGACGTAAACTGGTGTTCAACACCAGCTCTCTGCCCAAATCTGACGTCCAGCGCCAGAAAAGGATCCAAAACCAGAGTTGAACGCCCAAACTGGCACAGAAGCTGGCGTTCAACTCCACAAATGGCCTCTGCACGTGCAACACTCAGGCTCAGCCCAAACACACACCAAGTGGGCCCCGGAAGTGGATTTATGCATCAACTACTTACTTCTGTAAACCCTAGTAGCTAGATTATTATAAATAGGACCTCTTACTATTGTATTAGGCATCTTTGGATTACCTTATGATCCTTTGATCACGTATTGGGGGCTGGCCATCTCGGCCATGCCTGGACCTTCACTTATGTATTTTTAACGGTAGAGTTTCTACACTCCATAGATTAAGGTGTGGAGCTCTGCTGTTCCTCAAAGATTAATGCAAAGTACTACTGTTTTCTATTCAATTCTTCTTATTTCTCTTCTAAGATATCCATTCGCACCCAAGAACGTGATGAAGGTAATGATTATGTGTGACGCTCATCATCCTTCTCCCTTATGAACGCGTGCCTGACAAACACTTCCGTTCTACATGAAATAAGCTAGAATGAATATCTCTTAGATCTCTGAACCAGAATCTTCGTGGCGTAAACTAGAATGATGGCGGCATTCAAGAGAATCCGGAAGGTCTAAACCTTGTCTGTGGTATTCCAAGTAGGATTCAATGATTGAATGACTGTGACGAGCTCCGAACTCGCGATTGCAGGGCGTTAGTGACAGACGCAAAAGTATAGTAAATTGATGAGCGGATAATTTATACGCTTTTTGGCATTGTTTTTAGTATGTTTTTAGTAGGATCTAGTTACTTTTAGGGATTTTTTCATTAGATTTTATGTTAAATTCACATTTCTGGACTTTACTATGAGTTTGTGTGTTTTTCTGTGATTTCAGGTATTTTCTAGCTGAAATTGAGGGACTTGAGCAGAAATCAGATTCAGAGGTTGAAAAAGGGCTGTTGATGCTGTTGGATTCTGACCTCCCCGCACTCAAAGTGGATTTTCTGGAGCTACAGAACTCGAAATGGCGCGCTTCCAATTGCGTTGGAAAGTAGACATCCAGGGCTTTCCAGCAATGTATAATACTCCATACTTTGGCCAAGAATAGACGACGTAAACTGGCGTTCAACACCAGCTCTCTGCCCAAATCTGGCGTCCAGCGCCAGAAAAGGATCCAAAACCAGAGTTGAACGCCCAAACTGGCACAGAAGCTGGCGTTCAACTCCACAAATGGCCTCTGCACGTGCAACACTCAGGCTCAGCCAAAACACACACCAAGTGGGCCCCGGAAGTGGATTTATGCATCAACTACTTACTTCTGTAAACCCTAGTAGCTAGATTATTATAAATAGGACCTCTTACTATTGTATTAGGCATCTTTGGATTACCTTATGATCCTTTGATCACGTTTTAGGGGGCTGGCCATCTCGGCCATGCCTGGACTTTCACTTATGTATTTTCATATGGTAGAGTTTCTACACTCCATAGATTAAGGTGTGGAGCTCTGCTGTTCCTCAAAGATTAATGCAAAGTACTACTGTTTTCTATTCAATTCATCTTATTTCGCTTCTAAGATATCCATTCGCACCCAAGAACATGATGAAGGTGATGATTATGTGTGACGCTCATCATCCTTCTCCCTTATGAACGCGTTCCTGACAAACACTTCTGTTCTACATGAAATAAGCTAGAATGAATATCTCTTAGATCTCCTAACCAGAATCTTCATGGCGTAAGCTAGAATGATGGCGGCATTCAAGAGAATCCGGAAAGTCTAAACCTTGTCTGTGGTATTCCGAGTAGGATTCAATGATTGAATGACTGTGACGAGCTCCGAACTCGCGATTGCAGGGCGTTAGTGACAGACGCAAAAGGATAGTAAATCCTATTCCGGCATGATCGAGAACCGACAGATGAATAGCCGTGCCGTGACAGGGTGCGTGAGCATATTATTCACTGAGAGGATAAGATGAAGCCATTGACAAGGGTGATGCCTCCAGACGATTAGCCTTGCCGTGACAGGGCATTGGATCATTTTCCCGAGAGATGACCGAAAGTAGCCATTGACAGTGGTGATGTATCACATAAAGCCAGCCATGGAAAGGAGTAAGACTGATTGGATGAAGATAGCGGGAAAGCAGAGGTTCAGAGGAACGAAAAGCATCTCCATTCGCTTATCTGAAATTCCTACCAATGAATTACATAAGTATCTCTATCCCTATTTTATTATATTAAATTCGAAAACACCATTATCAATTTGTATCTGCCTAACTGAGATTTGCAAGGTGACCATAGTTTGCTTCATACCAACAATCTCCGTGGGATTCGACCCTTACTCACGTAAGGTATTACTTGGACGACCCAGTGCACTTGCTGGTTAGTTGTATCGAAGTTGTGAACCATGGTATTGGCACCATGTTCTTGGCGCCATTGCTAGGGAAAGAAAGAGCCATGAATTTTACATAATTAAAGCGTAATCACGATTACGCATACCAAGTTGCTCACGTTGCCAGGGATTGTTCGAGCCTGGACATCACAATTTCGTGCCCCAAGTTTTTGGCGCCGTAGCCGGGGATTGTTTGAGTTTGGACAACTGACGGTTCATCTTGTTGCTCAGATTAGGTAATTTTCTTTTTGTTTTGTTTTCAAAAATCTTTCAAAAATCTTTTAAAAATATTTTCTCACATGTTTTCGAAAAAAAAAATTTTTTTTATTATTCAAAATTTTTAAGAATGAATTCTAGTGTTTCATGAAGCATGTTGAAGCCTGGCTGGCTGTAAAGCCATGTCTAATTCCTTTGGGAATGAGTATGTCAGGCTTGTCATGTCTGAATTACATGCTGAAGCTTGGCTGGCCATTGGCCATGTCTAGTGTTTTGGACCGGAGCTTTCATTGAAAGCTTGGCTGGCTAGTGAGCCATGTCTAATTCCTGGACTGAAGCTTTAGACTAAGAATGCAAGATTCCTGGAATTCATATTAAAAAAATTTTGGAATCCTTATTTTTTCTTTTACAAATAATTTTCGAAAAAAAAATACAAAAAAAAATTAGAAAATCATAAAAATCAAAAATATTTGTGTGTTTCTTGTTTGAGTCTTGAGTCATGTTATAAGTTTGGTGTCAATTGCATGTGCATCTTGCATTTTTCGAAAATTCTCATGCATTCATGGTGTTCTTCATGATCTTCAAGTTGTTCTTGGTAAGTCTTCTTGTTTGATCTTGATGATTTTTTGTTTTGTGTCTTTTCATGTTTATCATATGCATTCTTGAATTCTTAGTGTCTAAGCATTAAAGAATTCTAAGTTTGGTGTCTTGCATGTTTTCTTTGCATTAAAAATTTTTCAAAATTGTGTCTATGATGTTCATCTTGACATTCAAAGTGTTCTTGGTGTTCATCTTGACATTCATAGCATTCTTGCATGCATCACATGTTTTGATCTAAAAATTTCATGCATTGCATCATTTTAGTGTTTTTCTCTTGCATCATAAAAATTCAAAAAAAAAAATATATCTTTCCCTTTTTCTCTCATCAAATTCGAAAATTTGAGTTGACTTTTTCAAAAATTTTTAAAGTCAAGTTGTTTCTTATGAGTCAAATCAAATTTTCAATTTGAAAATCTTATCTTTTTCAAAATCTTTTTCAAAAATCAAATATTTTTCAAAATTCTTAGTTATTTTCGAAAATTCTAAAAGTATTTTTCAAAAATCTTTTTCTTATTTTTATATCAAATTTTCGAAAATAACATAATCAATTAATGTTTTGATTCAAAAATTTGAAGTTTGTTACTTGCTTGTTAAGAAAGATTCAAACTTTAAGTTCTAGAATCATATCTTGTGATTTCTTATGAATCAAGTCATTAATTGAGATTTTAAAAATCAAATCTTTTTCAAAACTAATTTCTAAAATATCTTCTTATCTTACCTTTTTCAAAAAGTTGGTTTCAAAATATCTTTTCTAACTTCCTAACTTCTTATCTTTTCAAAATTTGTTTCAACTAACTAACTAACTTTTTGTTTGTTTTTTAACTTTTTCAAAACTACCTAACTAACTCTCTCTTTCTCATTTTCGAAAATATCTTCCCCCTTTTTCAAAATTTCTTTTTTTAATTTATTAATTATTTCAATTTTTTTTATTAATTTTCAAAAATTACTAACAATTTTTCAAAAACCATTTTCGAAAATCACTAACCCTTTTTCAAAAATTATTTTCGAAAATTCCTTCTCTCCCATCTTATTCTATTTATTTATTCATTTACTAACATCTCATCTCACATCTCTGCCATCCTCACAGTTGTGTTTCTTTCTTTACATCACACTCTTTGTCTCCCTCTTTTCTTCCACTCACAAAGGGATCCCTATACTGTGGTATAAAGGATCCATATTATTATTTTTTTTTTTTATGTGCCCTCTTTCTTGTCATATGAGCAGGAGCAAGGATAAGAACATTCTTGTGGAAGCAGATCCAGAACCTGAAAGGACTCTAAAAAGGAAACTAAGAGAAGCTAAAACACAACAATCCAGAGATAACCTCTCAGAAATTTTCGAACAGGCAGAGGAGATGGCAGCCGAAAATAATAATAATGCAAGGAAGATGCTTGGTGACTTTACTGCACCTAATTCCAATTTACATGGAAGAAGCATCTCCATTCCTGCCATTGGAGCAAACAACTTTGAGCTGAAACCTCAATTAGTTTCTCTAATGCAGCAGAACTGCAAGTTTCATGGACTTCCATCTGAAGATCCTTTTCAGTTCTTAACTGAATTCTTGCAGATATGTGATACTGTTAAGACTAATAGAGTAGATCCTGAAGTCTACAAGCTCATGCTTTTCCCTTTTGCTGTAAGAGACAGAGCTAAATTATGGTTGGATTCTCAACCCAAAGACAGCCTGAACTCTTGGGATAAGCTGGTCACGGCTTTCTTAGCCAAGTACTTTCCTCCTCAAAAGCTGAGCAAGCTTAGAGCTGATGTTCAAACCTTCAAACAGAAAGAAGGTGAATCCCTCTATAAAGCTTGGGAAAGATACAAACAGTTGACCAAAAAGTGTCCTTCTGACATGCTTTCAGAATGGACCATCATGGATATATTCTATGATGGTTTATCTGAGCTATCAAAGATGTCACCGGACACTTCTGCAGGTGGATCCATTCACCTAAAGAAAACACCTGCAGAAGCTCAAGAACTCATTGACATGGTTGCTAATAACCAGTTCATGTACACTTCTGAAAGGAATCCTGTGAATAATGGGACGCCTATGAAGAAGGGAGTTCTTGAAGTTGATACTCTGAATGCCATATTGGCTCAGAATAAAATATTGACTCAGCAAGTCAATATGATCTCTCAGAGTCTACATGGAATGCAAGCTGCATCCAACAGTACTCAAGAGGCTTCTTCTGAAGAAGCCTATGATCCTGAGAACCCTGCAATAGCAGAGGTAAATTACTTAGGTGAACCTTATGGAAACACCTATAACTCAACATGGAGAAATCATCCAAATTTCTCATGGAAGGATCAAAAGCCCCAACAAGGCTTTAATAATGGTGGAAGAAACAGGTTCAGCAATAGCAAGCCTTTTCCATCATCAACTCAGCAACAGACAGAGAACTCTGAACAAAATACTTCTAATTTAGCAAATCTAGTCTCTGATCTATCTAAGGGCACTGTAAGTTTCATGAATGAAACAAGGTCTTCCATTAGAAATTTGGAAGCACAAGTGGGCCAGCTGAGTAAAAGGATCACTGAAATCCCTCCTAGTACTCTCCCAAGCAATACAGAAGAGAATCCAAAAGGAGAGTGCAAGGCCATTGACATAAGCGCCATGGCCGAACCTGTGAGGAGAGGAGAGGATGTGAATCCCAAGGAGGAAGACCTCCTGGGACGTCCGGTGATCAATAAGGAGCTTCCCTCTGAGGAACCAAAGGAATCTGAGACTCATCTAGAGACCATAGAGATTCCATTGAACCTCCTTATGCCCTTCATGAGCTCTGATGAATATTCCTCTTCTGAAGAGAATGAGGATGTTACTGAAGAGCAAACTGCCAAGTTTCTTGGTGCAATCATGAAGCTGAATGCCAAATTATTTGGCATTGATACTTGGGAAGTTGAACCTCCCTTGTTCATCAATGAACTAAGTGATCTGGATCAACTGACATTGCCTCAGAAGAGACAGGATCCTGGAAAGTTCATAATACCCTGCACCATAGGCACCATGATCTTTAAAGCTCTGTGTGACCTTGGTTCAGGGATAAACCTCATGCCCCTCTCTGTAATAGAGAAACTGGGAATCTATGGGGTGCAAGCTGCTAAAATCTCATTAGAGATGGCAGACAGCTCTAGAAAATAGGCTTATGGACAAGTAGAAGATGTATTAGTAAAGATTGAGGGCCTTTACATACCTACTGATTTCATAGTCCTGGATATTGGAAAGGAAGAGGATGAATCCATCATCCTAGGAAGACCTTTCCTGGCCACAGCAAGAGCTGTGATTGATGTTGACAGAGGTGAAATAGTCCTTCAATGGAACGAGGACTCCCTTGTGTTTAAAACTCAAGGATCTCCCTCTGCAACCATGGAGAGGAAGCAGAAAAAGCTTCTCTCCAAGCAGAGTCAACCAGAGCCCCCACAATCAAACTCTAAGTTTGGTGTTGGGAGGCCACAACCAAACTCTAAGTTTGGTGTTGAACTCCCATATCCAAACTCTAAGTTTGGTGTTGGAGAGTCTCAACAAAGCTCTGCACATCTGTGAGGCTCCATGAGAGCCCACTGTCAAGCTATTGACATTAAAGAAGCGCTTGTTAGGAGGCAACCCAATGTTTATCTAATTCTTATTTTTATTGTTTTTCATGTTTTCTTAGGTTCATGATCATGTGGAGTCACAAAATAAATATAAAAATTGAAAACGGAATCAAAAACAGCAGAAGAAAAATCACACCCTGGAGGAGCATCTGTCTGGCGTTCAGCGCCAGAACAGAGCATGGTTCTGGCGCTGAACGCCCAAAATGGGCAGCTTCTGGGCGCTGAACGCCAGAACAGGCATGGTTCTGGCGTTCAACGCCAGAAATGGCACACAAATGGGCGTTGAACGCCCAAAATGGCCACCAACCTGGCGCTGAACGCCCAGAGTTGGGTACAAAGGCATTTTTTACATGCCTAATGGGTGCAGGGATGTAAATCCTTGACACCTCAGGATCTGTGGACCCCACAGGATCCCCACCTACCTCCACTCACTTCTTCTCACCACTCTCTTTCACACAACCCCATAAACACTCTTCTCCAAAAACCCTTCACCAATCACCTCAATCTCTCTTCCCCATCACCTCTTCACCACTCACACCCATCCACTCTTCCCCATAAACCTACCTCATAAACTCCACCTACCTTCAAAAATTCAAAACCAATTTCCCACCCAAACCCACCCATATGGCCGAACCTTAACCCCCCCTCCCTTCCCTATATAAAGACCTCCATTCTTCATCAAATTCACACAACACACCCCTCTACACTCCTCTTGGCCGAAACCACATCTCCCTCTCCCTCTCCATATTTCTTCTTCTTCTTCTTCTATTCTTTTGTTTATTGCTCGAGGGCGAGCAATATTCTAAGTTTGGTGTGGTAAAAGCATAAGCTTTTTGTTTTTTCATTACCATTGATGGCACCTAAGACCGGAGAATCCTCTAGAAAAGGGAAAGGGAAGATAAAAGCTTCCACATCCGAGTCATGGGAGATGGAAAGGTTCATCTCCTAAGCCCATCAAGACCACTTCTATGATGTTGTGGCCAAGAAGAAGGTGATCCCTGAGGTCCCTTTCAAACTCAAAAGAAATGAGTATCCGGAGATCCGACATGAAATCCAAAGAAGAGGTTGGGAAGTTCTAACAAACCCCATCCAACAAGTCGGCATCCTAATGGTTCAAGAGTTCTATGCCAATGCATGGATCACCAAGAACCATGATCAAAGTAAGAACCCGGATCCAAAGAACTATGTTACAATGGTTCGGGGGAAATACTTAGATTTTAGTCCGGAGAATGTAAGGTTGGCGTTCAACTTGCCATACATGGAAGAGAACGCACGCCCCTACACAAGGAGAGTCAACTTTGATCAAAGGTTGGACCAAGTCCTTATGGACATATGTGTAGAAGGAGCTCAATGGAAGGTTGACTCCAAAGGCAAGCCGGTTCAACTAAGAAGATTGGACCTCAAGCCTGTAGCTAGAGGATGGTTGGAGTTTATTCAATGCTCAATCATTCCCACTAGCAACCGGTCTGAAGTTACTATAGACCGGGCCATCATGATCCATAGCATCATGACTGGAGAAGAGGTGGAAGTTCATGAGATTATACCTCAAGAACTCTACAAGGTGGCTGACAAATCCTCCACCATGGCAAGGTTAGCCTTTCCTCACCTCATCTGCCACCTATGCAAGTCGGCTGGGATTGACATAGAGGGAGATATCCTCATCAAAGAGGACAAGCCCATCACTAAGAAAAAGATGGAGCAAGAACGAGAGCCCAGTCATGGAGCTCAAGAGGCGCAAGAAGCTCATTTCCATGAGATCCCTGAGATGCCTCAAATGCACTTTCCTCCACAAAACTATTGGGAGCAAATCAACACCTCCCTAGGAGAATTGAGTTCCAATATGGGACAACTAAGGGTGGAACATCAAGAGCACTCCATCATGCTTCATGAAATAAGAGAAGATCAAAAAGCAATGAGGGAGGAGCAACAAAGACAAGGAAGAGACATAGAAGAGCTCAAGGACATCATTGGTACCTCAAGAAGGAAATGCCACCATCACTAAGGGGGATTCATTCCTTGTTCTTGCTTTCTCTGTTTTTCATTTTCTATGTTATGTGCTCATCTATGTTTATGTCTTCATTACATGATCATTAGTAGTTAGTAACTTTGTCTTAAAGTTATGAATGTCCTATGAATCCATCACCTCTCTTAAATGAAAAATATTTTAATTCAAAAGAACAAGAAGTACATGAGTTTCGAATTTATCCTTGAACTTAGCTTAATTATATTGATGTGGTGACAATGCTTCTTGTTTTCTGAATGTATGCTTGAACAGTGCATATGTCTTTTGAAGTTGATTGTTTAAGAATGTTAAATATGTTGGCTCTTGAAAGAATGATGACAAGGAAACATGTTATTTGATAATCTGAAAAATCATAACAATGATTCTTGAAGCAAGAAAAAGCAGCAAAGAACAAAGCTTGCAGAAAAAAAAATAGGCGAAGAAAAAAAAATAAATAGAAAGAAAAAGAAAAAGCAAGCAGAAAAAGCCAAAAGCTCTTAAAACCAAGAGGCAAGAGCAAAAAGCCAATAACCCTTAAAACCAAAAGGCAAGGGCAAATAAAAAGGATCCCAAGGCTTTGAGCATCAGTGGATAGGAGGGCCTAAAGGAATAAAATCCTGGTCTAAGCGGCTAAACCAAGCTGTCCCTAACCATGTGCTTGTGGCGTGTAGGTGTCAAGTGAAAACTTGAGACTGAGCGGTTAAAGTCAAGGTCCAAAGAAAAAAAAAGAGTGTGCTTAAGAACCCTAGACACCACTAATTGGGGACTTTAGCAAAGCTGAGTCACAATCTGAAAAGGTTCACCCAATTATGTGTCTGTGGCATTTATGTATCCGGTGGTAATACTGGAAAACAAAGTGCTTAGGGCCACGGCCAAGACTCAAAAAGAAGCTGTGTTCAAGAATCATCATACTGAACTAGGAGAGTCAATAATACTATTCGAAATCTGAAGTTCCTATAGATGCCAATCATTCTGAACCTCAATAGATAAAGTGAGATGCCAAAACTATTCAAGAGGCAAAAGGCTATAAGTCCCGCTCATATGATTGCAGCTATGTTTCATTGATAGTTTGGAATTTATAGTATATTCTCTTCTTTTTATCCTATTTGATTTTCAGTTGCTTGGGGACAAGCAACAGTTTAAGTTTGGTGTTGTGATGAGCGGATAATTTATACGCTTTTTGGCATTGTTTTTAGTATGTTTTTAGTAGGATCTAGTTACTTTTAGGGATGTTTTCATTAGTTTTTATGTTAAATTCATATTTCTGGACTTTAATATGAGTTTGTGTGTTTTTCTGTGATTTCAGGTATTTTCTGGTTGAAATTGAGGGACTTGAGCAGAAATCAGGTTCAAAGGTTGAAAAAGGACTGCTGATGCTGTTGGATTCTGACCTCCCTGCACTCAAAGTGGATTTTCTGGAGCTACAGAACTCGAAATGGCGTGCTTCCAATTGCGTTGGAAAGTAGACATCCAGGGCTTTCCAGAAATGTATAATACTTTATACTTTGGCCAAGAATAGACGACGTAAACTGGCGTTCAACGCCAGCTCTCTGCCCAAATCTGGCGTCCAGCGCCAGAAAAGGATCCAAAACCAGAGTTGAACGCCCAAACTGGCACAGAAGCTGGCGTTCAACTCCACAAATGGCCTCTGCACGTGCAACACTCAGGCTCAGCCCAAACACACACCAAATGGGCCCCGGAAGTGGATTTATGCATCAACTACTTACTTCTGTAAACCCTAGTAGCTAGATTATTATAAATAGGACCTCTTACTATTGTATTAGGCATCTTTGGATTACCTTATGATCCTTTGATCACGTTTTAGGGGGCTGGCCATCTCGGCCATGCCTGGACTTTCACTTATGTATTTTCATACGGTAGAGTTTCTACACTCCATAGATTAAGGTGTGGAGCTCTGCTGTTCCTCAAAGATTAATGCAAAGTACTACTGTTTTCTATTCAATTCATCTTATTTCGCTTCTAAGATATCCATTCGCACCCAAGAACGTGATGAAGGTGATGATTATGTGTGACGCTCATCATCCTTCTCCCTTATGAACGCGTGCCTGACAAACACTTTTGTTCTACATGAAATAAGCTAGAATGAATATCTCTTAGATCTCCTAACCAGAATCTTCGTGGCGTAAGCTAGAATGATGGCGGCATTCAAGAGAATCCGGAAAGTCTAAACCTTGTCTGTGGTATTCCGAGTAGGATTCAATGATTGAATGACTGTGACGAGCTCCGAACTCGCGATTGCAGGGCGTTAGTGACAGACGCAAAAGGATAGTAAATCCTATTCCGGCATGATTGAGAACCGACAGATGAATAGCCGTGCCGTGACAGGGTGCGTGAGCATATTATTCACTGAGAGGATAAGATGAAGCCATTGACAAGGGTGATGCCTCCAGACGATTAGCCGTGCCGTGACAGGGCATTGGATCATTTTCCCGAGAGATGACCGAAAGTAGCCATTGACAGTGGTGATGTATCACATAATGCCAGCCATGGAAAGGAGTAAGACTGATTAGATGAAGATAGCGGGAAAGCACAGGTTCAGAGGAACGAAAAGCATCTCCATTCGCTTATCTGAAATTCCTACCAATGAATTACATAAGTATCTCTATCCCTATTTATTATATTAAATTCGAAAACACCATTATCAATTTGTATCTGCCTAACTGAGATTTGCAAGGTGACCATAGTTTGCTTCATACCAACAATCTCCGTGGGATTCGACCCTTACTCACGTAAGGTATTACTTGGACGACCCAGTGCACTTGCTGGTTAGTTGTATCGAAGTTGTGAACCATGGTATTGGCACCATGTTCTTGGCGCCATTGCCAGGGAAAGAAAGAGCCATGAATTTTACATAATTAAAGCGTAATCACGATTACGCATACCAAGTTGCTCACGTTGCCAGGGATTGTTCGAGCCTGGACATCACAATTTTGTGCACCATAAATCCTATTCTGGCATGATCGAGAACCGACAGATGAATAGTCGTGCCGTGACAGGGTGCGTGAGCATATTATTCACTGAGAGGATAAGATGAAGCCATTGACAAGGGTGATGCCTCCAGACGATTAGCCGTGCCGTGACAGGGTATTGGATCATTTTCCCATGAGATGACCGAAAGTAGCCATTGACAGTGGTGATGTATCACATAAAGCCAGCCATGGAAAGGAATGAGACTGATTGGATGAAGATAGCAGGAAAGCAGAGGTTCAGAAGAACGAAAAGCATCTCCATTCGCTTATCTGAAATTCCTACCAATGAATTACATAAGTATCTCTATCCCTATTTTATTATATAATATTCGAAAACACCATTATCACTTTATATCTGCCTGACTGAGATTTACAAGGTGACCATAGCTTGCTTCATACCAACAATCTCCGTGGGATTCGACCCTTACTCACGTAAGGTATTACTTGGACGACCCAGTGCACTTGCTGGTTAGTTGTATCGAAGTTGTGACATATTATGAATGTGTAATCACGATTACGCGTACCAAGTTGTTCACGTGCCAGGAATAGTTTGAGCCTGGACATCACAATTTCGTGCACCAGCGAGGCGTACGCGTGAGTGGTTGGAAACTTGGGGATCACGCGTATGCGTGGGTGGCTGGATGCTCTGTTTTTCAAAATTTTCCAATTTCTTGCACCAAACCAAGCATTCCAAACCTCCAAACAGCTAGCAAAACACCATAAAACCTTATTTAACATTCTAGAATACCAAATAAACTCAACAAACTAAACTAAACATGAAATTAAACTAATTTACCAATATATACAAAAAGGAAAAATAAAAAGATGTTACCACGGTGGGGTGTCTCCCACCTAACACTTTTATTTATTGTCCTTAAGTTGGACTTATAGGGAGCTCCTTGTCATGGTGGCTTGTGCTTGAATTCATCCTCAAACTTCCACTAATTCTTGGACTTCCAATAAGCCCCATCATTCAAAATTAATAGCTCCAAGCTTTGATGGAGTTCCGTACAAGCTAAAGGCTCCCAAAATTGATCATCTTGTATGCCGAGATCCCAAATCTTGTTTCTACACCCATCTTCAAATTGATCATCATTATTCCATTTGGGTGGTAAACAAGCCGAATTCTCAATAAAGCCTCCAAACAACTTCCTAGACCCGAGCAATCTAGCTCCACACCAAACTTTGCAATCAAACTTTGAACATGCAACCATCATGAACCTAGAGTGATGTTTCCAACCACTAACCATCTCCCTTTTGCACTTAAAGCCACAAAGAGCTCTAAGTTGACCATCCGTCTCAAGCAAACCATATTTGAGTGGAATAATAAAGTTTAGAGATAAGAGATTTACCCACTTGAATAAAAGGATGGATGGTGATGGCTTGGGAAGAGGTGTCTCCAATGGTCTTACAAGCTCCACTCCCTTATGCTCTTCTTGATTTGCCTCCACCTCTAGGCAAACTTCTTCAACTTTTACCTTTTCCTCTTGCTTGACAACTTCTTCAAAATCTTCCTCTTGGTAGCTTCCTTCCGATTCAATTTCTTCTTTGTCATTTACCAAGGGTTTTCAAGGTTGTGTATTTTCTTCTTTGATCTCTATGTCAAGTCCAATGGGAGAATTGTAGAAAAAATTCATCAATGATTGAATCCATCTCTTGATCAACCTCTTCAAGATCTCCAACTATAATATGCTTCGGAGGTTGTACACCCTCCTCAGCATCAATATCAAGCTTCTTTGAAGAGGGTTCTATAATTCTACATTCCCATTGACTTTTAACATCTCCTAAATCTTCAACCACTCCTTCCAACTCAATTGTTTCTACTCCCTCCCCTTGTTGCAATTCTTGCTTCAACTCCTTTTCTTCGCCTTGAAGCTTCATGTTCACTCCCTCACTATGCCCCTTGGTTGATCCTTCACATTCGTCAATGGGAGTACTTGGGATGCATGAGCTTAGGTGGGAGGCCATGTGGTTAATGGCTTCCGCCATGGTAGCAACCATGACTTCTAGCTTCTTTAGCTCCTTTTGCTTCTCTTCTTGCCTTTGGATATAAGAGCTAATATCTCTTTGTTGTTCTTGCAAGAAGGTTTGGAGAGTTTCATCCATTGGAGACGGTGGTGAAGAGAAGGTTCATTATTTGGGAGAAAGGGTTTATAATTGGAAGGTGATTCATCTTGGTAAGGGTATGGAGATGGTGTATATCGAGGTGGTTCTTTGGAGTAATTGTGTTAGAATTGTCATGGTTCTATGTATGGTTCATATGGCTCATAAGGTGGTTGGTATGGTGGATAAGGATTAGGGTCATATGGAGGTGTTTGGTAGTAGGGGGCTTGTGAGTATAGTGGTTCAAAACTATGTTGATGAGGTGGTTCATAGGCATATGGTGATTGTGGTTGACAACCACAATGAGGGTCACCACATCCATTAGGTAGATATGCATTAGGAGTTAGATTATACCTATAAGAAACCGGAGGAGGTTGTTGCCAAGAAGAGTGATCAATTCCTTGAGGCTCCTCCCATCTTTGATTGTTCCATTCTTGATGCATGTTGTCATTGTAGTTCCCATTTCCTATAACATAGTTTGAACCAAACTCATAGCCAAAGGGGTGAGAATTCATACTAGTAAGAGAAAATAAAAATAAAAACTAATAAGAAACAAAGAAAAACAAATCCTAAAACTAGCAAAAGCAAGCAAACAAACCAAAAATCAAGCTATTCACAATATTGACATATATACAATAACCAATAACAAGCACACATTGTAACTCCCCGGCAACGGCGCCAAAAACTTGAAATAGAAAAACCGTCGGTTAGGAATTTCACACAAATAATTCCGTTGATACTATAGTTCCAAACCGACAAGTAATACTCAAATCAAAGTTTAATTTTGGTTGTCACAAGTCCAACCCAATAAAAATAACCAAGAGTATTAGTTCTGGGTCGTTCTTGATGAACGAGCCTTGCTCGATGGTCTAGAATTTCTCTCAAAGAAATAAGAAGTTCGTTGTAAGCATAGCTCCAGACCAACAAACAACTCTCACATAAAAAATATTGGTTGTCACGAATAACAAATCCCAAATAAGAATTAACCGAAGTATTTGAACTCCGGGTCATCTAACGAGGAATTGCAATGAGGTGGTCAATTATTGGCTATGAAGGGGCAAAGGGATTTTGATTTATAAGAGGAACAAGAAAAGGTAAATTAAGCAAGTAATTAAAGGAAGCAAGATAAAGAACTCTTGGCTAAGACTTAGGTAATTGAGATCACTATCCTTGTCAATAATTCAAATATTAATAATTATGAGGAACCGAGCTCATTAGGTCTACTCACTAAAGCCTTAAGTACATGATGTCTACTCCTAGGCTTGGAGTACGTGAAATGGCTTGACCAACATCAATTCATAAGTTCCAACCTAGCTACTAATTAACTTGGTAGTAGGGTAGAGTCAATGGTTATCAAATTGATCCCTAAGGGTTCTAGAATTACTAATTCAATGAAGCCCAAGGACTCAAGATCACTCAATCCCCTTAGCCTAGGCCAAGGGTCAAGAGAACTACTCAAAAACTATCGGAGGCATTCTATCAAACACCTAATATGTAATAAAAGTAAACATCACAAAATGCTAAAATTAAGGAAACCCATAAGTAACATAAGCAAGAAATCAACAAGCAGTATGCAGAATGCAAAATGCAGAACGCAGATGACTATGCAGAAATTATGAATGAACAATAATGAAAATAAAATAAAATAAAACTAAGAACAAAAAGGAAAGAATATACCATGGTGGGTTGTCTCTCACCTAGCACTTTTGGTTTAAGTCCTTAAGTTGGACGTTTGGTGAGCTCCCTATTATGGTGGCTTGTGCTTGAACTCATCCAGGAATCCCCACTAATGTTTGTAATTCCAATGGCCTCCGAGATCCCACACTAGTTGCATAAAGCCTTCAAGCAAGTTAAAACAAGTGACAAGGCCCCAAGAGTGTTGATTGTTGGAATGAATTTCGGGGTCCCAAACCTTTCTTTTGCACCCGTCTTCTTGTTGACCATCATTTTTCCACTTGGGTGGTGAACAGTCAAAATTCTTACCGAGAGATCCAAATAGTTTTCTAGACCCATTCAATTAAGAATTATACCAACCCTTATAGTTCAATTTGGAGCATGCAACCATATTGAACCTTGTATGACAACTCTTACCACTAACCATCTCCCTCTTACTATTATAGCCACAAAGAGCTCTAAGTTGCCCATCCGTCTCAAGCAAAGCATATTCAAGTGGGCTAATTAAGCTTAAAGATGAAAGATTTACCCACTTGAATGAAGGAATGGACGGTGATAGCTTTGGGGGAGAGGTCTCCAACAACCTTGGCAAGGTGATCTCCAGCTCCATTCCCTTGGGCTCTTCTTTGACAACTTCCACCTCTTTGCAAGCTTCTTCAATACCAACCTCTTCCTCTTGGTAGCTTTCTTCCAATTCGATCTCTTCTTCATTGTTCACCAAGGGCATGGGAGGTTGTGCTTCTTCTTCTTCAATCTCCATGTAAAGTCCAATGGGAGAGGATTCAAATGTAGATAAGAATTCATCAATGATTGAATCCATCTCTTGATCATCCCCTTCAAAGTCTTCAACCATGATATGCCTTGGAGGTTGTACACCCTCCTCAAAAACAAATTCAAACTCCTTAGAAGGGGGCTCTATGACTGGGCTTTCCCATGGACGTTCCGCATCTCCTAAGTCTTCGACCACTTCCTCCTCTTCAATAATTCCGGCTTCCTCCACTTGTTCCAGTACAAAGTCATGCTCCTTATTGTCCACCGGAGTTTCTAGTGTCTCCTTCATGCTACGTTCTTCATTAGATTCTCCTCATGAAGCCATGGGGGTTCCTTGAGTGTCCGAACATCTGGAAGGTAATTGATTTATCGCTTGCTCCAGTTGATGAAGGGTTGCATGAAATTGATCAACTGTTTCCTTGAGATGAGCCTGTGATTCTTGGGTCGATGGATATGGACATGGTGCATATGGAAGTGGTGGTTCTTGGGGGTAATTGGATTGGAATTGGGGTGGATAAGGTTTAGGGTCATATGGAGGTGAACAGTTGTAGGTGGCTTGTGAGTATGGTGGTTCAAAGCTATGTTGAGGAGGTGGTTCATTGGCATATGATAGAGCTTGCTGGTAACTACAAGTGGGTCCACCATATCTATCATCTTGGTACGCACCTCGGAATGGCTTTTGACCATAGTAATTTGGTGGAGGTGGTTTGTCACGAAGGGGTCTACCATAACTATTGTCTTGGTATGCATCACAGAATGGTTGTTGGTTATAGCGCATTGGAGGGGGTTATTGCCAAGAGGGTTGATCAAATCCTTGTGGCTCCTCCCATCTTTGATTCTTCCAACCTTGATGCCTATTTTCATTATAGTTTCCATTCCTTACAACAACATTGGAACCAAACTTAAAGCCAGAGGGGTGAGAATTCATAGTAGCAGTTAAAGACAAAAATTAATAAAAATTAATGAAAATAAATTCCTAAAACTAAAAACACTAACAAAGAAACGAAAAAGCAAATATTTACAATAACCAATAATAAGGCACACGTTTGTAATTCCCCGGCAACGGCGCCATTTTGACGAACGGACTTTTGCTAGTAAGGAATTTCATAGAAATAATCACGTTGTAAGTATAGTTCCTAAACCAACAGAGAATCCTTTCGTACAAAAGTTTGGTTGTCACAAGTAACAAACCCCTAATAAAATTAATAACCGAAGTATTTAAACCTCGGGTCATCTCTCAAGGAATTGCAAGGAGGTATGATTTATTATTGGTTATCAGAAAAAGTGTATTTTTGGGGGTTTTTGAATTAAAGAACAAGTAAATTAAATGACAAGAAAAATAAATTAATAATTAGAAAAACTCTTGGCAAGGTATAAGAACCGAAAATCCCATCCTTGTTATCCTTATCAGGTGTGATGAGAATTGTTTATTGCTCCCACTTAGTTAACCCTTACTAAATAAAGGAAAGTTAAGTGGACTAATCAACTTGATTCCTCAAGTCCTAGTCAACTCCTATGGAAAGACTAGCTTTAGAGGGATCCAAATCAATCAGCAAATTCCAATTTTCAATCAATAGCTGAGTTTGACAACTTAAGTGTCACCAATTACTTAACCAAAGCAAAGGGGGAAAATCTAAATTAAATTGGAACATCAATAACATAAATAAAAAAAAAAGCAATCTTAAATCTGAAATACCTCAATGTATATTAATTAATAAAATCAATCCTAACATGAAGGGTTCATAAGCCAATTTGGCTAAATAAATAATTACCAAGAGAAATAGATAAACCAAAGTACTAGAATAAATAAAAGTAGATAAGAGAAATTAAATTAAAAGAACATTGAACCTGAAATTGAGAAGAAGCAATCCTAAAATTAAGAGAAATCCTAAATCCTAAATCCTGAGAGAGGAGAGAGCCTCTCTCTCTAGAAAACTACATCTAAAACCTAAAATTGTGAATATGAAAGTTGTTTTATGAATGAATGGATTCTCCCACTTTATAGCCTCTAATCTGTGTTTTTTGGGCCGAAAACTGGGTCAAAACGTGGCCCGAAATCGCCCCCAGCATTTTCTATTAATTCTGCAGATCGCGCAGGTCAGGCGTACGCGTCGTCCACGCGTTCGCGTCATTCAGCGATTTTCCTTGTCACGCGTACGCGTCGTCCACGCGTTCGCGTCATTTGTGCAAACTCCAATCCACGCGTACGCGTCAGGCAACGACGACGCGCACGCGTCGTTGCAATTTTCTCCATTCCGCGCGCTCGCGTGAGCCATGCACGCGCGTCGGTGTTCGCTGGTCATCTCCTTAGTTTCTTGTGTTTCTTCCATTTTTGCAAGCTTCCTCTCCATTCTCTAAGCCATTCCTACCCTATAAAGCCTGGAACACATAACACACGGATCACGGCATCGAATGGTATAAAGGAGAATTAAAATATACTAACTAAATATCTCTAGGAAGCAAGTTTTCAACCATAGAACAAAACTAGGAAGGAAAATGTAAAATCATGCAATTTGTATGAATAAGTGGGTGAAGACTTGATGAAACCACTCAATTAAACACAAGATAAACCATAAAATAGTGGTTTATCAGAAGCTCACAATAGAGGTTGGGAAATTTGGTTGGGTCAGTGGATGGTAGCAGCTGATTCTCTTTATCCACGTCATTCAGCGAATTCTTAGCATAGTTGCATAAGGGGAAGGGGTAGAGGCTTTAGAGCTCTTCCTCTTCTTTGAGGTAGTAGCTATGGCTTTTTCTTTATCCGACATCCTGAAAAACAGATGTGATATGATATAAGCAACTAGCCAAGTAGATGTATATCACTCAAGGTAAGACATATTCATGAAGTGAGTGAAGAAAAGAGAATTCTTGCAATGCAAGTAAGAAAATTCAGAGTTCAAACCAAGTCACAAACCAAGAATTCAAACCATAATTGGACAATGCTTTGTGTATTAAGCCTAAGAAACGTCATACCCAAAAGAATGATCAAAAGAGTTAAGTTGAAAACCAAAAAGAGAAGTTAGTTAGTTAATCAAGTTAGAAGTTAGAAAAGTGGTTCAAAGATTAGTGGTACGACGGTTCTTGGCTCAATTCAAAAGAAAAGCACAAAGTATGGAGAATAAGCATACTCACATCCATGAGAAAGATGCAGTCATTGATGATGAAATATGAAATTTTTGCACAGAAGCATATAAATGGGAAGTAAATCATCAATCAATGTCATGGTCACGCAGTTTTGCAACAATTGGTGTTGAAAGAGTAAAATATGCATTAGTGTAACCGAAGGCAAGTTGAAAACCATTTTGAATTAAAAAGGGTTGCACTAGTGAATGCACCAAACATTGCAAGTGAATGAACCATATTCAAGGAGTTCAAGTTAAGGTCAATCGGTAAGCTCAGTTTGAGTCGAAAGTCATTTGACTTAACTTGAATCGTGAAAGCACATGAAGGTTCAAATTGGTGAGTTAGGCAAGGTATTATTTATCACAGAAATCCGACAAACAACGCCTTGAACTCACTATGTCAATGCATATCACGGAAAACACAAATCAGCACGGAAATGCCAACCATAGTAACCTAAGAGTTGAACTTGTTAAAGTCAGGCAAAACTCAATTCGAAAAGTGTCAAGTTCAAGTCTTAGGTTGCAAGTCAAGAACAAAACAATTTTCTAGAAATTTGGGCAGTATTCCGGCAGTAAAACGGATGTTCTCGGATAGCAAACAACAGCAAAATTCACATATGAATCCAAGAATGCAACAAAACATGGTAAGAGCATGAATTACATATTTTTAGGCAGCAGTAAAGCAAAGCAGATAAAATAGAAATCATTACAGCACACTAACCATCATTCAGCAAAGCATTCAACATGCAGAAAATAAACAAGAACGGAGCACTTATCAGGCCTAGAATCCTCTAACCACATTCTAACTACCTAACCACATACAATTCTATCTAACCTAACATACAAAGATAACTAATTAACTAATCTACTCTAATCATTAAACAAAACTAATAAAACAGAGTAGCAACTGGGCAGTAGAAAACCTGAGAGCAGGCAGAAGAAATGAATCGAAAAATGAAAAGGGAAGGTGAATGGTGATGCTGCTAGTGACGGCGGCCTACGACGGAGCTTGCAGCGGCACTGAGACGGCGCCGGGACAGAGCAGGAGTGGAGAGAGAGCAAGAGGGAGTGAGAGTGAGAAAAGGGAGAAGGACAGAAAGGAGGAGGGAAGGGAAGGCGGCGCGGCGGTTGACGGCGGTGGAATTCGGTCGCCGGATAGGGTCGCTGGCTGGTTCAGGGGTTTATAGAGGAAGAGAGGAGGAGAGGGAACGTTGGGGAGAAGAGAAGTTGGGGTTGTGCAAATGCGCTATGGTCTTCGCGTGGATAGGGATAATTAATTTGAATCCACGCGAGCGCGCACCATGCGCGTCCGCGTGGGTGGGAAAATAAGAAAGTGGCGCGGAAGCGTCAAATGCACTTGTGCGTAGATGGGTGATGCGGGCATGGGCGCGGACGCGTACGGTGCGCGTCCGCACAGGTGAGTTGGGCTAGAGGCACAAAAGTGGCCCAGAGTCGGCATAACTCTCGGGTCTTTGGCCTAGATGATACAAAAATGCATCGACGCGCGCGCGTACTGTGCGCTTGCGCATAGATGAGTTGGGCGATGATAGGACGCGGAGGCGCCAGGTGCGCCTACGCGTAGGTAGGGAAACACAAAGGGGTGCGGATGCGTCATATATGCATCCGCGTGGCTTAAGGCCCAGAGTTGGCCCAAAAGTGGCACAACTCTCTGGTCCTTGGCCCGGAAAGTGCAAAATGCACAACCGGCGCACGCGCGCACTATGCGCTTGCGTGTGGCTTCTCTCTCTCTCTCTCTCTCTCTCTTTTTTCAAAAGCACCAAGAAGAGCTCAAAATCCTCCTAGCCTTCTCTAAGACTCAAAAACCAGCTAAAATGGAAAACCAACCATATTTTTGAAATTTTTGAGGATTTTTCAAACAATTTGAGGAAACTTACAATCCAAGCAAAAACTCAAATTCAAAGAATCATCCTTATTCAAAGTATATAATGTATAAACAACTTAGCAAGCAGGGCAAAATATACTGAGGGGGTAAGGAAGCTATATACAATGGAACCCAATTCATTCATTCATTATATCTACAAGAGAAAAGAAAGAGTTTACCATGGTGGGGTGTCTCCCACTAAGCACTTTTAGTTTAAGTCCTTAAGTTGGACATTTGGGAGGCTCCTTGTCAAGGTGGCTTGTATTCATCCTTGAACCTCCAAGAGTGCTTCTCCTTCAATCAGTCATCAGAATTTCCAACCATCTTCACCAAGCTTGGGTGAGGTTCTCTCCAAGATATGAGCTCCCAAAATTAGTTTTCATGTTGTGATCCAGGGTCCCATATCTTATCTTCACACCCATCTTTGAATTGATCGCCTTGATTCCGTCCGGGTGACAAGAAAGTCGAATTCTCATGAAAGCACCAAACTACCCTCCTAGACCCATTTAATTGAGTACTACACCAATCCATGCTCTTCAATTTTGAGCTTCCAACCATAATGAGTCTAGATTTACAATGCCAACCACTAAACATCCTCCTCTTTCGCTTAATTCCACAAAGTGCCCTAAATTGGCCATCCGTCTCAAGCAAACCAAATTTAAGTGGGATAATAAAGCTAAGAGTTAGAAGTTTTACCCACTCAAATGAAGGATTGGATGACAACCTAGGTGGAGGAGTTCCCAATGATCTTGACAAAGCACGCTCCACTCCTGTCCATCCTCTTCTAGAGGCTTCCACCACTTGGCAAGCTTTTTCAAGTTCTTCCTTTTGCCAAGCTTCCTCAAGTTCACATTCTTCTTCACCAATTTCTTCTATCTCTTCCCCATCACTCTCATCATAGATAGAAGGTTTAGTGAAGTCTACTTCATCATCAAGTCCATGCATATTGGGGAAGGACTCTTCAAACTCGAAAGGGTTATATGTTGATGCGGAATCATCATATATAAGGGGGCTTGTTGCTTGGGACACTTTTTTCCAATTCTTCACTTACAATATTCCTTGGAGGTTGCACATCCTCCTCAACATTGCTTTCTAGTCCACTGGAAGAAGGCTCAACAAGATCATCAAGGGGATTGATCAATGTGGACAAAAAATCACTAATGATGGAATCCACTTCTTGATCAATTTTCTTCAACTCTCTATCCACTTCCGCAACATCACTCTCCTCTTTAACATTCCTTCCAAACTCCGTGGGAAAGGGCTCTTCAACTTGAGATTCCTTTATGTACTCAACATATCCTAAACATCCACCCACTACTTCTTTTTGTTCACTAATCTCTACCTCCTCCTCTTGTTGCACTTCTTGCTTTAACTCCTCTTCCTCACCATGGAGCTTCAAGTTCACTCCCTCACTAGGCTCCTTGATTGTTTTTTCATATTCAACAATGGGAGTACTTAGGACGCATGAGCTTAGGTGGGATGTTAGGTGACTCACGGCTTCTACCATGCTAGCCATCTTTGCTCTTAACTCCTTAAACTTATTTTCATCCTCCTCTTGTCGCCTTAAGATATGAGATTCAAGATCTCTCAGTTTTAACATGAGGGCTTCATCGGGAGGTGGTGGTGGAAGAGATGGTTCATTATTTGAGGGAAGGTTGTTGTAATTATAAGGTGGTTCATATTGGTGAAATTCTTGAGGTGGTGGGTGTGGACTTTGTGGTTCTTGGGAGTATTGGTGTTGGAATGGTGGTGGTTCTAGGTATGGTTGATATGGTGGTTGGTATGGTGGATATGGGTTGGGATCATATGGAGGTGGATGATGGTAGAAGGCTTGTGAGTATGGTGGAGGGCTATGTTGGGGAGGGGGTTCATATGCATGTGGTGGTTGTGGTTGACAATCACAATAAGGGTCATCACACACATTGGATTGGTATGCATTAGGATTAGGATCATACCCATAAGAGTTCGGAGGAGGTTGTTGCCAAGAAGGTTGTCCATAAGCTTGGGCTCCTCCTATCTTTGATTTCCAACTCCTTGATGCACATCCTCATTGAAGCTTCCATTTCCTACAACATAGTTTGAACCACACTCATAGTCAAATTGATGAGAATTCATGGTGAAAGAGAAAATAAAAACAAAAGCTAACAAGAAATAAAGAAAACTAAGTCCTACAACTAGCAAAGACCAACAAGCAAACCAAAATTCAAGCTATCCACAATATATACAATAGCCAATAACATAGCACCATTGCAAGTCCCCGGCAATGGCGCCATTTTGATGAACGAGCCTTGCTCGATGGTCTAAAATTTCTCTCATAGAAATAAGAACTTCGTTGTAAGCATAGCTCCAAACCAACAAACAACTCTCACATAAAAAATATTGGTTGTCACGAATAACAAACCCCAAATAAGAATTAACCGAAGTATTTGAACTCCGGGTCGTCTCACGAGGAATTGCAATGAAGTGGTCAATTATTGGCTATGAAGGGGCAAAGGAATTTTGATTTATAAGAGGAACAAGAAAAGGTAAATTAAGCAAGTAATTAAAGGAAGCAAGATAAAGAACTCTTGGCTAAGACTTAGGTAATTGAGATCACTATCCTTTTCAACAATTCAAATATTGATAATTATGAGGAACCGAGCTCATTAGGTCTACTCACTAAAGCCCTAAGTACGTGATGTCTACTCCTAGGCTTGGAGTACGTGAAATGGCTTGACCAACATCAATCCATAAGTCCCAACCTAGCTACTAATTAACTTGGTAGTAGGGTAGAGTCAATGGTTATCAAATTGATCCCCAAGGGTTCTAGAATTACCAATTCAATGAAGCCCAAGGACTCAAGATCACTCAATCCCATTAGCCTAGGCCAAGGGTCAAGAGAACTACTCAAAAACTATAGGAAGCATTTTATCAAACACCTAATGTGCAATAAAAGTAAACATCGCAAAATGCTAAAATTAAGGAAACCCATAAGTAACATAAGCAAGAAATCAACAATAACAATGAAGATAAACATAAAAGGGACATGGAAACATCAAATTGCATAAAAAGGAAATTAGATCTAACAATGTTCATCAACATACATGAGAGCAAAATGGGAAATTAACATTACAACTAAGAAAGTCAAATAGTAGAAACAAGAAATCATGAGGGAAACAAGATGAAATTAAGTAATTAATTCAAGATTCAAGACAATTTATCCTAAACCTAACCTAATTCTAGGGAGAAGAGGGAGCTTCTCTCTTTAGAAAACTAACTAAAGGCTCATGTTAACTCCCTAATTGCTCCCCCTTGCTTGGACTTCATTCTGCATGAAATACACTTAGAAACAAGTTGGATTTGGGCCTGGGCAGCTCAGAAATCGCCCCCAACGTTTTGTCTTTAAGTGGGTCACGTGCGAGTATCGGCGCGTACGCGCCATGTGCGCGTGCGCGTCGATTGGCTGTTTCTTCATCTGCGCGTACGCATCATGTACGCGTGCGCGTCGCTATGCGATGTCACTTCTGCGCGCGTGCGCCTTGTACGCTTGCGCGCTGGTGCACGAAATTGTGATCTCTGGTAATGGCTCCAAAGGCTTGGTGCTCTAATCTCAATTCATAATTTGTCACAACTTTGATACAACTAACCAGCAAGTGCACTGGGTCGTCCAAGTAATAAACCTTACGTGAGTAAGGGTCGATCCCACGGAGATTGTTGGTATGAAGCAAGCTATGGTCATCTTGTAAATCTCAGTCAGGCGGATATAAAATAGTTATGGAGTTTTCGAAATTTAATAATAAAAGAAGGATAGAAATACTTATGTAAATCATTGGTGAGAATTTCAGATAAGCGCATAGAGATGCTTTCGTTCCTCTGAACCTCTGCTTTCCTGCTGTCTTCATCCAATCAGTCCTACTCCTTTCCATGGCTGGCTTTTTGTAAGGATGTCACCGTTGTCAATGGCTACTTTTAATCCTCTCGGGAAAATGGTCCAAATGCTCTGTCACAGCACGGCTAATCGTTTGGAGGCATCACCCTTGTCGATGGCTGCATCCTATTCCTCTCTGTGAAAATGATCCAATGCGCTGTCACTGCATGGCTAATCATCTTGGAGGTTCTCGATCATACTGGAATAGAATTTACTATCCTTTTGCGTCTGTCACTACGCCCAGCACTCGCGAGTTTGGAGTTCGTCACAGTCATTCAATCCCAGAGTCCTACTCGGAATACCACAGACAAGGTTTAGACTTTCCGGACTCTCATGAATGCCGCCATCAATCTAGCTTATACCACGAAGATTCTGATTAAGAGATCTAAAAGATACTCATTCAATATAAGGTAGAACGGGAGTGGTTGTCAGGCACGCGTTCATAGGGAATGATGATGATTATCACGTTCATCACATTCAGGTTGAAGTGCAAACGAATATCTTAGATGCGAAATAAGATGAATTGAATAGAAAAAATAGTAGTACTTTGCATTAATCTATGAGGAACAGCAGAGCTCCACACCTTAATCTATGGAGTGTAGAAACTCTACCGTTGAAAATACATAAGTGAAAGGTCCAAGCATGGCCGAGAGGCCAGCCCTCATGATCTAAGAACTAGGCGTCCAAAGATGTTCAAAGATGTCTAATACAATAGTAAGAAGTCCTATTTATAATAAACTAGCTACTAGGGTTTACAGAAGTAAGTAATTGATGCATAAATCCACTTCCGGGTCCCACTTGGTGTGTGCTTGGGCTGATCTTGAAGTCTACACGTGGAGAGGTCATTCTTGGAGTTGAACGCCAGCTTTTGTGCCATTTTGGGCGTTGAACTCCACTTTGCAACTTGTTTCTGGCGCTGGACGCCAGAATTGTGCAGAGAGCTGGCGTTGAACGCCAGTTTGCATCATCTAAACTTGGGCAAAGTATGGACTGTTATATATTTCTGGAAAACCCTGGATGTCTACTTTCCAACGCAATTGGAAGCGCGCCATTTTGAGTTCTGTAGCTCCAGAAAATCCATTTTGAGTGCAGGGAGGTCAGAATCCAACAGCATCAGCAGTCCTTCTTCAACCTCTGAATCTGATTTTTGCTCAAGTCCCTCAATTTCAGCTAGAAAATACCTAAAATTACAGAAAAACACACAAACTCATAGTAAAGTCCAGAAATGTGAATTTAACATAAAAACTAATGAAAACATCCCTAAAAGTAACTAGATTCTACTAAAAACATACTAAAAACAATGCCAAAAAGCGTATAAATTATCCGCTCATCACAACACCAAACTTAAATTGTTGCTTGTCCCCAAGCAACTGAAAATCAAATAGGATAAAAAGAAGAGAATATACTATAAATTCCAAACTATCAATGAAACATAGCTCCAATTAGATGAGCGGGACTTGTAGCTTTTTGCCTCTTGAATAGTTTTGGCATCTCACTTTATCCATTGAGATTCATAATGATTGGCATCTATAGGAACTCAGAGTTCAGATAGTGTTATTGATTCTCCTAGTTCAGTATGATGATTCTTGAACACAGCTTTTTTATGAGTCTTGGCAGTGGCCCTAAGCACTTTATTTTCCAGTATTACCACCGGATACATAAATGCCACAGACACATAACTGGGTGAACCTTTTCAGATTGTGACTCAGCTTTACTAAAGTCCCCAATTAGAGGTGTCCAGGGTTCTTAAGCACACTCTTTTTTTTGCTTTCGACCTTGACTTTAACCGCTCAGTCTCAAGTTTTCACTTGACACCTACACGCCACAAGCACATGGTTAGGGACAGCTTGATTTAGCCGCTTAGGCCAGGATTTTATTCCTTTAGGCCCTCCTATCCACTGATGCTCAAAGCCTTGGGATCCTTTTTATTTACCCTTGCCTTTTGGTTTAAGGGTTATTGGCTTTTTGCTCTTGCCTCTTGGTTTTAAGAGCTTTGGCTTTTTCTGCTTGCTTTTTGATGAGCGGATATTTTATACGCTTTTTGGGGATAATTTCATATAGTTTTGAGTATGTTTTAGTTAGTTTTTAGTCTATTTTTATTAGTTTTTAGGAAAAAATTCATATTTCTGGACTTTACTATGAGTTGTGTGTTTTTCTGTAATTTCAGGTATTTTTCTGGCTGAAATTGAAGGAGCTGAGCAAAAATCTGATTCAGGCTGAAAAAGGACTGCTGATGCTGTTGGATTCTGACCTCCCTGCACTCAAAGTGGATTTTCTGGAGCTACAGAACTCGAAATGGCATGCTTCCAATTGCGTTGGAAAGTAGACATCCAGGGCTTTCCATCAATATATAATTGTCCATACTTTTCACAGGGATAGACGACGTAAACTGGCGTTCAACGCCAGTTTTCTGCCCAATTCTGGCGTCCAGCGCCAGAAAAGGATCAAAAGCTGGAGTTGAACGCCCAAACTGGCATAAAAACTGGCGTTCAACTCCACAAATGGCCTCTGCACGTGAATTGCTCAAGTCTCAGCCCAGCACACACCAAGTGAGCCCCAGAAGTGGATCTCTGCATCATCCATCATAGTCTACTCATATTTTGTAACCCTAGGCTACTAGTTTAGTATTTAAACAACTTTTGGAGACTTATTTTGTATCTCATGACACTTTAGATCTAAACTTTGTATTCTCTGACGGCATGAGTCTCTAAACCCCATTGTTGAGGGTGAGGAGCTCTGCTGTGTCTCGATGAATTAATGCAAGTATTTCTGTTTTCCATTCAAACACGCTCGTTCCTATCTAAGATGTTCATTCGCGCTTAACTGTGATGGAGGTGATGATCTGTGACACTCATCACCTTCCTCAAATCATGAACGTGTGCCTGACAACCACCTCCGTTCTATATACGATTGAATGAGTATCTCTTAGATTCCTTAATCAGAATCTCTGTGGTATAAGCTAGAACTGATGGCGGCATTCATGAGAATCCGGAAAGTCTAAACCTTGTCTGTGGTATTCCGAGTAGGATTCAAGGATTGAATGAATGTGACGAGCTTCAAACTCCTGAAGGCTGGGCGTTAGTGACAGACGCAAAAGGATAGTAAATCCTATTCCAACCGGATCGAGAACCAACCGGTGATTAGCCGTGCTGTGACAGAGCGCGTGAGCGTAGTTTTCACTGGAAGGATGGAAGGTAGCCATTGACAACGGTGATCCACCAACACACAGCTTGCCATAGGAGGACGTGCGTGCGTGAATCAGAAGATAGAGGAAAGCAGAGATTTAGAAGACAAAGCATCTCCAAAACTCCAACACATTCTCCATTACTGCATAACAAGTAACCTTTAATTCATGCTCTCTTGTTTATTCGCAATTCAACTGATAAATATAATTGACTTCCTGACTAAGATTTAGAAGATAACCATAGATTGCTTCAAACCAACAATCTCTGTGGGATTCGACCCTTACTCACGTGAGGTATTACTTGGACGACCCAGTGCACTTGCTAGTCAGTGGTACGAGTTGTGAAAAGTGTGATTCATAATTTGTGCACCAAGTTTTTGGCGCCGTTGCCGGGGATTGTTCGTGTTTGGACAACTAACGGTTTATTTTGTTGCTTAGATTAGGAAAAATTTTTCTTTTTAGTTTAGAGTCTTTTATTATTTATCCCTTGTTAAAACACTTTAAATTTATAGCTCAATTAGTTAGAACGTGGTGTTTATGATCATGGTAATTGGCTATCATATTTTTAAAATCTTTTTCAAAAATATTTTTTTTTATTAAATCCTGTGCCGAACTTTAAGTTTGGTGTTTTCTTGTTGATTTTTCAAAAAAAAAAAAAATTTCAAAAATTTCTTTTGGTTTTCTAAAAAAATTTTAAGTTTGGTGTTCTTCCCTAGTGTTCTTGAGTTTTTCTTGTGTCTTGATCTTAAAATTTTTAAGTTTGGTGTTCCTTGGTGTTTTCCCTCCAAAAATTTTCGAAAAATAAGGAGCATTAGATCTAAAAATTTTAAATCCTGTGCTATCTTTTTGTTTCTCCCTTTTCCCTTAAACATCCAAAAATATCTTTTCCCTCTATTTTTAAAGCATCTTTTTCGAAAATCATTTTTTAAAAAAAAAATCATATCTTTTTCAAAACTTCCTAACCATTTCCTCTCTCCTCAATTTTTCGAAAATCTTCACCCACTTTTATTTATTTTTATTTTTTATTTTTTATTTTATTTTCGAAAAAAAAAATTAAATAAATAAAATAAAATAAATAAAAAGGTAAATCAATCCAAGTTATATCACTTTATCCATCATGGACATAATTGGAAATGAACAGTCCAGGAGGACTCTGGGGTCATATTCTAACCCCTCTACTGCTTCATATGGGAGTAGCATCTGCATACCCTCCATTGGAGTTAGTAGCTTTGAGTTGAATCCTCAGCTCATTATCATGGTGCAGCAAAGTTGTCAGTATTCCGGTCTTCCACAGGAAGAACCTACAGAGTTTCTGGCACAACTTTTACAAATTGCTGACACAGTGCATGATAAGGAAATAGATCAGGATGTCTACAGACTATTACTGTTTCCATTTGCTATAAAAGATCAAGCTAAGAGGTGGTTAAATAACCAACCTAAGGCCAGCATAAGAACATGGAAACAGCTGACAGAAAAATTCCTGAATCAGTATTTTCCTCCAAAAAGGATGACACAGCTAAGGCTGGACATCCAAGGCTTTAAACAAGGAGATAATGAATCTCTTTATGATGCCTGGGAGAGATACAGAGAGATGCTACGAAAATGCCCCTCTGAAATGTTTTCAGAGTGGGTTCAGTTAGACATCTTCTACTATGGGCTTGCAGAAGGAGCTCAGATGTCTCTAGATTACTCAGCTGGTGGATCTATCCATATGAGAAAGACAATTGAAGAGGCTCAAGAGCTCATTGATACAGTTGCCAGGAATCAGCATCTGTACCTAAGCAGCAACCCTTCCATGAATGAAGAGGTTAAAACAGTAACTGCTGAATTCAGTACTGTAAAACAAGCTGCTGAATTCAATCAGCAATTGGATTTTCTAACAAAGCAGCTAGCTGAATTCAAGGACAGGCTACAGGAGACAAGGATAGCTAATATACATATGGACGAACAGTTTAAGCAAACAAAGCAGCAGCTATCAAGGCAAATAGCAGAAGAATGCCAAGCAGTTCAATTAAGGAGTGGGAAAACATTAAATACCCCACCTCAAGGCATCAAAAATTCAAGAAATGAGCAACCCACCAAAGATTCACCTGAGGACAGTAAGAGCCCAGGGAAAAATAATTATGGCGCTAAAACGCCAGAAAATGGGTGGAAGGCTGGCGCTGAACGCCCAGACCATGCCCAAAATTGGTGTTCAACGCCAGAAACAAGGCAGAATTGGCGTTCAACGCCAGAAATGGGCAAGAATCTGGCGTTGAACGCCCAAATGGGGCAGAATCCAGCGTTGAACGCCCAAACTGGGCACATTTCTGGCGTTCAGGCGCCAGGAACAGACAGTGAGCTGGCGTCTAACGTCACTCCAGCTTCTGACTCTGGCACTCAATTGCCAGTGAGGGATCAGACACACACAAGTGCTGATAACAACCCCTCTAAAAAGGCTTCTTTAACCACTAAGGTTGAGGAATATAAAGCCAAGATACCTTATCCTCAAAAACTCCGGAAAGAAGAGCAGGATAAGCAATTTGCTCGCTTTGCAGATTATCTAAGGACTCTTGAAATAAAGATTCCATTTGCAGAGGCACTTGAGCAAATACCTTCTTATGCCAAGTTCATGAAAGAGATCTTGAGTCATAAAAAGGAGTGGAGAGAAACAGAAAGAGTTCTCCTCACTGAAGAATGCAGTGCAGTCATCCTGAAAAGCTTTCCTGAAAAGCTTAAAGACCCTGGGAGTTTTCTGATACCATGCATATTAGAAGGTGATTGCACCAAGACAGCTTTATGCGATCTTGGGGCAAGCATCAACCTAATACCTGCATCCACTATCAGGAAGCTTGGCTTAACTGAAGAAGTTAAACCAACCCGGATATGTCTCCAACTTGCTGATGGTTCCACTAAATACCCATCAGGCATGATTGAAGACATGATTGTCAGAGTTGGGCCATTCGCCTTTCCCACTGACTTTGTTGTGCTGGAAATGGAGGAGCACAAGAGTGCTACTCTCATTCTAGGAAGACCCTTCCTAGCAACTGGACGATCCCTTATTGACGTCCAACAGGGGGAAATAACCCTGAGAGTCAATGATGATGAGTTTAAGTTGAACGCTGTCAAAGCCATGCAGCATCCAGACACATCAACAGACTGCATGAAAGTTGATCTCATTGACTCTTTGGTAGAAGAGATCAACATGGCTGAGAGTCTCGAATCAGAGTTGGAAGACATCTTTAAAGATGTTCAGCCTGATTTGGAGGATTCAGAGGACATGAAAGAGCCTCTGAACTTTCTTCTGAAAGAGGAAAAACCTCCTAAACCCGAGCTCAAGCCACTACCACCATCCTTGAAATATGCATTTCTGGGAGAAGGTGACACCTTTCCAGTGATCATAAGCTCTACTTTAAATTCACAGGAAGAGGAAGCACTTATTCAAGTGCTAAGGACACACAAGACAGCTCTTGGGTGGTCCATAGGAGACCTTAAGGGCATAAGCCCAGCTAGATGCATGCACAAAATCCTATTGGAGGATAATGCCAAACCAGTGGTTCAACCACAGAGGCGGTTAAATCCAGCCATGAAGGAAGTGGTGCAGAAAGAGGTCACCAAATTACTGGAGGCTGGGATTATTTATCCGATTTCTGATAGCCCCTGGGTGAGCCCTGTTCAAGTCGTCCCAAAAAAGGGAGGCATGACAGTGATTTATAATGAAAAAAATGAACTGGTTCCTACAAGAACAGTTACAGGGTGGCGCATGTGTATTGACTACAGAAGGCTCAATACAGCCACCAGAAAGGATCATTTTCCTTTACCATTCATAGACCAGATGCTAGAAAGACTAGCAGGTCATGATTATTACTGCTTTTTGGATGGCTACTCAGGCTATAACCAGATTGCAGTAGATCCCCAGGATCAAGAGAAAACAGCATTCACATGTCCATCCGGAGTGTTTGCTTATAGAAGGATGCCATTTGGGCTATGTAATGCGCCTGCAACCTTCCAGAGATGCATGCTCTCTATTTTCTCTGACATGGTGGAAAAATTTCTGGAAGTCTTCATGGATGACTTCTCAGTATATGGAGACTCATTCAGCTCCTGTCTTGATCACCTGAAACTTGTTTTGAAAAGATGCCAAGAAACCAACCTAGTCTTAAACTGGGAAAAGTGTCACTTCATGGTGACTGAAGGAATTGTTCTTGGGCATAAAATCTCAAACAAGGGAATAGAGGTGGATCAAGCAAAAATAGAGGTAATTGAAAAATTACCACCACCTGCCAATGTTAAGGCAATCAGAAGCTTTCTGGGGCATGCAGGATTCTATAGGAGGTTTATAAAGGATTTTTCAAAAATCGCAAAACCTCTAAGCAATCTGCTAGCTGCTGACACGCCATTTGTGTTTGACACAGAGTGCCTGCAGGCGTTTGAAACGCTGAAAGCTAAGCTGGTCACAGCACCAGTCATTTCTGCACCAGACTGGACATTACCATTTGAGCTAATGTGTGATGCCAGTGATCATGCCATTGGTGCAGTATTGGGACAGAGGCATGACAAGCTTCTGCATGTCATTTATTATGCCAGTCGCATTCTAAATGATGCCCAGAAAAATTACACAACCACAGAAAAAGAACTACTTGCAGTGGTTTACACCATTGACAAGTTCAGATCATACTTAGTAGGATCAAAAGTGATTGTGTATACTGACCATGCTGCTCTTAAATATCTACTCACAAAGCAGGATTCAAAACCCAGGCTCATCAGATGGGTATTGCTTCTGCAAGAGTTTGATATAGAAATAAGAGACAAAAAAGGGACAGAGAACCAAGTGGCTGATCATCTGTCCCGGATAGAGCCAGTGGAAGGGACGTCCCTCCCTTCTCTTGAGATCTCTAAGACGTTTCCTGATGAGCATTTATTCGCCATTCAGGAAGCACCATGGTTTGCCGATATTGCAAACTATAAAGCTGCAAGGTTCATACCCAAGGAGTACAACAGGATACAAAAGAAGAAATTAATTACTGATGCAAAGTACTACTTGTGGGATGAACCTTATCTCTTTAAGAGATGTGCAGACGGAATTATCCGTAGGTGTGTGCCTAGAGAAGAAGCACAGAGGATCCTGTGGCATTGCCACGGATCTCAATATGGAGGCCATTTCGGAGGTGAGCGAACAGCCACCAAGGTCCTCCAATGTGGCTTCTATTGGCCCACACTCTATAAAGATTCCCGAGAGTTTGTACGTAATTGTGACAGTTGCCAAAGAGCTGGTAATCTGCCTCATGGTTACGCCATGCCTCAACAAGGAATCTTGGAAATTGAGTTGTTTGACGTATGGGGAATTGACTTCATGGGACCTTTCCCACCATCATATTCAAACACTTATATTCTGGTGGCAGTTGACTATGTATCAAAATGGGTTGAGGCTATTGCCACACCCACCAATGATACTAAAACAGTGCTGAAGTTCCTCCAGAAACATATCTTTAGCAGGTTTGGTGTCCCTAGAGTGTTAATCAGTGATGGGGGCACTCACTTCTGCAATAAACAGCTTTACTCTGCCATGGTTCGGTATGGAATTCGCCACAAGGTGGCCACTCCATATCATCCACAAACCAATAGGCAAGCTGAAGTCTCTAACAGAGAATTAAAGAGAATTCTGGAACGGACAGTAAATACCCGTAGAAAGGATTGGGCACGGAGCTTGGATGATGCTCTGTGGGCTTACAGAACAGCATTCAAGACCCCTATAGGGACCTCTCCATACCAACTCGTGTATGGTAAGGCATGCCACTTGCCCGTGGAACTGGAACATAAGGCCTACTGGGCAACCAGATTCCTAAACTTTGATGCCAAATTAGCAGGAGAAAAACGATTGCTCCAGCTAAATGAGCTAGAGGAATTCAGATTCACAGCTTTCGAAAATGCCAAGCTTTATAAAGAAAAATAAAAAAAATGGCATGACAGAAAGCTGTCATCTAGAATCTTTGAACCAGGATAGAAGGTCCTGTTGTTTAACTCTAGACTCAGGCTATTCCCCGGGAAACTGAAATCCTGGTGGAGGGGACCATACGTGATTACAAGTGTGTCACCATATGGTTATGTGGAGCTTCAAGATATTGATTCTGATAAGAAGTTCATTGTCAATTGACAGAGAATCAAGCATTATCTTGAAGGCAACATTGAGCAAGAATGCTCAAGGCTGAAGCTAGATTAAAAGCTCAGCAAGGTCCAGCTAAAGACAATAAAGAAGCGCTTGCTGGGAGGCAACCCAGCCATGGGGCAACAATCCTCTAAGCATTTTGCCCTATTTCTATTTTTATTTTTATTTGTTTATATAGAGTTCATTGACAACAGGGTAAATAATCATTTACAGAAGACCTCGGCACACAAAACAGAGAAAAAGATCTCACTGGCAAGAAAACGCCAGTAAAAGAGCATTTTGGGCGTTCAACGCCCAAAATGGGCATCCACTGGGCGCTGAACGCCAGTAATGATAGCAGCTGGGCGGTCAACGCCAGAAAGGGGCACCCACTGGGCGTTGAACGCCAGTAATGGCAGCAGCTGGGCGTTGAACGCCCAGGAGAGCAGCAATTGGGCGCTGAACGCCCAAAACAGGCAGTGTTGGGCGTTCAAACGCCAGGAATGCAGGGAGGAACCAAATTCATCTTTTCCACACGTATTTCCATTTTAATTTCAAATTTCATGCTTCAATGCATGATTTTTACATGAACATGTCAAGAACCCTGATTTCTAAATTCTATAATTTCTAAAAACCCTACCACAAAAAAATTTTTTAAATGTATTTTAATCCATAAGCACCAGGCATCTTTACAAATTCAATCCAACTCTTTTCAAATCTTTTCTGAAAACAAATCTATCTTTGGTGTGTTTATCCGAGATCACTAAGATCATGGCTCCCAAAGGAAAACAACCCACTCCAAGAGGCAAGAAAGAGAGAGTTCCAAAACCACTTTGGAATCAAGGGAAGTTCTTATCTAAAGAACATTCAGACCATTATCTAAAAGTAATGGGTCTGAGATCAGTGATCCCGGAAGTTAGATTCGATCTGAAAGAAGATGAATATCCGGAGATCCAGGAGCAAATTCGAATCAGGAACTGGGAAGTCCTAGCTAATCCTGAAACGAAAGTAGGAAGGAACATGGTCCAGGAGTTCTATGCTAATATGTGGTAGACTGACAAGCAAAAACTATCTGGAACTGCCTTCTATGAATTTCAGACCATGGTCAGAGGGAAGATTGTTCATACCACCCCTGACAAGATCAGAGAGATCTTAAAGCTACCTCAACTAAAGGATGATCTAGACTCCTTCAACAGGAGGATGATGAGAGCAGACATTGACCTGGATAAGATTCTAGAGGACATATGTATCCCTGGAGCCAGGTGGACCACCAACACAAAGGGTGTCCCAAATCAACTCAAGAGAGAGGATCTCAAACCAGCCGCCAGAGGATGGCTGGACTTCATTGGGCGTTCTCTGTTGCCCACTAGCAACCGTTCTGAGGTCACAGTTAAAAGAGCAGTGATGATCCATTGCATCATGATGGGAAAGGAAGTTGAGGTTCATCAGCTGATTTCAACTGAACTCTACAAGATTGCTAACAAAAATTCAAAAGAGGCCAGGTTGGCTTATCCAAGTGTGATTTCTCTGCTCTGCAAGGACGCGGGAGTAAGGATGGGAATAACTGAATATATCCTAATTGAAAAGTCAATCACTAAAGCATCAATGGAAAAACAACAAGCACAGGAGGATCCCATCAAGAAGAGAGCACAGGAATTCCTCCCAGAGATTCCTCAATCTGAATACTGGGAGTATCTTGAGACGTCTGTTACCAAGATACGGGAAGCTATGGAGCAAATAATAAAAGAACAAAAGGAACACAGTCAAATGCTGACCTATATGTTTAAAGAACAAGAGGAGCAGGGGCGCGACTTAAGGGAACTGAAGCGCCAAAAGTCTTCTCTTGTAGGACCAAGCACCCCAAGGATCAGAGGAACCCCCGTGCCTCCGGAATAAAGGTTGTTAATTTCCAATTTCTGCCTTAACTCTGTGACAGTGTCCTTATAAAAGTTTACCTTAGAAGTCATATAGTAGTAATTAGTATCTATTTTGATTTTATCTCCCATTTAAGCTATAGTTTATTTTTCTCATCATCAGCAAACATGAATAAAGTAGTAGATCTTTTGAATAAGAGGAAATAAAATTTCGAGTTTAATAAAAGAAATTCTAATTGGTTAAATGTGGTGGCAATGCTTTCTGTCTCTGAATGAATGCTTGAACAGTGCATATGTCTTTTGAATTTATTGTTTCAGACTGTTAAATATGTTGGCTCTTGAAAGAATGATGAACATGAGACATGTTATTGATAATCTGAAAAATCATAAAAATGATTCTTGAAGCAAGAAAAAGCAGCAAAAAAAAAAAAGAAGAGAAGAGAGAAAAAGCAAGCAGAAAAAGCCAATGACCCTTAAAACCAAAAGGCAAGGGTAAATGAAAAGGATCCCAAGGCTTTGAGCATCAGTGGATAGGAGGGCCTAAAGGATTAAAATCCTGGTCTAAGCAGTTAAACCAAGCTGTCCCTAACCATATGCTTGTGGCGTGAAGATGTCAAGTGAAAACTTGAGACTGAGCGGTTAAAGTCAAGGTCCAACTCCAAAAAGAAGAGTGTGCTTAAGAACTCTGGACACCTCTAATTGGGGACTTTAGCAAAGCTGAGTCACAATCTGAAAAGGTTCACCCAGTTATGTGTCTGTGGCATTTATGTATCCGGTGGTAATACTGGAAAACAAAGTGCTTAGGGCCACAGCCAAGACTCATAAAGAAGCTGTGTTCAAGAATCATCACACTGAACTAAGAGAATCAATACACTATCTGAATTCTAAGTTCCTATAGATGCCAATCACTCTGAGCTTCAATGGATAAAGCGAGATGCCAAAACTGTTCAGAAGCAAAAAGCTACTAGTCCCGCTCATCTAATTAGAATCTGAGCTTCAATAAAAAAAAAACTCTGAGATATTATTGCTTCCCAACATATTAGTTTTCTATTTTATTCATCTAGTTGCTTGAGGACAAGCAACAGTTTAAGTTTGGTGTTGTGATGAGCGGATATTTTATACGCTTTTTGGGGATAATTTCATATAGTTTTGAGTATGTTTTAGTTAGTTTTTGGTCTATTTTTATTAGTTTTTAGGAAAAATTCATATTTCTGGGCTTTACTATGAGTTGTGTGTTTTTATGTAATTTTAGGTATTTTTCTGGCTGAAATTGAAGGAGCTGAGCAAAAATCTGATTCAGGCTGAAAAAGGACTGCTGATGCTGTTGGATTCTGACCTCCCTGCACTCAAAGTGGATTTTCTGGAGCTACAGAACTCGAAATGGCATGCTTCCAATCGCGTTGGAAAGTAGACATCCTGGGCTTTCCAGCAATATATAATAGTCCATACTTTGCACAAGGATAGAGGACGTAAACTGGCGTTTTCTGCCCAATTCTGGCGTCCAGTGCCAGAAAAGGATCAAAGCTGGAGTTGAACGCCCAAACTGGCATAAAAACTGGCGTTCAACTCCACAAATGGTCTCTGCACGTGAATTGCTCAAGTCTCAGCCCAGCACACACCAAGTGGGCCCCAGAAGTGGATCTCTGCATCATCCATCATAGTCTACTCATATTTTGTAACCCTAGGCTACTAGTTTAGTATTTAAACAACTTTTGGAGACTTATTTTGTATCTCATGACACTTTAGATCTAAACTTTGTATTCTCTGACGGCATGAGTCTCTAAACCCCATTGTTGAGGGTGAGGAGCTCTGCTGTGTCTCGATGAATTAATGCAAGTATTTCTGTTTTCCATTCAAACACGCTTGTTCCTATCTAAGATGTTCATTCGCGCTTAACTGTGATGGAGGTGATGATCTGTGACACTCATCACCTTCCTCAAATCATGAACGTGTGCCTGACAACTACCTCCGTTCTATATACGATTGAATGAGTATCTCTTAGATTCCTTAATCAGAATCTCCGTGGTATAAGCTAGAACTGATGGCGGCATTCATGAGAATCCGGAAAGTCTAAACCTTGTCTGTGGTATTCCGAGTAGGATTCAAGGATTGAATGACTGTGACGAGCTTCAAACTCCTGAAGGCTGGGCGTTAGTGACAGACGCAAAAGGATAGTAAATCCTATTCCAACCGGATCGAGAACCAACCGGTGATTAGCCGTGTTGTGACAGAGCGCGTGAGCGTAGTTTTCACTGGAAGGATGGAAGGTAGCCATTGACAACGGTGATCCACCAACACACAGCTTGCCATAGGAGGACGTGCGTGCGTGAATCAGAAGATAGAGGAAAGCAGAGATTCAGAAGACAAAGCATCTCCAAAACTCCAACACATTCTCCATTACTGCATAACAAGTAACCTTTAATTCATGCTCTCTTGTTTATTCGCAATTCAACTGATAAATATAATTGACTTCCTGACTAAGATTTAGAAGATAACCATAGATTGCTTCAAACCAACAATCTCCGTGGGATTCGACCCTTACTCACGTGAGGTATTACTTGGACGACCCAATGCACTTGCTGGTCAGTGGTACGAGTTGTGAAAAGTGTGATTCATAATTCGTGCACCACTTTTCTTTTTCTTTTTTTTTTCGCCTTTTTTTTTCTGCAAGCTTTGTTCTTTGCTGCTTTTTCTTGCTTCAAGAATCATTTTTATGATTTTTCAGATTATCAAATAACATGTCTCCTTATCATCATTCTTTCAAGAGCCAACATATTTAACATTCTTAAACAACAACTTCAAAAGACATATGCACTGTTCAAGCATTCATTCAGAAAACAAGAAGCATTGCCACCACATCAATATAATTAAACTAAGTTCAAGGATAAATTCGAAACTCATGTACTTCTTGTTCTTTTGAATTAAAACATTTTTCATTTAAGAGAGGTGATGGATTCATAGGACATTCATAACTTTAAGGCATAGTTACTAAATACTAATTATCATGTAATGAAGACACAAACATAGATAAGCACTTAGCATAGAAAACGAAAAACAGAGAAAGTAAGAACAAGGAATGAGTCCACCTTAGTGATGGTGGCATTTCCTTCTTGAGGAACCAATGATGTCCTTGAGCTCTTCTATGTCTCTTCCTTGTCTTTGTTGCTCCTCCCTCATTGCTTTTTGATCTTCTCTTATTTCATGAAGGATGATGGAGTGCTCTTGATGTTCCACCCTTAGTTGTCCCATGTTGGAACTTAATTCTCCTAGGGAGGTATTGATTTGCTCCCAATAGTTTTGTGGAGGAAAGTGCATCCCTTGAGGTATCTCAGGGATTTCTTGATGATGAGCTTCTTCATGTGCCTGTTGAGATCCATGAATGTGCTCTCTTGTTTGCTCCATCCTTTTCTTAGTGATGGGCTTGTGAGATGAATCTTTCCATCTCCCATGGCTCAGAGGTGGAAGCAATTGTCTTCCCTTTCCTCTTTCTTGAGGTGCCATTAATGGTTATGGAAAAACAAAAAAAAGCTATGCTTTTACCACACCAAACTTAGAATGTTGCTCACCCTCGAGCAAAAGAAGAAAGAATAGAAGAAGAAGAATAAGATATGGAGGAGATGGAGGGATGTGCGTATTCGGCCATATGGGTGGGATTGGGTGGGAAAGAGATGTTGAATTTTGAAGGTAGGTGGGTGTATAGATGTGAGTGGTAAATGGAAAATGCCAAATTAGGTGCTGAGGTGTTCAAGGATTTACAACCTTGCACCAAATTAGGCATGCAAAATGCCCTTGCACACAACTCTGGGCGTTCAGCGCCAGATTGGTGCTTGTTCTGGGCGTTGAACGCCCATTTGTTGCCCATTTCTGGCGTTGAATGCCAGAACCATGCTTGTTCTGGGCGTTCAGCGCCAGCTCTTCTCCAGGGTGCATTTCTGGCATTCAAACGCCCAGATGCTGCCCAACACCAGAAACATGCTCTGTTCTGGCGTTGAACGCCCAAAACATGCTTCTTACTGGCATTTAAACGCCAGTAAGGTCTTCCTCCAGAGTGTGATTTTTCTTCTGCTGTTTTTGATTTCGTTTTCAATTTTTATATTTATTTTGTGACTCCACATGATCATGAACCTAATAAAACATGAAAACCCAACAAGCGCTTCTTTAATGTCAATAGCTTGACAGTGGGCTCTCATGGAGCCTCACAGACGTGCAGAGCTTTGTTGAGACCTCCCAACACCAAACTTAGAGTTTGGATATGGGGGTTTGACACCAAACTTAGAGTTTGGTTGTGGCCTCCCAATACTAAACTTAGAGTTTGACTGTGGGGGCTTTGTCTGCCTCTGCTTTGAGAGAAGCTTTTTATGCTTCCTCTCCATGGATGCAGAGAGAGATCATTGAGTTGTAAACACAAGGTTGTCCTCATTTATTTGAAGGATTAATTCTCCTCTGTCCACATTAATCACAGCTCTTGCTGTGGCTAGGAAAGGTCTTCCTCGGATGATAGATTCATCCTCATCCTTCCCAGTATCTAGGACTATGAAATCAGTAGGGATGTAAAGGCCTTCAACCTTTACTAACACGTCCTCTACTTGTCCATAAGCCTGTTTTCTTGAATTGTCTGTCATCTCTAATGAGATTTTAGCAGCTTGCACCCCATAGATTCCCAGTTTCTCTATTACAGAGAGGGGCATGAGGTTTATCCCTGAACCAAGGTCACACAGAGCCTTAAAGATCATGGTGCCTATGGTACAAGGTATTAAGAACTTTCTAGGATCCTGTTTTTTCTGAGGCAATGTCAGTTGATCCAGATCACTTAGTTCATTGGTGAATAAGGGAGGTTCATCTTCCAGTGTTTCAATGCCAAATAATTTGGCATTCAGCTTCATGATTGCACCAAGGAACTTGGCAGCTTGCTCTTCAGTAACATCCTCATTCTATTCAGAAGAGGAGTACTCATCAGAGCTCATGAATGGCATAAGGAGGTTCAATGGAATCTCTATGGTCTCTAATTGAGCCTCAGAGTCCTTTGGTTCCTCAGAGGGAAGCTCCTTATTGATCACTGGACGTCCCAGGAGGTCTTCCTCCTTGGGATTCACGTCCTCTCCTTCCCTTACAGGTTTGGTCATTGTGATCAATTCAATGGCCTTGCACTCTCCTTTTGGATTCTCTTCTGTATTGCTTGGGAGAGTACTAGGAGGGATTTCAGTGATCCTTTTACTCAGCTGGCCCACTTATGCTTCCAAATTTCTAATGGAAGACCTTGTTTCATTCATGAAACTTACAGTGGCCTTGGATAGATCAGAGACTAAGTTTGCTAAATTAGAGGTACTTTGTTCAGAGTTCTCTGTCTGTTGCTGAGTGGATGATGGAAAGGGCTTGCTATTGCTAAACCTGTTTCTTCCACCATTATTAAAGCCTTGTTGAGGCCTTTGATCCTTCCATGAGAGATTTGGATGATTTCTCCATGATGGATTATAGGTGTTTCCATAAGGTTCACCTAAGTAATTTACCTCTGCTATTGCAGGGTTCTCAAGATCATAAGCTTCTTCTTCAGAAGATGCCTCTTGAGTACTATTGGATGCGGCTTGCATTCCATTCAGACTCTGAGAAATCATATTGACTTGCTGAATCAATATTTTATTCTGAGCCAATATGGCATTCAGAGTATCAATTTCAAGAACTCCCTTCTTCATAGGCGTCCCATTACTCACAGGATTCCTCTCAGAAGTGTACATGAACTGGTTATTAGCAACCATGTCAATGAGTTCTTGAGCTTCTGCAGGCGTTTTCTTTAGGTGAATAGATCCACCTGCAGAAGTGTCCAATGACATCTTTGATAGCTCAGATAAACCATCATAGAATATATCCAGGATGGTCCATTCTGAAAGCATGTCAGAAGGACACTTTTTGGTCAGTTGCTTGTATCTTTCCCAAGCTTCATAGAGGGATTCACCTTCCTTCTGTCTGAAGGTCTGAACATCCACTCTAAGCTTGCTCAGCTTTTGAGGAGGAAAGAACTTGGCTAAGAAAGCCGTGACCAGCTTATCCCAAGAGTTCAGGCTGTCTTTGGGTTGAGAATCCAACCATACTCTAGCTCTGTCTCTTACAGCAAAAGGGAAAAGCATGAGCCTGTAGACTTCAGGATCTACTCCATTAGTCTTAACAGTATCACAGATCTGCAAGAATTCAGTTAAGAACTGAAAGGGATCTTCAGATGGAAGTCCATGAAACTTGCAGTTCTGCTGCATCAGAGAAACTAGCTGAGGTTTCAGCTCAAAGTTGTTTGCTCCAATGGCAGGAATGGAGATACTTCTTCCATGTAAATTGGAATTAGGTGCAGTAAAGTCACCAAGCATTCTCCTTGCATTATTGTTGTTGGGTTCGGCTGCCATCTCCTTTACTTGTTCGAAATTTTCAATAAGGTTGTCTCTGGATTGTTGTAATTTAGCTTCTCTTAGTTTCCTCTTCAGAGTCCTTTCAGGTTCTGGATCAGCTTCAACAAGAATGCCTTTTTCTTTGTTGATGCTCATAAGAAAGAGAAGAGAACAAGAAAAGAAAAGGAATCCTCTATGTCACAGTAAAGAGGTTCCTTATTGTTAGTAGAAGAAGAAAAGGAATAGGGGTGAAGAAGAATGAAGAATCCAAAAACAAAGGTGATGATAGGAGCAGAGATGTGAGATGAAGAGAAGTGTTAGTAGATGAATAAATAAAAAGAAGGAGATGAGAGGAGGAGAGAATTTTCGAAAATAATTTTTGAAAAAGAGTTAGGGCTTGTTTGGGTGAGCTTTTAAGAAAAGATCTTTTTTTGAGTTATCTTTTTTTAAAAGATCTTATAGAGAAGTAAAAGTAATTTTATGTTTGGATATCTCATGTAAAAAGGTCTTTTTATCTATCAATTATGTTTGGGTATAACAATATAAAAGTACTTTTTTGTTTATTTATTACATGAAAAACATCTTTTTTTTAAGGAAAAAAGATCTTTTAAAAAAAAGATGTAAATTACAGCTTCTCAAAAAAGATCTTTTTTTTATTTTACTAGTGCTTTTACTTTTACTACTAGAAATTTGTCAAACACGTTAAAAAATAAAAGGTTAGTAGTTTTTCGAAAATCAAATAAAAAATAAAATAATTAGTTAATTAAAAAGAAAATTTGAAAAAGAGGGGAGATATTTTCGAAAATTAGAGAGAGAGAGTTAGTTAGGTAGTTTTGAAAAAGATAAGAAACAAACAAAAAGTTAGTTAGTTAGTTGAAACAAATTTGAAAATTAATTTTGAAAGGATAAGAAGATAAGAAGTTAGAAAAGATATTTTAAAATCAAATTTTGAAAAAGATAAGATAAGAAGATATTTTTGAAAAGATATGATTGAAGTTAGTTTTGAAAAAGATTTGATTTTTAAAATCACAATTAATGACTTGATTCACAAGAAATCAGAAAATATGATTCTAGAACTTAAAGTTTGAATCTTTCTTAACAAGCAAGTAACAAACTTGAAATTTTTTAATCAAAACATTAATTGGTGGTGTTATTTTCGAAAATTATGAGATAAAATTGAGAAAAAGATTTTTGAAAAATATTTTTGTAATTTTCAAAAATAACTAAGAAAAATGAAAAAGATTTGATTTTTGAAAAAGATTTTGAAAAAGATAAGATTTTTAAATTGAAAATTTGATTTGACTCATAAAAACAACTAGATTTTAAAAATTTTTGAAAAAGTCAAATCTAATTTTCGAAATTTTAAGAGAGAAAAAGGGAAAGATATTTTTTTATTTTTGAATTTTTTATGATGAGAGAGAAAAACACTGAAATGATGCAATGCATGAAATTTTTAGATCAAAACAATGAATGCATGCAAGAATGCTATGAATGTCAAGATGAACATCAAGAACACTATGAATGTCAAGATGAACATCAAGAACTTATTTTTGAAAAAATTTTTAATGCAAAGAAAACATGTAAGACACCAAACTTAGAAATCTTTAATGCTTAGGCACTAAGAATTCAAGAATGCATATGAAAAACAAGAAAAGATGCAAAACAAGAAAACATCAAGATCAAACAAGAAGACTTACCAAGAACAACTTGAAGATCATGAAGAACACCATGAATGCATGAATTTTTTCAAAAAATGCAAGATGAATATGCAACTGACACCAAACTTAAAATCTGACTCAAGACTCAAACAAGAAACATGAAATATTTTTTATTTTTATGATTTTCTAATTTTTTTTTTGGTTTTTTCGAAAATTATTTAGAAAAAGAAAAATAAGGATTTCAAAATTTTTAATATGAATTCCAGGAATCTTCAATTCTTAGTCTAAAGCTCCAATCTGAGGGTTAGACATGGCTTAATAGCCAGTCAAGCTTTAGAAGATATTGCTACTTTCCATGTATAGAGCAACTAAGTGTGTGAGAATCTCTTGTGATGATAAGTTGAAATCCCAGTCCAAAATATTAGACATGGCTTACAGCCAGCCAGGATTCAACAAATCATCATGAAACACTAGAATTCATTCTTAAAAATTCTGAAGAAAAATATATTTTTGAAAATAAATTTTTTTTTCGAAAACAGATGAGAAATTTTTGAAAGGTTTTTGAAAAATTTTTGAAAATAAAACAAAAAGAAAATTACCTAATCTGAGCAACAAGATGAACCGTCAGTTGTCCAAACTCGAACAATCTCCGGCAACGGCGCCAAAAACTTGGTGTTGTTGCCGGATCAAAATTTAGCACTGATGTTACCAGACCAAAAGCTTGCCGAAAACTCGAACAATCCCCGGCAACGGCGCCAAAAACTTGGTGCACGAAATTGTGATCTCTGGTAATGGCTCCAAAGGCTTGGTGCTCTAATCTCAATTCATAATTTGTCACAGCTTCGATACAACTAACCAGCAAGTGCACTGGGTCGTCCAAGTAATAAACCTTACGTGAGTAAGGGTCGATCCCATGGAGATTGTTGGTATGAAGCAAGCTATGGTCATCTTGTAAATCTCAGTCAGGCGGATATAAAATAGTTATGGAGTTTTCGAAATTTAATAATAAAAGAAGGATAGAAATACTTATGTAAATCATTGGTGAGAATTTCAGATAAGCGCATAGAGATGCTTTCGTTCCTCTGAACCTCTGCTTTCCTGCTGTCTTCATCCAATCAGTCCTACTCCTTTCCATGGCTGGCTTTTTGTAAGGATTTCACCGTTGTCAATGGCTACTTTTAATCCTCTCGGGAAAATGGTCCAAATGCTCTGTCACAGCACGGCTAATCGTCTGGAGGAATCACCCTTGTCGATGGCTGCATCCTATTCCTCTCTGTGAAAATGATCCGATGCGCTGTCACTGCATGGCTAATCATCTTGGAGGTTCTCGATCATACTGGAATAGAATTTACTATCCTTTTCCATCTGTCACTACGCCCAGCACTCGCAAGTTTGGAGTTCGTCACAGTCATTCAATCCCAGAGTCCTACTCGGAATACCACAGACAAGGTTTAGACTTTCCGGACTCTCATGAATGCCGCCATCAATCTAGCTTATACCACGAAGATTCTGATTAAGAGATCTAAGAGATACTCATTCAATATAAGGTAGAATGGGAGTGGTTGTCAGGCACGCGTTCATAGGGAATGATGATGATTATCACGTTCATCACATTCAGGTTGAAGTGCAAACGAATATCTTAGATGCGAAATAAGATGAATTGAATAGAAAAACAGTAGTACTTTGCATTAATCTTTGAGGAACAGCAGAGCTCCACACCTTAATCTATGGAGTGTAGAAACTCTACCGTTGAAAATACATAAGTGAAAGGTCCAGGCATGGCCGAGAGGCCAGCCCCCATGATCTAAGAACTAGGCGTCCAAAGATGTTCAAAGATGTCTAATACAATAGTAAGAAGTCCTATTTATAATAGACTAGCTACTAGTGTTTACAGAAGTAAGTAATTGATGCATAAATCCACTTTCGGGGCCCACTTGGTGTGTGCTTGGACTGATCTTGAAGTCTACACGTGGAGAGGTCATTCTTGGAGTTGAACGCCAGCTTTTGTGCCATTTTGGGCGTTGAACTCCACTTTGCAACTTGTTTCTGGCGCTGGACGCCAGAATTGGGCAGAGAGCTGGTATTGAACGCCAGTTTGCGTCATCTAAACTTGGGCAAAGTATAAACTATTATATATTTCTGGAAAGCCCTGGATGTCTACTTTCCAACGCAATTGGAAGTGCGCCATTTTGAGTTCTGTAGATCTAGAAAATCCATTTTGAGTGCAGGGAGGTCAGAATCCAACAGCATCAGCAGTCCTTCTTCAACCTCTGAATCTGATTTTTACTCAAGTCCCTCAATTTCAGCCAGAAAATACCTGAAATCATAGAAAAACACACAAACTCATAGTAAAGTCCAGAAATGTGAATTTAACATAAAAACTAATGAAAACATCCCTAAAAGTAACTAGATTCTACTAAAAACATACTAAAAATAATGCCAAAAAGCGTATAAATTATCCGCTCATCACGCGCTCATCGATGCATTTCCAATTCTTGTTTTCTCATGCATTCTCCACTTTGTATGCTTTTCTCCTCATTTCTTCCATCCAATACTTGCCTTATGAACCTGAAATCACTCAACAAACATATCAAGGTATCGACTGGAATTAAAATGAGTTAAAATTACCAATTTAGAGGCCTACAAAGCATGTTTTTACACTTAAGCATAAATTAAGGAAGAATTACAAAAGCATGCTATTTCATTGAATAAATGTGGGAAAAGGTGATAAAATACCCTAGAATAGGCACAAGATAAACCACAGAATCGGGATTTATCAGTTCTCATTAGGAATCACAATCGAATGCTCAATTATTGGTTATGAGTTTCACGGAGGGGGTTTGGGTTAATAAGGCAAGAAATTAAAGCAACAATTAAATAAAGCAAGTAATAAAGAGAGACATTCATGGCAAGGATTGAGAATATAAGCTTTCTATCCTAGTCATTAATTATCATAAAACAATTAACAAGAGCTAATCCTATTTAGTCATCTTCAACAATGGAAGAAGGTACATGTTATCTTCACATGAGAGAAAGTCAAATAAGACTAGTTAATATCAATCCACAAGTCCTAATCAACTTACTAATTGAATTAGCAAGAGATTAGAGTCAATGAAAACAATATTAACTAACAACTCTAGATGACCAACATGAGTTGGGTATTAATGACTCAAGATTGCCTAATTTCTCTTTCCAAGCCAAGAATGCTCAAAAAGCTACTCTAACATTCAACTAAGCATTTTGTCAAACACTTGGAAGGCATAAAAGGAAAGCATGGTAAAATTGTAAGAATAATAAAATCTACTACTACCTAATGCAAGAAATTAACACTAACAACTCAATTAAACATCAAAGAAACATAAAACATAAATTGTATTAAAGAAAATCCAAATCTAACAAGAGTGCATCGACATAAAAGTGACATGAAAGAGAAATTAACAAGAGAACTAAGAAGAACAAAGATATAAGAACAAGAAATTGTAAAGAAAACAAGATGAAAACAAGAATTAAAGACTAAACCTAGAAGAGATCTACCCTAAATCTACCCTAATTCTAGAGAGAAGAGGGAGCTTCTCTCTCTAGAAAACTACCTAAAGCATGGTTCTAATCTAATCTAATTGCTCCCCCATTGACCCATCTTGAGTTCTGCATCAAATAGCCTCAGAAATGAGTTGGATTTGGGTTTGGGAAGCTCAGAAATCGCCCCAGCGAATTCACTTTAATGAGGTCACATGATGAGCGTCACGCGTGCGTGTGGTCGACGCGTGCGTGTCGCTGGCAAATTTCCTCCTCATGCGTACGCGTGGGTGACGCGTGCGCGTGGCCATGAATGTCCTTCTCACGTGGACGTGTGAATGATGCGTGCGCGTGGCCTTCAATTCTCCAAATGCTCATTTCTTCACGAATTCTCCACTTTGCATGCTTTTTCTCTTCACTTCCTCCATCCAATACTTGCCTTATGAGCCTAAAATCACTCAACAAATATATCAAGGCATTGAATGAGAATAAAGTGAATTAAATTTAGCTATTTAAGGCCTAAAAAGCATGTTTTCACTCTTAAGCACAAATTTGAGGAGAATTACAAAACCATGCTATTTCATTGAATAAATGTGAGATAAGTTGATAAAATCTCCTAAATTAAGCACAAGATAAACCACAAAATTAAGGTTTATCAATGTTCCACAGACATGGCAAGATGAGTCATTCTCATACCCGTTCCGAAACAACGTGCAGTCATTGCGACATGCATCGATCTTTTGGTATTCAAGACCCAAATTCTTCACCATATTTTTTGTTTTATCAAAAGAAGTAGGAATATTCAAATATGGCATTTCTTCTTTCAATAATTCCAAGAGAGAAGTGAACGACGCATTACTCCAACCATACAAGCATTTTAACAAGTAAAGATAGATGGTAAAGGATAACCTTGTGAATCCTTTACACCTTGAGTATAGTTCTTGGCTTGTCTCATCTACCAATTTATAAAATTCCTTTGCACATTTATTGGGCCCCATGTTTTGTCCATCAAGTTATATAGTATCTCTAAATCTATCACGTAATAACTCATCAATGTTATCATTGCAGTTATATTCACCGTCTATGTCACTGTCAGTCTGTCAACATCTATAGCAACAAGTGATTCCCCATGATTAAACCACCGCCTATAACCTTCTACGAAACTGTGGCATATTAGATGATCATATACATCATCTCTCTTTAACCAAAGTCTATTACAATACTTTGCACATGGACATTGAATTCTTCCCCTTGAAGAACTCCCGTTTATGAGAAAGCAAAGTGTAAAAATCTTTCTACACTAACTTGATATTCTTTCTCATGACGTGGTGCAGGCACGGACCCGGTAACAACAATAGGGGGCACTTGCCCCACGTGTTTTCAATTTTTTTTTAAATTATAGTTATACATAATGTATTATGTGCCCCACTTCAAATTTTAAATGATTTTACTACAAATAAACTAAACTCAATTAGCTAAAGCCTCAAATTTATTTTTTTTATCTTTTTTATCATTTTGATTATTAGTTAACCTAATCAAATTTAGTTCTTGCACTGTCATTTCTTTATTCCCTTAAACCCTCTTCTTAGTTTTATATTTTCAATCTTTCCTTTCTATTCTTTATCTAGTGGTTATCTTTTCTTCATCAAAAGGTAAATTTTAAATTCTCCATGTTTTTTTTATATAGCTCTCTCTATATCTTTCAATTTCATTGTTTCTCTTTTTGATATTTTTAATTATAAATTTTAATTTAAACCATTATAGTTTAGGTATTAATCTAGTTTTTTTTATTCTCTTTATGGATTTATATATTTTATTTTATTCTCAATTTATTCATCTGTATTACTTATTTTTTTATCTTTTATTCTATTATATGTACTTGCGTATAAATTTTTGAAATAAATTAATTAATTTACAAATTTAGAATATATTTTTTTATTTTCAGAAATAGTAATAAAAAATATTTTAATTATAATACATAATTAAACAAATGCATAAAATCTTTCAACTGACATTATATCAAATTAAATTAAAAAAATATATACAAATTTTATTATTTTAAAAATAAAAAAATTATAAATTAAGTTTCTATTATTTTATATAAATATACTTTTCATATACATATTTAATTTTTTTAGTATTTATATATAATTCTAGTTTCAACTTCTAAATACTAGTATATCATTAGACGTTAACATGTCCATTGATTTAGTATTTATTATTAAATGTGTATAAAAATAAATAAAAATAAAATTAGTTAGGATAACAAATTATATATAATTTAATTAAAATACTTTCAGTCCAAATTTTAGAAATAATTTTTTTATAAATTATATATAATGAATAGTATTTTAAGAATAAAAGTGTTCACTAACTCTTTTTAATTTTTATGTCTTGATATAATTAATAATGTTCAACAAAATTTATTTTAGTAAACATATTTTTGCCCTTCACTTTTAAAATTTTTTAGGTCTGTCACTGACGTGGTGTATCCATCCAGTCCTTGGACACATCCATCGAAAACATATATATTTCAAATAGATAGCTAAGTTTCTAGATTAAAGTCCTTATTGTTAGTCTCACTAACTGCGAATCTAGCTTCCTAATTAACTAAGAGACAATGGTGTGCAAGCCTCCAAAATACTTTGAAGGAATTAGACATAAAATAACAAAGAAAATTGAATTTTAGCAATGCTTAAAGAAGGTCCTAAAGTGATGAGTGCCTCAGAAAAGCACTTAAACTGTACACATAACATCAATAACAAATTAATATATGTATTCAAATTCGCCTAAACCAATCTTAATTACTGTCTTAATCCGTACCACAACAGCAGCAAAGTGGTAGTGCAGCAGAAATAGAATTAGAGAGGTAGCAGCAACAGCAAATAACTATTCGGCAGCAAATAATTAGTACCACAAAAACAGTAGAATAAAAGAAGTGATTGCAGTAGTGGATAGAATAAAATAAAAGAAGTGACAGTAGTAATGGATAGATAAATATAAAAATCTGAACAAAAATAGACTTAGCCCTAAGTAAATACTAAAATAGAAAAAATGTGCATTGATTATATTGACTAATGTATATATAGTACAGTGTATGATGCATGAATTTATTAGGTTTTTAGTTTAAAAAATTACCCATTAGTATTAATTCGAATGTAAGATAAATTATAATGATAAGTGTCATTGCATCATTAATTATCAACTCATTTAGAATTGGATTAAACCCTGTTCTCGATATGTGAATTAAGTCATTAGTCTCAAATACAATTAAATCAAATAAACCTCCCAAATTACATCTAATCTAGACTTGAAACACCGATGCATGCATTAGAGGAGTGGAATGGCGACTTGCTGAATCACCTAGCTAGAATGAATATAAAGAAAACTTAGAATATTTTAACATCAATGATCAAGTCAAATTATTCTTATACAAAACAAAATTCAAAAATTTTAAAATGAAACGGTTTGATCATTTCTAGTAAAGAAAATTGATTACATGTTTTGTCTAAATTGTTAAACTTGTTTATACATGAAATTCAATCCTACAAAATTAGGATTCCAAACCATCAACAAGCATGCATCGTCTAAATCATATAGAAACTTGCCTGCACATAGTCGTTAAATGTGATGTGGGCAAACATTCTCCTTATATACTATATATCTATATATTAGATGAAAAAATTCTACCCATTATTTACTTTGACTAATGCGTGCATCCAAAATAATAGTCAATAGTGAACTAGCACTTCAACACCGAAACAAAAGAAAAAATCAATGAACTAAACTACTGTCAGATATGATTCCCCGTAATGACTTCCTACACCAGTGATATGATCAAACTAGATTATATCTTGGTCTCATAGCCAAGCTGAATCCAAGCACCAGTGAGTTGATTTCTTTTGGTTTCAAGGATAGAAGAAAAAGCTGCTTATTGACCTAGTCAAAGAGGAAAAGACAAGTTAGATATAGTAGATCCAATAATTATGAAAAATATTGACAATGTAACTAATGCCACCCAATCAAATCCCCGTGCATATTCAGCCACCACCAACATAACAGAATCCATATAACTAGTTTATAATTTGGCTATGTTATATACTCATTAAAATGTGGGAAAAATCAATTAATTCAATAAGATACAAATATATAAATACCTACAAGACAATTATCATTAGCATCGGTATTAATAATTCATCTAAACTATAATGAGATTATTGTCGCAATTGGGCCTATAATGTTCACCAAATTAGAAATTGATAAACCTGGGTAGCTATACTAATCAAACAATAAATAAGAGACTTTATTCAGAAACAAACATTAAGTGAACTGAGGCAATAGCACACGTTTTATGATAGTTTTGATTTTTAACACCAACTATACTAAGAAGAGAAAAATGAACCATGTCCAGAGGATAAGACATTGAGCTATTAACTTGTTTGGAAGCTCATAGTAATAATATAAATAGACAAGTAGTGAGTAAATATTCATTTTAACCACCAAAAAATTTGATTTCTGATGCTATGAAAGAAAAAAATGATAAAATAATTGTTTCTGGAACATTTGTAAACTTTTTTATCTGCAAAATATGGAAAAAATAGAAATAAAATTGATAAATTATTTTGAAGTTTCACTTTCCATTCTAGGCAATACTAGTTTTATTTTCTTTTAGTCCATCACTCAAACGCTACAAGGTTTTTGTTGATTTATGGCAGTTTTTTCTCCTATTTGTGGAGGTTTATAACCCCCACTAAATAGTTTGTGGAGGTTTCTAAAATCCCCAAAATTTGAGGTGCTACGAGGATTTTGTGGGGATTTTGTGTATGTTTAGTGGGGGTTTTATATTAGATTTTGGTGACAGTTTTAAATCACTATTGTAACAGTTTAAAACCCCCACAAATTAATTTTTTAATTTAACAAAAAATTAACTATTTTGTAAGATTTTCAAATCTCCATAAATCATGTAATTATTTATTTATTTTTAATTTCAAATCATTCATTAATCTCATCTCATTTACATATTCTCAAATTAAAAATTTAAAACATAAATCTTTTATAACACAATTTCTCAATATAAGACTTAATTCTATATATAAAAAAAATTCTTAATGTCAATAGTTCCAAACATAATTATATATGGTATTATTCTACATAACTATTATTGTTTTTCAAAAGAAACCAAAAGTGACAAAAGAATGATGTATCACAACATCAACAAACTACTAAATTAGCCATAGAACTCTTACAATGCCCTTCATTTCAGCACATTTCTTGATAGTATTACACAGAAAACGTGTGCACAGTGAGCTGAGAAGTTTACAACGGTCCAGCGCTCAATCCTCATAGGTTTAACTGGTTTCTGAAATATGGCATTCAATGTTAGATTAACAATTCTAACTTTTCAACAATAAGAATAGAAAATAATAAGATAAAACAATACAGAATACTAATTTTATTATTGAAATTCCAGCGCCCACCCTTTGGAATGAAGCTCTCCTCATTTCCAACTACAAGCTGCAAATACAAGAGACATATGAGAACACCTTCAGAGGCCTTAAAATGAAAATGTGAATGAAAAACTAAACAGATTTAAGAAGCTGAGGAGATGAAAACATATACTTTTGGGGGCTGTAGAATATGACCTTCAACCCGAGTAAACTAATTGAGCCCTTTGTAAATTTGTCAATGCCTTGGTGTACCGCTGCAATGAAATCAAGGTGCCTTAAGCCTGCAATGAGTAGGGGAATTCAAAATCAAAATGGAACAAAATATTAAAAGGATGTAGGGACCTGAACATAGGTATACTTAGATTTGCATGGACCGTTGAAGGAAAGAAGCTTTAGCATGAAGGTCTTGCCTGCTAGTATTATAAGCTTAGATATATCTCCCTTGCTTGAGCACACTGCTTTCCACACCTTCTCAAATGCCTATGCATATATCTTTATTAATATTTGATTGGGATAAGAAATGTAATTCAAATAAAGTTATTAGTTACCGGTGAATCGTTGGTTTGTCCATTTTCAACTGCTCCATATTGTAACACATTGAAACTTGGTGTCACACTCAATCCTATTGTAGCCACACTCAGAGCTACTATAACATCCAACAATAACTCTTGTATCAAATAATATGTTAGTTGAAACAAGCTAATTAAGGTTGGTTTTATCAAATGGGTTTGGAGATGGTGTTTTTCTATGGGATTGGAGTGGATCTGCCTGGCATGAGGGACCAGAAGCAGCAAAGTGGTTCTCAAATTATTTAGGAAAAACCAGTGCTTTGATCTGCTTCGATATCGGTAGGCCATTGAGTTTGTGTATCTTTAAGCCCTATTTGGTAACTAGCTCAAGACAGAAATATAAACAGATACACAAACTAAATGTGTTTCTTATGGAACAAAATTGTAATGAAACTATCCATAACTTTCCAACTTAATGCAGAGTCACCAGCTAGACTCGCAGATCCGGAATACTATCATAATAAACAAAAGGTCCTTTTTACTGATGGTTATCAATACTTAATTGCATCTCAGGTTAGTTAGAGTTTTCAAATTCAATAAAGTCTAAATTCAATTTCCAATTGAAACTTTTAATCAATGTTTTTGTCACATGTAACTTTCAAGGATCATTGGATGTAGTAAACCAGCATGCTTATATATATATATATATATATATATATATATATATATATATATATATATATATATATATATATTATTAATAATAATATGTTAGTTGAAACAAGCTAGTTAAGGTTGGTTACACACAATTGACAATGAAAATGACTTTGATATTTTGTGTTTGCATTAGGTTCAAGTAGTAGTTATTGTAAAGAGTGTAAAATCCTCAGGCCTATTACCTACACAAATTAACTTCTGCATATACCAGATTCTCCATGATTATTAGAATAAAAGCAATTCAATTGTCACAAATTTAGTACTAAAATGTCACAAAAAAAATTTTTCAATACTAAAATGAACAAATTACTTGCCTACTTTCTAATAAGTATTATTGATTTTAGATTTTAGAGGCAGTTAAGTTCCATTGCCATCTTATTATGCTAGTTTGTTATCTCTTTATCAAAATTAGTTATTGCTTCACAATTGCAGCTTCTTTTTGGATGTATTAATAATTGAGATATATATATATATATATATACCTCTCCAACAAACTATACAAAGAAAACAGATTTAGCAACCATATTGTTTAAACAACTTACTTTTGAGTCCTGTAAGGATTATCACTGAGTTCACTGATTTTTTTTATTAGCCTTGATTTTGAGGTTTTTCAGCACTCTTTTTGCTTGAAAGTAAACAAAAACAAAGCATCACATTCAATACACACAAACATCATAACCTTGATATAATTAAAATAAGATAGCAATATTACCTTGGTCCAATCAATAAGATTTGGATGCTTCACATTCTTATTCTCACAAAGGAAGTCCAGTAAAGGGCCAGGCTTTACAACCATAGTAGTTGACACATCAGGATGGAATTGTACCTCATGATGCAACAGAGCTTTAGGAATCACTCTAACCTAGGAAAGATAAACAAATGAAGTTCAAGAAAGTTTAGAAAAAATTTACAATAAAAATAGTATATAACAGTATATAAGCCATTAGTCCTAATCTTCCACCATAAACCAAATCAATCTTCTTTCAACCTTTCAATACAACAACTAAGAATAAAACACATGCAAGAGTTCTTTAAAGGAAAAGGAAAAACAAGTAGAATACACAAGTATATTCATAATAATGAATTGGTAAACAATATAGTATGATAAAAATTACCAGCAATTTACCAAGCTCAAGAACATCATCACCAAAAACATCCCAGTTATTTAGAAAAAACCTTGTTATTCTCTTATTTTTCTTTTTAAATTAAGAATGTTATCATGCCACACACTAGAACAAACAGCAAGTGGATTCAAAATAACACCACGTGCATTAAAAATGGTAAGGGAGATTGCGTTTCAAATTCCAATACCTTAACTACATAAGAAACTGAAATTAAAATTTCAAAAAGGACAGTTTCATGCTCTTCCTCTTACTATCTGGATATTTGATTAACCGATGATTCCAACAACATGCTCTAAGAATACAGATCTCTTACTTATGGACTCCATCAGCGTAACTTCCCATTCTACTCCATTTCAATTGCAAAAGCAGAGAGAAAATCACAACTCGCAAAAAAGGAACTGAATCTAATTACACAAGGAAAAAAAAGCAGCGAAAAATTCACCTGGACAAGCTATGGCCAAAACAACTCCGGGAATACCAGCACCCGTTCCAACGTCCATGAGGCTAAGCCTCTCATGTGACGACGCGCCGCCGCAGCACGTGCGGTAGCAATCCCTAAAAGGAGGGAGGATCGTGAGCGAGTCCTCGACGTGCCTTTCCATGACTTCGTCGGCGTCTTTGACTGCGGTGAGATTCATGCGCTGCAATTGAAAATGCAGAAATTAAGTGTTAATGTAGTTGAAGAGTTGAAAGAATTGGAAAGTATGAATTATGTATACCTTATTCCATTGGAGAATAGCGTGAACATAGAAATGGATCTGGTGTCTTTGGCGGGAGGATAGGGTTCGAAAGATGTAGAAGATTGATGGCGATTGGGCTTAATCAGAGTAGGTTAAGGACTAATTATTTGTGTGAGGAATTGGGCTTAGGAATTTAAATTAACATTAATTAATGGGGGTTTTATATTTTGCCATAAATAAAATATGTTATGGAAGTTTTTTAAAACTTCCACAAAAAATCCAATAAACAAATAGAAATCTTGTAGTGAAAGTCACAAACTAAAACATGTATTATCATGTAAAAAAACTTTAAAAGAATATTAAAGAATAAAAGAAAAGGAAACAAGAAAAATCATATTAAATATAAAATATTATATAATTGCATGAAATACAGTCCTGTCAGTGTGATGTTAATTCCTAATATTCAATAACAAAAGTTAATGGTAGGCCAACTATGATAAATATTTTCCCCTGATTGAAAATTTGTTTGTCAAGACTTAAATTAGAATTTTGCCTTCCAGCTGAAAAGAACAATCTTCATTTTGGTTCATTTTAGTTGATCTACCTACCAATCTGATTTTAATACATTACCAGTATTATTGACAATATATTTGTGAATCTAAGAGTTTCAAACAAATTCTGATGAAGCTTTATGTGGGTGAAAGCATAAATATATCTTATGATGTGAATGTAAAGTGTTCTTTCTAGTTTCTTGTCAAGTCTTTTCAAAGACAATACACTGACGGGGAAAAGGAATATTCACTTGAGAGAACAACTGCAAATACAGGAAGAAGGCACCAGAGGTTGAGATTGGAACACAGAATCATGTTCGAAACAGAGCAGCTTGGTTCAAAGCATTCCTTTGTAATTTAAGTTCAAAATAAGCACTAAGTTCTACAAAAAAGAAAATCAAAATGACAATCACTAAGTTCAACATCCCCCACATCTATGATAGAAACAATTATATTTTCATTTCCAGTGTCAAAGCATGAAGAAATTAAAACTTATAAAGGTGCTTTTCTCATTTCCATTCAAAAATTTTGAAATTAAATCAATAAACTATGGACTATAATTCTATAGAAAAGAAATGGCATATCAAAATTCTCAAGTACTCATAATATAGATACTATTACTATGCATGTAGATCGTTCTGACAAATACCTATCCAAACTCATAACAAGATATCCCTTTCGACTAACGGAAGGGAGCGGCGACAGAAGAGGTCACGGGTTTGCAGCGATGGAGGGAGAATCCACGGAGGACTTACGAGGGAAGTCAGAGTTACCGCCGAGAAGAGGGTTAGGGGTTTATGGTGGGACCAGCGATGGTGGGAATGCCGAGGGAGGCATTGTGAGCGTCGGCGATGTTCTTCGTTCTTCAGGGGTTATTAGGGTTAGGGGTTGTGAGTGACGGAGAGTGAGAGAGTCTTGAGGCTTTTGGCCAAGTTTTAGGGTTATTAAGATTAGGGGTTATTAGGTTTGGGGTAATTATGTTTTCTTTTTTTAAAACCTTTTGGCCACGCTTTTAAAGCATGACAAAAGAGTAACAGGATATGGACACGCTTTATAAATGCTACTGTAATGAAATTCTGTTGCCACGCTTTCAAAATGTCCCTGTTTCTCTCTATGGCCATACTTTTGAAGTGTGGCAAAAAAAAACGTGGCCATATCTCTAATCAATTGCCACTATCACAAAAGCGTGGCGACAAGTTTTTGAAGCATGGCGAGAAAAAATGTGGCCGAATCTCTAATCAATCGCCACCTTCATAAAAGTGTGGCCATAGGCCTATTTTCTTGTAGTGACATTTTCTCCCTCAATAGAGCTCCAGCATAGAGCAAAATTCTAGAGAGTGTCTTTCCGTTGCCAAGTTTTTCCAATTGCATATTTCTCTCTAGAATTTTCTCGAAAAGGTGGATTTGATGCAAGAGGTGGATGGCATGGAATTCTCTCTCTGGAATTCTCTCTCGAAAAGGTGGATTTGGGGCAGTTTTGTAATTTAAAAAATAAAAAGTGTTATCTTTTAGATTTTTTATTTTATATGTGGTATATTTATTTTATTTAACGGAATATTTTGTTAACTTTAACTTTTTATAACGATAGGGACTTAATTATAAAATTTGATATGGTATAGGGACTCAATTGAAAAGAAAAAATATATAAGAATCTAATTAAAAATTTAGTAAAACTATAGGAACCAACAGAGTAATTAAACTTATATTTTAAAAATTTTTCTACCAACCTTGATCAGCAAAAAATGGTACATCTTGAAGGCATACAAAAGATAACTATTTCTCATTCTAAAATTTGAATTGACAAATTACTAAACACTTAATTTATAGATATATCTCAATAAGATTGCATCAATAAAAGAGAACAGCCTCTAATGAAAATAGTTAAACCTAAAGATCACCTAAACTATGAACTTAACATCATTTTTACTTCATAAAGAAATCAAATTTTTCAATAGAGAATAATAATTTTTTATTTATGTCTCTTTACCTTTATAATATATCAAATCAATTTAACTAAATCTATATCAAATCCTTTTTCGTGACCTGAAATATTTACAAAAGAGAAGAGTATATTAGAACATAAGAAGTGGGATTTGTGTATACTCTTTGCCAAACTATATCATCAAATTATCACAAAAACTAATATCGTTGAAAAAAAATTGAAGAATTGAAGAAAGCAAAGAACAAGAAAAATTAGGAACAAATCCTCATTGTAATAAACTCACACGACATGAAAATTAGTTCCACGAGATCTGATAACTTTGAACGTAGTTTCAATCGAAGCTTTTAGAGACTCTCGCTAACTCGCCTTCTTGATCTCCTCAGCTAGCACCACTGAATATGCGCCCAAACCGCACTCTGAGTGCTTCAAGCTGTCGAAGGAAAAGCAGAACCAGCAGCACAACTGGCAGTGAAAGATGATGCAGAAGCGAAATATCTAAAGCATTATCGAAACAATCTGAATGGAATCATCACTAAAATACTATGTCCAGAGGTCAACGAATTCAGAGACTCCACGTTTATCTCGTCCGCCATTCATAACTCTATCAGCGACATGTAGACGGAGGAGACAATGGCAGCAAAGAAATGAATGGCGAAAGCAATGACATCGAGATTTTAGGGTATCATAGAAGTCCCTCTCCCTCTCTCGCTCGAAGCCCTCTTTTAAATGTTTTTTTTTCAATTTTTATTATGGGCTAACATTTATTTGGGTTGGAATATTTTTAGTATTGATTAGGTTGAGAGTCTTTTAATAACAGCGAGAGTTTTTGTTAATAATTTAGGGAGGTTTTACAAATTGGCACTAATAAAACACTACAAAAAAAGGGGTTAAAACGGCGGTTATTTTGGGGAATTACGGCGGTTAGAACCGCCATTATGACCAAAACTGGCGCCTCCAAGAAACGCCGTTATTCTGGGCGCCATTCTGGTTATTACGGCGGTTTTTGGAAAACCGCCGTAATAACCTATGGATAATACGGCGGTTTTTTGAGGGATAAATGGCGGTCTGTAACTGCCATTATTTCCGGATAAAATGGCGGTTTTTGAACAGCCGCCGTTTTTACCAGGATGTTGTGGCATCAGTTCTGTTTAAAATGGCAGTTGAAAACCGCCGTTTTGACCATTATAATCGCCATTTTTACTAGGTTATAATGGCATCTTTTGTGTTTAAAATGGCAATTTCTAGCCGCCATTTTTACCAGGTTATAATGGCATCTTTTGTGTTTAAAATGGCAGTTTTTAACTGCCGTTTCTACCAGCGTATAATGGCATCGTTTTCATTTAAAATGGGGGTTTCTAACCGTCGTTTCTACCTAATTATGATGACAATTTTATGCTTTTTAAAATAAGATTAAAACTACCAATTTAAAGTGATATTTTTGAAACTCACTTAAAAATCTCGTAATAACCAAAAGGCATAGTCATAAAATGAGTATAAATAAATGAGTAAATGAGCGCTAAAGAATAAAATAAATAAAATTCATGTTGTATGTTGGACAGCAACATAAGTAGATAAGGCAACATATATAAAGTGGACAGCAACCTTCTTTTCTTCATCATATATAATATAAACTGCTTCTAATAATTTCAAGGAACCAGCTTACCAATAACTAGCTAAGGGTATCATAGAATTCAATTTCTATTTTCAATCCTTTCAAACTAATTCATATATAACATCTATACATCTAAAAATACTAATAGAACATCTAGTTGGAGAAATGGACTGGTAACTGAATCAAGGTGGTGCCTAATTAGTTGTTTGCATTGTTTTGAAAGATCCTTTATGAAGCGGCTGTATGCACACCTTAATGCAGCATGAAAACCAATACAGCCGTCCATGTTAGCTGTTTTACTCCCATCTGCAATGAAAATAACCACCACTCAGCTTCTCTAATCAGATGTATTAAACATATAGTAAAAGATAAAACAATTTCACACAATGATCATTTGCAATTCTGTCATAGGATTTATTTCATAACATTCTAGTGGTAAATACACAACCAAATGAAATAGTGATAAATTTTCAGCAAGGAGAATCACTTACACTCTGAGTCATTACTGCGGTTTCTTTCTAGAGCCAAATCAAATAAGTTTCCTAAAACAAAACCAAGTCTGTCACAAGCAGTATCAAGAAGAGGAGCAAGCCATGATCTAGCAGCAGAACGAGCAATTTCTGCTGCAGCTTCTGTTATTCCTCTTGCACTGCCTCGGCTAGCATGGGCAAGTAATATATTCGCAACCTATTGAAAGCATATCAAAAGAATCTCAAATTGAGGAAGAAAAAAAAGGAAAGATGATATGTTTCCAAATCAGTTATCTAAATTCTAAAAGGTATATGAAGTACCTTCTCCCTTGACACTGGAGGGCATTCAATGGAATAGGCAGCACATCGAAATTCATGTATGACTCTTTCAAAAGCAGCTCCTCCATAAAGGTGCAAAGTAGAATTTGGGGGATAAAAAAAATGGGATTCCTGTTTTGACCTCAGTTAGTAGTTTAAAGGAAAAAGATGAGCATCTAATTAGTAAGCATCTATTTGAAAGGAAATTGGGCTTATAAAAATCATATTTACATTTAGTTTGATAACAAATTATTTGCTACCTATCTCCATAATCTCAAGACTAAATGAGTATTCAACCGACAATTAAATCTCCTCCAAAATTCTTATTACTGCTTCATTTAATAAAGGATATAAGTATATATTAATCTTTGCTACCAAATACAAAGGGTTCTGAAGAATCTTATTCAATAAAAATGGCTTTTTTATAAAATAAAAAAATTAAATGATAAATTATAAATATTTTAAATCATTTAAAATCAAACAAACAAGTAACTTAACAGCAATTGTTTTTACTTTTTATTATTTTTTTCTCATAAAATCTCAAAATCCAGAAAATAAAACTATAAAAAGTAAAAAATAAAAACGCAATAAGGGTCAGTGAGTAAATAAACATGCTCCTGATTCCTGAAGCATGGAAGTCATGACATATAGATACTAGACTCAGAAAAGTATATTAAGGAACCAAAGCAAACTAAAGGGTTAGAGAGATCCAAATTATAAATACTCCAATGTTTAATACTCCTAAGTTAGCAATACACCAATACAACCATGACAAGGCATAGAGATAACTATTTGTATCTCTTTCAGATAGGAATAAATCTTCTATTAGTAGGAAATAAGAAAGAGAAAAATTATAACGAGGAGTGAGGACCTAAACATTACCTTGGTCACATTAGAATGGTCAAGCTTATGCCAAACAACAACTTCTTGTGTAAAAGCTGCCCTCAGAGAAGCTATTTCCGCTTCAGAACGATGGCCCTCTTTCCCCCAATCAAGAAGCTTAACTGACAAAACAAAATGAAAATTATGGATAAATTACTCGTTATTACATCAGTTGGAGAACTGTCTTCACTACTTACTTTGAATTTTTCTTTTATTCAAATTCAGATGAAAGTTACAGGGTTGAGTTCAGCACACATGAATTATTAAAGATAAAATCTTCACCATATTAAAATATAACATTTGAAAAACTAAAACAAGGGCACTAACATTAATGATGACTTTAACTTGAAGAGTACTTGTAGCTAACTCCAAGGAGAAAAAATGTATTATTTTTATTATTCTAATCAAAGAAATTTATTATGTGGCAGCATAATAACCGGCCATTACCATCCACAAGTTTCAGTTATTATATTATTATTATTACTACTACTACTACTACTACTTCTACTACTTTTGTTCTCAGCCTTACATTGATTCAAAGTAGTAAAATTAGGTGCATATCAGAAACAAACAAGAAAGCTTAAAATCAATGGATCTGTTGGCTAAGTAACATAGGTGTCACACTTTGAACTGAAACATTATGTTCAACAAAACTTCATATAAAATTTAGAGCTAGAAACTGCATAAATTTGATGAAAGGTATTAGTACATTTTCTCTTTTTTTTTTTTCTTTTTCTTTGTTTTTAAAACATGTGTAAGGAATCTTGGCATTTTACATGAAAGGTATATAACAGAGAAGAACAGTGCATGAAGATAGACCATTGGAGGGCTCTATTGTTAGTGTGCATGTTGGATTAAATGTAATAGCAATCTTAATCTTATTATATAACTATAACCAATTTTTGGTGGATTTAAAATCCAAAGTTCAACAAAGTAGGCTTTATGTACTCATGTCTGAATTACATGAAAAGTCTAAAACCAACCAGAACTGCAGCTGGAGTTGTGAACATAAAGCATCCAATAAATTCAATAAACTCAATTATGGCTAGAACTCCTAATGCCTCCATACTTTCAATTATGTAAGATTATAAATTGAAGTAAATAAAATTTGACATAGGCTGCCACCAGAAGCACAAATTTGATATTCATACCTCTTAGATGAATCTCCCAATAAATTGTTTTCAAACTCATTAAGCTAATAAACAAATAAACCTGCATGAATCAGGTGAGAAACAGGGTGAGAAATCAACTATCACTCGGTTGCAAACGTCGGAACTTATAGCTATAAATAGATGCACAAAACACAAATATAGATTCTGACCAAGAATATATAAGCTCAAAGTTTGAAACTATAACGAAACATGCAGCTTCTCATCAATCATGAAGCCAAAGTAAATAGCCAATTCATATAAGAATACTTTTTTTTTTGTTATTGTTGTCTGTATCTGTGACAGTAGCATTTGATTTGAGTCATTGGAATTCATATAAGAATGTCACTACCTTAATTATGTTCCACTGTCATTAATTATAGCTTCCTTAAGATTCTACTGCTAGAAGGAGAAATATAAAGGGGGGCAGAGTTTTTGACACAAAAGTAATAAATGAAAGGCTAATATGGAAGTTGTGTACTAAAACTGGAACTGGAAGTTGAAGTTCTTCTGAACCAAAGAATTAATGCCTATATGGTACTTCTAAGGAAAAAAGGTCTCAAATTTATTATTATTCTGAGCATGTAGAGGGTCAAGAAATTTAATGCAACAAGAATTACTGTCTACTATGACACTTTTACTAAAAATAGTAACACTTGTTGGTTACTTTACCAGTATCAATGAAACTAATTATGATATTTTCTTGGTTCCTTATAGAGTAGCCAAGAGTCTCCATGGTTTGGTCATCAAGAAGCCCCATGAAGTCCCATGAATGAGTTGTATGCAGCTTTCTCTTGGAATTGGGGAACACAAAGATCACTTCTGGCATTTCTGCTCAAATTTAAACACAATAGAAAAGCTATTACATTAGACATTACTACTAATCTTGGTCTAAATGGATCAAAGGAAAAAAATATTATTTTACTTCATCTATTCTATAATATCTATCAAACTAAAGATTTGGTACATTCATAACTAACTGTGATACAGATGATTTGCAAATCAAATAGAAGAAAAATCTCAATAGCATACTTGAAATATGATAAGCTTGTTCATCAGTGAGCTTGGCTGCAAATCCTTTAAAACCATGCTTGTAGCTATAAACATGAGAAGCTTGTGCTTCCTCAATGCTGCATCAAAAACAATTCTAATGACTCAAATCAAATGCTACTGCCACAGATACAGACAACAATAACAAATTATATAATAATATAGAAACTAGGCATAACATTAGGAGAAGAAACTAGGCATCTCATCCAGATAATGATTAAGCAACTTATATATCAAGTTCATTGAAAAATAAGCTAAAAAAATAATTCTAATTCAACATATATGTTGCTGGATATAGTTAAATTATCATACATCAAAGAAAAAAAAAGTAACGAATCAAAGAAAAAAGAGTAGTTGACTTGTCTGAACCAGTAAAATTTAGTCAAAGCAAACAAATTTAACAAAATAAGATAATTTAACAAACCCAAACTTGTCTAAATCAAAAACGGATACAAATGCAAATTTAAACAAGTCAGAACACTAGATATTTGAATCAACATAACAAAACCAGTTAAGATAAGAAGTGGTCTTTAATCAACATAACCAGTTCAGAACAACCTCGCCAAGTCGTGGAGAGATCTGAACTTATGACCCCTCGCAAATCAACATTGGCACTAGATCTGAGATCGAGGAGAGAGAGAGAGAGAGAGAGAGGAGGGGGTAAGGTTATGGAAACAACCTCGCCGGCTTTGTAAGCAGTGTCGACGGCAGATGCAAGGAAGGAAGATCCAAGATCCAAGATCTGAGATCTGAGACTGGTTGAACATAAGACCCGATCGGCGTCAATCACCCCTGCACCAACGTCAATCGAATGCTTCAACACAAGACCCGATCGCGGAGCTGCAGAGAAACAAAAACCTCCAAAAATCAGCAACAAAAACAATTCTAAAACCATAACCCGAGCAAAAATGAAGAAATCAGTAATTTCAGTTTCGGTTTCGCCTTCTCTAAAGAACTTGAGAGGGAGCTGCAGAGAAACAAATCAGTAACTCAGTTTAACTTGAGAGGAAAAAGTACCTAGCGAAATTGTAACCGGCGGAGAGAGGAGAAGCCGAGAGGGAAGAACGGCGTTGTCGGAGGAGACGAAGGAGAGAGAGAAGCGAGATTGAGAGCGCCGTAATGTTTCGTTTAATGAGCTAGCTAGGATTGCAGTTCTTTTCTTTTATATACGTGTGAAAACGGCGGTTCAAAACCGCCATAATCACCAGAACCGCCACCAAACATGCCATAATAATCGGATATTACGGCGGTTCTTTAAAACCGCCGTAATATCAATGCCATTTTAAACTCTTTTTTTTTGTAGTGAAATATATTATGAAAGCTTGTAATATCTTCTTCTGAAAAACTTCCACAAACAAACAAGAATTTTTGTGGTGATGTTTCTTTTGTTAAATTTTAAATTTTTAATTACACTTGGGATGCGTTTTTTTTTTTGTTAAAATTAGAATATTTTTACTATTAAGTTGGAATATTTTTCTTGTTAAACTTAGGATATTTCAATGCAGGTGAACCCCGCAAAGTGCACAGAAGAGTTGCGATGAGGCGGAGAATATAACAGCAATGTGATGGGCATTTGAAGACGAGATATAGTGACACGATGAGAAGGAATGAGATGGAATTTCACATTAATGAAGCAATTATAAATTTAAAATTCTATTTTAAAAAATTCAAAATTTTATTTGTTAAAAATGGTTACAAATTTAAAATTCTATTTTTAAAAATAAAAAATTTTAGTTTTTAATAATTTTAAAAAATTGTTCTAAGTTAGCTGGTAACTACTTGGGTACTAGCGGATTGAAAAAAAAAGTATATATCGTGTGAATACCGCTATACTTATCTCGTATCCGTGTTCTTCTCGTGTTATTAGTTTTTACTAACCCGCTTCTGTAGCATTAATGCATTATACTACATATTATTAATCTTGCTCCGATCCTGTTTGGATATTTTCAGAATTGAACCTTTCTTATTAGCGCGATTGGAGAAAAGGATAGAAAATGTGATTTCATTGTGACCTTGTAAAGATTAAGATAACGGCACAATTACGTTAACAATATATTTTCACATGGCTAACAGACAACTTGAGAAACCGGGGAACTAACTAATTACTAATCTACGTAAGACCGAGGGGATATTCAGATTTTATTTATTTATTTATTCACAAATAATAAGAAGATAAATGTATAATAATGCCAAAAATCCTCTCCACTGAATGGAACCGAAGGATATGAAAAATAAAATAAAATAAACGTACATAGTGTAATAAAATCCTTGAATAAGTCAAGGTGTATGACTATAATGTATAGCTATGTCCAAATAAACAATGAACAAATATCCCGTCTAAGAAACAAGAAGGCGAAAAACACAAGGCAACACTGCCAAACGCATATACATGCAGAAAAGAAAAATGCTATATTAACAACTATAGACTGGACAACTACATCAATAACTGGATTTAAACGAAGAGATCGTTTGCGTTTAACTGCAGTTATTAATTTAATTGTCTACAGTATATACTTACTGATATAGCATTTTTCTAAACAAAAGCATAAAACTAATTAATAAATCAATCAGCGACTCCAATCGCACTTGGTGGTCTGAAAGATATCAGAAGAGGAAACACCTTTGGAAGAAGTCAAAGGTACCTGCAAGTCGCAGGTAACCTTTGGCTTGACCTTCTTGGTCTTGATTGCACCAAGCTTAAATCTCACCTTCAAATACAATTTCACTCGGATATCATAAACTCCTTTGCTGTTCTCCTTGTTTAGCTCGGAAACCTGGTCGGTGCTAAGAGGCACCACCTGCTGGCCCTCGAACACGTGGCCCAGCACGGTAGTGTTCTTGTGCCCCTGGTAGAAGGTAGGCAAGAGGTCGGAGTCAAACCTAGAATCCTGAAACAGCGCTCTGGCTTCGATATAGTCGTAGTAGATGCCGAGCTTCTTGTTTGGGTTTCGGATGGAGAAGTTGAGGGTAAGATTGTAATTTAAGGTGTTGCCGCTGTAGTTGAACTGGGTAAGGGACGCGTCGGTGACGTGGACCTTAACGACGTTGGGGCGAACGATGAGCCAGAAGATGAAGATGGCGATGCCGATGATGATGACGATGCTGAGGATGAGCTTGAAGATGAGGCTGAAGATGCAGCCGCAGCAGCAGCCGAGGAGGCCGCCACCGCCGCGTCCCGGACGGTGGTAGGATTTAGAAGGGGGGATGGCGGGGCCGTAGTAGGCTCCGTTGAGCTGTGGCTGGTTCGCAGACATGGTTTGCTGATGATTTGTAGGAAAGAATAATAATTAAGGTGTGTTTGGTTTATGACAAATGAGGGGAGAAATGGTGTTTATAAAGAGGCTAGAACACGTGGAAAAGCGCGTTTAAATAGTCAACAAAATTAACCGCAAGTAACCGGCAAGAAGCTAAGAAGAGTAGTATAGTCACTAAATAATTAACGCGTGTTTGGGTGCTTCCGTAAGAACACAGAAAACATTGCAAGACGCGGTTACTTTGTGTTTGTGTGTGCGGGAGAGAGAGAGGTTTTGAGGCGCGTGAATAAATCAAAATTGGAGCAATTCTGTGTGATTAGTTAGTTCGTGGAAACTTCTAAAGGCAATGATTCTTCAACCTCCCTCAGCTGCTCCCTTTGATTCCTCTCCTTTTCTTGTGTTCCAACTTAATTCTCATGCATTCACTTCTGTTTAGGATTAGGTTTCTTTTAACCTTTTGTACTAGCTTAGATTATTAGGTGAGACATATTTTATGATATTAATTAATATTAGTATTACACATACTCTCTGCTCCATATTGTTTGTTCCTCCTTAAAATATTCTCCCTATACTAATTCTTCAAACTTATATGTAATGCCACGTAATCAACATGTAGAGTTAATTAATTAGTTATATACCTACTAATCGAATTAAAATAACTTATTTGTGCCACTAATTTTTATCTTTCCTATCTTAATATTTGCTAATTGGAAAACGGTAATACCGAAAACATAAAAAAAATTATCTTATTTAATATTATTAATTATCGTTATAATTAAAAAATATTAAATAAAATAAATTATAATTATTTTTGATTAATTTTTTTTAATTATTAAACATTTTTTATTGAAAAACACTACTATTCATGATGATCATCGTTTGCTAGTACTTATCGGCTATCGCTATTCAACCATGAAAATTAAAATTAAACCGACACTTCACAAAACACCAATTCAACCTTATCGTGCCTTTGATTATATATATGAAAATGAAAGATACACATATATTCGCTTTGTTTAAGATATCCTTTTACTAAGTTAAAATGAATAAATTAAAACTTTGAAAATTAAAATAAGAGTAAACTATCATTTCTATTCATAAAAGTTGAAAACGCTAATATGACATATCTACTCATAGAAGATAAAAATTACCATTTATACCCATAAAAAATTGATTTCGCAAGCAAAATTATCCAAACTCTAAATAATTACATAAAATCTCCAAACTATCCCCTTCTCTTCTCTCACGCACGCACCTACCCTCACTCACTATCTGCAGCATCTAAACTATCACTGCAGTAGCATCATCTCCCTTCCTTCTCTCTCTCTCTCTTTCTCTCTCTCTCTCTCTCTTGAACATCAACATAGCCCAACCACTATCCTCTTCAAAATCACAAAAAAGAACAAACTCAGATCAAATTGAAGAATAGAACATGTATAGATTCAAAATAAAACCCTAATTTCTTAGAATCTTCACCAAAAATTGTCAATTTCTCAGATTCAAGATCACTATTTCATTGCAAATAACACAAAACATTAATTCGATTTTGGTGACGCTGGGAGGAGATGACGAAAACGCATCGCTAGGAGGAGAAGAGAGCAGCGACGCCGAGAGAAGAAGACGAAGATACGACGACAAGTAAAGCAAAATCTAAATCATCAGCACCATCCACTCTTTGCAGCTCTCTGATTCTGAATTCTTTTTATTAGTTCTACCAACAAGCAAACCAAAATCTAAATCATCAGCACCATCCATCACGGACGCAGCACATGACCGATAGAAAAAGTCAGTGACCATAGCTGCATTCTCCGCCATGTTGAGCCTCCCTAAAAACGCGATCTCCACAATGACCACAAATGCCACCACAAGAGGCATTAGATTTGAACATTTTCGCTTCAGAACCAAACCCAATTGAACCGATAAAACCAGTAAACCTTCGTGAGTTGACTCGGTTCTCGAGCTTCGCAGGTTCTGCACGAGACCCATCGATCAACGGATTCTAGCTCTAATTTCTTGATTCCTTCAATTTCAAATTTTAAATTGGCCAAAAAATCCAATTGGGGATGTAAAGGGAAGAACTTGGTGCCGTTGTAGCTACGATTCTAACCCACTTTCTACGATTTGAATGAAGTGAGGGAAGAAGGATAAAAATGAAGACTTGTAATTTTTTTTCTTTTACCTTTTTTTTGTCAGTGGAAGAGGTAAATATTTTTCAAAGTAATGCAAAAACCTCCCGAAGAAGAAGAAGAAGAAGAAGAGGGGAGGGTGCTGCAGCAATGCTGGTTCACGGTTTAGATGAAGATGAAGAGGATGAGATTCAGAAAGGGTAGTTTGGAGATTTTATGTAATAATTTAGGGTTTGGGTAATTTTGCTTGCGAAATCAATTTTTTTTGGATACAAATGATAATTTTTATTTTCTATGGGTAAATATGTTAACATTTTCAATTTTTATGGGTAGAAATAGTAGTTTACTCTTAAAATAAAAATCAAAAAGTCAGCTTTATACTATATATACATAAATGTAGATGGATACGAAAAAACTTTTCTTCGTTTTTGTATTTATATTTTTATTCTTTTAGTTTTTAATTTTTTATTTATTTTATATACTATTAGACTCACTATTTTTATTAAGGAATAATGAGTGGTTCAAATTAAGTTTAGTAAATCTTTTATTTTTTATAAATAATTTTTAAAAAATAATTTGTAAAATTAAATTAAAAGTAATTTATAATAATAAATACAAATAACTATAGATTATATTTAGTAAAATAATAGTACTACTTGTTTTGGCATATGATAATTAGGAGCGAAAATTGGTCAATTTTTATTTGTAAAAAGTTAGATCTATCATATAGTTAATTAGTTTGAGTTTGGCCTCTAATTTATCATAGATTTTTTTTTAAGTATTAAGGGTTCGTTTGGAAACTCCAAAAGTTATTTTTTTTTTTTTTAGCTTTTGACTTATAAAAAGTTACATTAATAGTGTTTGGTATAATTTTTTAGATAAACTTTTAACTTTTTAAAAAGTTATTTAAGAGCTTTTGAAGAAGTTAAAAAATGTGACTTTTTCTATTTTCAAAAGCTATTTTATTACTCCTATTTAATGCACAACTTTAAAACAAGGATTTCTATAATAACTTTCCAAATACAAAATAACTTATTTAAAAATTGTTATTAATAAAAGTACTTATATTTTAAGCTCCTTTTTCACAAGAACTTATTTAAGAAGTTTAGCCAAACTGGCCCTAAATCTAAATCTAGCCTGACCTGAAACTTAGTAAAATGCTTGACATTTTTTATTACAAAAATTAATAAAATTTAAAAATATTATTTATCAAAATTATTTTTAATAGAAATTATTTATATGTAATATGCCAAATTTAATATTTTTAAAATTTTTAAAGTATTTAATATATATAAAAATATTTATAATAAAATATAATAAATTAAAAAATCTAATAACTTTATTAGTAATAAAAAGTTATTTATATGAAAATATTTAATAATAAAAAAAATTAGTCAAAAATAGTCAAAACTTATCTTATTTAACATTTATTAATTGTTGCTAAATTAATGAATGTTAAATATGATAAGTTTAAACTTTTTTTTTTGTCTCCTAGTATTATCATTATTTATATATTTATTTATGTTTTAATAGGTTCCAACAGGCTTGATAGGCCAATAAGACAAATCAGTGAGTTTGAGACTAGTCTATTAACATATTAAGACTTTATAATAGCCTAAGTCTTGGCCTATTTTATAACAGACCATGTTAGATCAGACTGTAGGCCTCTGACAGACCGTCTGATTTATTTCTACCCTAACAATGATTAATTAATACATATTAATACGATAAATAAAATAGACGAGTAAAAAAATGCCACATAGATTATAATATCTGGGTTAGCATTAATTTTTCTTTCTTTCTAAAAAAATATTTTATATATATATATATATATATATATATATATATAAAAGTAATTATTAAAAATTCTGGAGAGTAATACAAGAAACAAGATAAATTAGTAGTCTTAACTAGTATAAATGAAACACTGGCATATAGAAAAAAGTTTTAGGTTATAACAATAACGCTAATATAGTTTCATTTTACTCTCTCTTTGCATTACAAGATAATTGAGTTTTCAAGGACATTAGCTTTCTATTTTGCAACCTTAAATCATCTTGACATGGTATAAAGAGTAGGATCGATCTATGACATTCCAAATCAATCAAAAGAACTTTCTTTTTCCTATTTTGGATAAACTCGCTAAAGTTAATTATATCACTTGGCAGCAGCAATTGCTCTTCACCATTATGGGATAGAACCTTGAAGACCATTTTCAAGAAGACAAAGTTCCTTCTTAATTTGAAGATTGTGGATCAATTAATTGCAATTAGATATTCAATTACCAATGAAGATCATATAGAAGCTATTTGTGAGGATTTACATGAAGAATTCTCCAGTTGTATAACACTGGTACAAGCTAAAGCTAAGCTATTTGATGTAGGAGCATCTATTAGGTTATTAGAAATACTAGTTGAAGTAGTAAAGCTTAGTTATGTTATTATAGTATACATATGAATTACTCTCACATCGCCTAATACTCAAAGATGCCCCCTCCCCTTACTACTATAAATAAGTTGATGAGCGGATAATTTATACGCTTTTTGGCATTGTTTTTTAGGTAGTTTTTAATATGTTTTAGTCACTTTTTATTATATTTTTATTAGTTTTTAAATAAAAATTACATTTCTGGACTTTACTATGAGTTTGTGTGTTTTTCTGTGATTTCAGGTAATTTCTAGCTGAAATTGAGGGAGCTGAGCAAAAATCTGATTCAGGCTGAAAAAGAACTGCTGATGCTGTTGGATTCTGACCTTCCTGTACTCGAAATGGATTTTCTGGAGCTACAGAAGTCTAAATGGTGCGCTCTCAATTGCGTTGGAAAGTAGACATCCAGGGCTTTCCAGAAATATATAATAGTCTATACTTTTCTCAAGGATAAATGATGTAAACTGGCATTCAACGCCAGTTCCATGCTGCATTCTGGTGTTAAACGCCAGAAACAGGTTACAAGTTAGAGTTAAACGCCCAAAACAGGTTACAACCTGGCGTTTAACTCCAGAAATAGTCTAGGAATGTGAAAAGCTCAAGTCTCAGCCCCAGCACACACCAAGTGGGCCCCAGAAGTGGATTTCTGCACTATCTATCATAGTTTACTTATTTTCTGTGATGCTAGGTTACTAGTTTAGTATTAAAACAACTTTTAGAAATTTATTTTGTATCTCATGACATTTTAGATCTGAACTTTGTACTCTTTGACAGCATGAGTCTCTAAACTCCATTGTTGGGGGTGAGGAGCTCTGCTGTGTCTCGATGAATTAATGCAATTGGTGCAGTACTGGGACAGAGGCATAACAAGCTTCTGCATGTCATTTATTATGCTAGCCGCATTTTAAATGATGCCCAGAAAAATTACACAACCACAGAAAAAGAATTGCTTGCAGTGGTTTATGCCATTGACAAGTTTAGATCATACTTAGTAGGATCAAAAGTGATTGTGTATACTGACCATGCTGCTCTTAAATATCTACTCACAAAGCAGGATTCAAAACCCAGGCTCATAAGATGGGTCTTGCTTCTGCAAGAGTTTGATATAAAAATAAGAGACAGAAAAGGGACAGAGAATCAAGTAGCTGATCACCTATCCCGGATAGAACCAGTAGCAGGAGCATCCCTCCCTCCTACTGAGATCTCTGAAACCTTTCCAGATGAGCAATTGTTTGATATTCAGGAAGCTCTGTGGTTTGCAGACATTGCAAACTATAAGACACAAGGTTCTCCTTCTGTAACCATGGAGAGGAAGCATGAAAAGCTTCTCTCAATACAGAGTCAAACAAAACCTCCACATTCAAACTCTAAGTTTGGTGTTGGGAGGCCACAACCAAACTCTAAGTTTGGTGTTGAGAGGCCCCAACCCTGCTCTGATTATCTGTGAGGCTACATGAGAGCTCACTGTCAAGCTATTGACAATAAAGAAGCGCTTGTTGGGAGGCAACCCAATGTTATTTAACTATATCTATTTAGTTTGCATTGCTATTTTATGTTTTCTGTAGGTTGATGATCATGTGAAGTCATAAAAACTACTAAAAAATCAAAAACAGAATGAAAAATAGCATTAAAAACAGCTCACCCTGGAGGAAGAGCTTACTGATGTTTAAACGCCAGTAAGAAGCATCAGACTGGCGTTTAATGCCAGAAAGAAGCATCAAGCTGGCGTTAAACGCCAGAAACAAGCACCAAGTTGGCGTTCAACGCCAAGAAAGGGGAAAAGCTGGCGTTTAACGCCAGAAACAAGCAGCAGTCTGGCGTTAAACGCCAGGATTGCACACTAAGGGCGTTTTGCATGCCTCAATGGAGCAGGGATGCTAAGTCCTTGACCCCTCTGGATCTGTGGATCCCACAGGATCCACACTCCCTCACCATTCAAATTCAAACCATTCCCCTCCCAATCCCACCCATTCACACACCTCCATCTCCTCCATCTTCTCCACTTCTTTCTTCTTTTGCTCGAGGACGAGCAAACCTTTTAAGTTTGGTGTGGTAAAAGCATTGCTTTTTGTTTTTCCATAACCATTTATGACACCTAAGGCCGGAGAAACCTCTAGAAGGAGGAAAGGGAAGGCAAAAGCTTCCACATCCGAGTCATGGGAGATGGAGAGATTCATCTCAAGGGTCCATAATTCAGTGGTAGAGCATTTGACTACAGATCAAAGAGCCATGAGGGAGGAGCAACAAAGGCAAGGAAGAGACATAGAGGAGCTCAAGAGCACCATTGGTTCTTCAAGAAGAGGAAGACGCCACCCTCACTAAGGTGGACCCGTTTCTTAATCTCCTTGTTCTTATTTCTCTGTTTTTCGTTTACTATGCTTTATGTTTATTTATGTTTGGGTCTTATTACATGATCACTAGTATCTAAGTGTCTATGTCTTAAAGATATGAATGTCCTATGAATCCATCACCTTTCTTAAATGAAAAATGTTTTCTGAAAAAGAAAAAGAAGTACATGAATTTTAAATTTTAAAATAGTTTAATTATTTTGATGTGGTGGCAATACTTTTTGTTTTTTGAATGAATGCTTGAACAGTGCATATGTCTTTTAATGAATGTTAAAATTGTTGACTCTTGAAATAATGATGAAAAAGGAGAAATGTTATTTGATAATCTGAAAAATCATAAAAATGATTCTTGAAGCAAGAAAAAGCAGTGAAGAACAAAGCTTGCAAAAAAAAAAAGCGAAAAAAAAAGAGATAAAGAAAAAGAAAAAGCAAGCAGAAAAAGCCAAAAGCTCTTTAAACCAAAAGGCAAGAGCAAAAATCCAATAGCCCTTAAAACCAAAAGGCAAGGGTAATAAAAAGGATCCAAGGCTTTGAGCATCAGTGGATAGAAGGGCCTAAAGGAATAAAATCCTGGCCTAAGCGGCTAAACCAAGCTGTCCCTAACCATGTGCTTGTGGCGTGAAGGTGTCAAGTGAAAACTTGAGACTGAGCGGTTAAAGTCAAGGTCCAAAGCAAAAACAGAGTGTGCTTAAGAACCCTGGACAACTCTAATTGGGAACTTTAGCAAAGCTGAGTCACAATCTGAAAAGGTTCACCCAGTTATGTGTCTGTGGCATGTATGTATCCGGTGGTAATACTGGAAAACAGAGTGCTTAGGGCCACGGCCAAGACTCATAAAATAGCTGTGTTCAAGAATCAACATACTGAACTAGGAGAATCAATAACACTATCTGAATTCTGAGTTCTTATAGATGCCAATCATTCTAAACTTCAAAGGATAAAGTGAGATGCCAAAACTGTTCAGAAGCAAAAAGCTAATAGCCCCGCTCATCTAATTAAGACTGATCTTCATAGATATTTTTGGAATTCATTGTATATTCTCTTCTTTTTATCCTACTTTATTTTTAGTTGCTTGGGGACAAGCAACAATTTAAGTTTGGTGTTGTGATGAGCGGATAATTTATACGCTTTTTGGAATTGTTTTTAGGTAGTTTTTAATATGTTTTAGTCACTTTTTATTATATTTTTATTAGTTTTTAAATAAAAATCACATTTCTGGACTTTACTATGAGTTTGTGTATTTTTCTGTGATTTCAGGTAATTTCTGGCTGAAATTGAGGGAGCTGAGCAAAAATCTGATTCAGGCTGAAAAATGACTACTGATGCTGTTAGATTCTGACCTCCCTGCACTCGAAATGGATTTTCTGGAGCTACAGAAGTCTAAATGGCACGCTCTCAATTGCGTTGGAAAGTAGACATCCAGGGATTTTCAGCAATATATAATACTCCATACTTTTCTCAAGGATAAACGATGTAAACTGGCGTTCAACGCCAGTTTCATGCTGCATTCTGGCGTTAAACGCCAGAAACAGGTTACAAGTTGGAGTTAAACGCCCAAAACAAGTTACAACCTAGCGTTTAACTCTAGAAACAGTCTAGACACATGAAAAGCTCAAGTCTCAGCCCCAGCACACACAAGTGGGCCCCAGAAGTGGATTTCTGCACTATCTATCATACTTTACTTATTTTCTGTAAACCTAGGTTACTAGTTTAGTATTAAAACAACTTTTAGAAATTTATTTTGTATCTCATGACATTTTAGATCTGAACTTTGTACTCTTTGACGGCATGAGTCTCTAAACTCCATTGTTGGGGGTGAGGAGCTCTGCTGTGTCTCGATGAATTAATGCAATTATTTCTGTTTTCCATTCAAACACACTTGTTTCTATCTAAGATGTTCATTCGCACTTCAATATGATGAATGTGATGATCTGTGACACTCATCACCATTCTCAATCTATGAACACATGCCTGACAACCACTCCCGTTCTACCTTCGATTGAATGAATATCTCTTGGATTCCTTAATCAGAATCTTCGTGGTATAAGCTAGAATCCATTGGCAGCATTCTTGAGAATCTGGAAAGTCTAAACCTTGTCTGTGGTATTCCGAGTAGGATTCAGGGATTGAATGTATGTGACGAGCTTCAAACTCACAAGGGTTGGGCGTAGTAACAGACGCAAAAGGATCAATGGATCCTATTCTAGCATGAGTGAGAACCGACAGATGATTAGCCGTGTGGTGACAGCGCATCTGGACTATTTTCACTGAGAGGACAGATGGTAGCCGTTGACAACGGTGATCCACCAACACACAGCTTGCCATAGGAGGAACCTTGCGTGCATGAAGAAGAAGACAGGGGGAAAACAGAGATTCAGAAGACAAAGCATCTCCAAACTCCAACATATTCTCCATTACTGCATAACAAGTATTTAATTCATGCTCTTTTATTTTTCGCAATCCAAACTGATAGTTATAATTGATATCCTGACTAAGAATTACAAGATAACCATAGATTGCTTCAAGCCAACAATCTCTGTGGGATTCGACCCTTACTCATGTAAGGTATTACTTGGACGACCCAGTGCACTTGCTGGTTAGTGGTACGAGTTGTGAAAAGTGTGATTTACAATTCGTGCACCATAAGTCCATGTATTCCTTTTGTCACATGATTTGAGTAATAAACACTTGTTATATTATAAGAATTATGCTTATCTCCTCTTGGCTCTTTTAAGAGTAAAGGGGTATATCCTTAGCTTGGCCAACCAAGGTGAGCTTTTGGCTATCTTCACCATAGTGGGGTTGTTAACCTCATTAAGATTGGTGAGACAAACGACATCCCGACATTAGTTTGATATCAGAGCAAGGTCGGTCCTCACCTTGCTCTAGTAAAATTTTATTTTGTTTGTGGGTATGAGTCTTCAGTGCGGTGCTTCCGACATTAGTAATCGTCAGTGCAGGTTGTCTGTTACGGAGTTCTAGGTAATATCGTTCTTTTCTCTTCTTTTGGTGCTTTTTCTGTTACTAATTATCTTTCGCACCTTTCCATTATTATCATCATTAGTGCATTTCCATCATCGTTGTGCATCATCTCTCATCATAACATTGGTGCCAAAGCATCAACATCATTGCATAGATGTAAAAGATGACCCCAAAGCATAGAACTATTCAAGAGATTGAAATTGAGGAATTACGCCGTCAAGCTAAGGAGTTGCAAGAGCAACTTGTAAAATATGAAGTTGCCCAAAATAATCATGGCAAGCAGAGTGAAGACAGTTCTTCTAGCGAAGAGGATAATACAAATCCATTTCATTATTCTTCTACGTTTGAAGATTTATCCACACGAAGAGCACTACATAACAACAAGAAAGCTAAAGACTTAGGAATTAAAATTGATATTCTTGAGTTTAATGGTAGACTCCAACCAGATGATTTCATCGACTGGCTTTGCACAGTGGAAAGAGTGTTCAAGTTAAAAGACATTCCAGATGACAAGCGCGTGAAGCTTGTAGCAATCAAGTTAAAGAAGCACACGTCAGTATGGTGGGAGAATCTCAAATATCAACAAGAAAGAAAAGGACGGATGGTGTGCAAAAATGAAACTCACACAATTGAACCGGCAAGTGCACTGGGTTATCCAAGTAATACCTCAGGTGAGTGAGGGTCGAATCCCACGAGGATTGCCAGATTGAGCAAGCTGTGGTTATCCTGCAGATCTTAGTCAGGCGAATAGAAAGTTGATTGTTGTTGTTGTAGGCGCATTAATAAAGCAATAACGAAAGCAATAAAGAATTGGTGTAGAAACGATAGTAAGGAATCAGTTAAGGCCTCGGAGATGCTTATTCTTCTAGATTAATACTTCTTACTGACTATTTTAACGATGAGTGATTCATTCAATGGCAAGGCTGTAAGTGATTAAGCCATGGGTCATGGTCATTAATCTCCATGGTCCAAACTAAATACCAAGATGCTGATCGTTCAATCTGGACGAGGGTGAAGCTCACGTAAATCAATCTCTGTTGATCCTACTCAAAACGCCATAGACAAGGTCGGATCTTTTGGATTGGAGAATGATGCTCAGTGTTCTAGCCTTAATGCCACAGGGACCTCAATTACCCATGACTAACGAGATTTCATGTCACGTATCTCAATTATCCCAAATAACTTGTTGGAACCTGTGATGTACTCTCAAGCTGAGGCTCAATACAATCCGGGTCAGGACTTGTAAAGAACTCATGTAGAATAAGGGGTCAAACTTTCATTCCACCCCAGATTCATAGAGATGAAGGACGACAATACATCATAGAATGAAATCAAGAATGCATTAAAATAGAAGAGTAATGATATTAATCCATAGGAATGAGCAGAGCTCCTATCGTTAACCTAGGAGGTTTAGCCACTCATAATTCACAGAGAAAATAGAAAATAGGTTCTGAAAAGCTGAAGATCCTAAACATGGGTGATCTTCACCTATATATACTAATATAATAATTAAAAATTATAAAAATGAGATTAACTATACTAAAGGTACAAAAATCCACTTCTGGGCCCACTTGGCGTCCAACTTGAGTGAGTGGGTATTGAACGCCCACTAGAGGGTGTCCACACTGCTTCCTTGCTCCCTTGGTGGCATTGAACGCCAGTTTGGACGTTCAACTTGGGAGGTTGGTCATGTTTGTTGAACGCTAGAAAGAAGGTAAGTTAGGTGTTCAACGCCCATTTTGGGCAGTCCATTCCAAAGAAAGTATAGACTATTATATATTGTTGGAAAGCTCTGGAAGTTAGCTTTCCAACGCCATTAAGAACGTAGAAATTGGACCTCTGTAGCTCCAGAAATGCTCGTTTGAATGTAAGGATGTCAGGATTTGACAACATCTGCTATCCTTTCTTTGCCTTTAAACCAGACTTTGCCAAAACTTGCCATTTTCACCCAAAAATCAGCTGAAATCATAAGAAAACATACAAAAACTCAAAGTAGCATCTAAAAAGTGAATTTTGCACTAAAACCTACTAAAGCATACTAAAAATTGATAAAATGTACTGAAAACACTAAGAAAATGACCCTAAAAAGTGTATAAAATATCCGCTCATCATAGCAGCAAACTTAAACTGTTGTTTGTCCTCAAGAAACCAAAAATAAAGTAGGACTAAAGAGAAGAGAAAAATATAATAGGTCTCAGAGTTGTTAATGAAGCTCAGTTCCAAATATTGAGTGGGGCTATTAGCTATTTACTTCTGAACAGTTTTGGCATCTTACTTTCCTTTGAAGCTCAGAAGTATTGGCATCCCTTGGAACTAGAATGTGAATGATATTATTGATTCTCTTCTTGTAGCTCTTCTTGATTCTTGAACACAGCTTCTTATGGTGCCTTGCACCTTTTTGAGCCTAGCCGTGACTTTATGCGTTTTGTTTTCCCGTATTACCACCGGATACGTAAACGCCACATGCACTTGACTGGGGGAATCCTTTGGATTCGAATTTAGCTTTGCTTAAATTCTCAAACAGTGGTGTCTAGAGTTCTTAAGCGTACTCTTTAGCTTTGGATCACAACTTTAACTGCTTAGTCTCAAGCTTTTTGCTTGACACCTTCATACCACAAGCATATAGTTAGGGATAGCAACTCATTTGAGCTTTTTAGGCTAATTTTTGACCCTCCTAACCATTGATGCTCAAAGCCTTGGATCCTTGCTCTTTTCTTTTTCTTTTGAGCTTTTTATTTTTTTTCTTTTATTTTTCTTTTTCTTTTTGCTGCTTTTTCTTGCATCAAGAATCAATATTTTTTATTTTTTAGAGAATCAATAATACTTCTCTAAATTCACTGTTCTTCAAGAGCCAACATACTCAACTTCACTATCAATTACGCACAGTTAATTCATACATTCAGAAGATAAATGCACGGCTACCACATCAAAATAATTGGAATTACTTATGATATAACTCAAAACTTATGTATCTCACTATTCCTTTTCAATTAAAATTTTTCTTTTAAGCATGGTGAGGGATACAGAGGATATCTTATAACCAAACAAAACAAGAAAATAAAACTAGAAAAGAACAAAATACTAAATGTGAAAATGAACTTAGAAGAGAAAATAGACAGTAAATTAAAGTACAATGAAAACAGAAATAAAACAAATAGAGGGGTAATGGGACTCAACAACCTCAGTGATGGCGGCTGTTGCTCCCTCTGGAAAATTCAATGGAGCGTTTAAGCTCCTCTATGTCCTGCCCCTGTCCTAGCTGTTCCTCCATCAACCTTCTCTGATCTTCTCTAATATCATGGAGGATAGTGGCGTACTCCTTGTGCTCCACTCTCAGCTGATCTACGCTTGAACTTAGTTCCCCTATTGAGGTATTCAGTTGATCCCAATAGTCTCAAGGAGGAAACTACATCCCTTAAGGCATCTTAGGGATTTCTGGTGGAGGCGGCTGCACAGGTTCTTGCTGTGGTTCATGTGCCGGCTACCTCACATGCTCCATCTTCCTCTTTGTGATGGGTTTGCCCATCTCAATGAGGGTATCTCCAGCTATGCCAATTTCAGCTGAGTTGCATAGGCGATGTATAAGGTGTGGGAACGCTAACCTCGCTTGGGTGGAGGTCTTTTCAGCCACCTTTTACAATTCTTGAGGTATCACCTCATGTACTTCCACCTCATTCCCAAGCATAATGCAATGAATCATTATTGCTCGATCAATGGTAACCTCAGATCAGTCACTTTTGGGGATGATGGAGTGTTGGATAAACTCCAACCATCTTTTAGCCATGGGCTTGAGGTCAAGCCTACCCAGTTGGTAGGGCATGCCTTGTGCGTCCCTCCTTTACTGTGCTCCTTCCACACAGATATCCGCAAGGACTTGATCCAATCTTTGGTCGGAGTTGACTCTTCTAGTGTAAGAGTGTAGATCTCCTAGCATCTGTGGCAATTGTAACGCCACTCTCATACTTTCCGGGCTAAAGTCCAAGAGTTGCTCCCTCACCATGGTGCACCAGTTCTTGGGCTTTGGGTTCACACTTGTATCATGATTTTTGCTGACCCAAGCAGTGGCGAAGAATTCTTGCACCATTAGTGTTCCGACCTCTAAAATAGGGTTGTCAGAATTTTCCAATCCTTTATCTAGATTTCTTGTTGGATCTCTAGATACTCCCCTTTTTTGAGCTTGAAGGGGACCTTGGAAATCACCTTTTTATGCCTTACCACATCATAGAAGTGATCGTGGTGCACTTTGGTGAGGAATCTCCATGATTCCCAAGGTTCAGAGGTGGAAGCGAGGGCTTTTCCCTTCCTCTTTCTTGAGGATTCACCGGCCTTTGGTGCCATACTTAGGAATGGTAGAAGTCAAAAAGCAAAGCTTTTGCAACACCAAGCTTAAGAATTTTTCTCGTTCTCGAGCAAATGTGAACAAAAGCGAAGTAGAGGTGTAGAAGAAAGAAGAAAATGTAAAAGGGGAAGGAGGAGAAGGCTTCGACCAAGTGGGGTTTGAAGAACGAAGAAGAATAGTGTGTAAGGTATGTGTATGAAGGGGTGTATGAGGGGGTATTTATAGGGTTAGGATGTGGTAGGGAAATATGGGTAGGAAAGTTTTGAATTTGAAATTGGGGGTTAGTGGGGAAGTAAAGTGATGGGATTTACGATGGGTTTGGGGAAGAGTGTGTGTTGGGAAGAGGAGAAGTAGGGTGTGGGTTTCAAGGTTTAGAAAGTAAGAGAGAGAAGGAAAGGTGGGGGTAGGTGCGGTATGTGTGGGACCCACTGACTTAAAAATCCTTGAAACTTCGAGTTTCCTGTCCCCTACCTTGCGTTCAATGCCAAGAATGGGCGTTGAACGCCCATAGGGGGTCAAAATGCAGGCATGGTTGCTCCTTCAAGGGCGTTGAACACCCAGATTGATCCTCTCCTGGCGTTCAACGCCAGCTAGTATTCCTCCAGGGGCGTTGAACGCCATCTCCCTTGCTATCCTGGCATTCAACGCTAGCAATTCCTCCTTACTGGGTGTTGAACGCCCAAAGGGGATCCAGGAGTGACTCTTCTCAGCTCTTGAATGGGCATTGGATGCCCAACTTCCTCTTTGTCTAGCGTTCAGTGCCAGTAAGGGACTCTCCTCAAGGTGTTTTCTTTTCAGTTCTGTATGCATCTGTCACTGTTCTAAGTGCTACACATGATCACAAACGTCAAAAAGCAAAGAAAAAAATATAATATAAAACTTAAAATAAATGAAAATAAAAATGAAATCACTATGCTAAAGGTGGGTTGCCTCCTAACAAGCGCTTCTTTACCGTCATTAGCTTGACAGACAGCTCTATTACGGAGGTAAGTAGGGGCTCAGATATTCACCCCTCACAGTGAACTTTCTTCCTGTGCTCTCATGAATGAGCTCCACATGCTCTAGAAATAGGATCCGGTTCACAGTATGTGGAATGACTGGACTCTTAGTGAAGTTGACTCTCATGCCAAGTGTGACACCTTCAGTGGGAACCATCTTATCCCTCCAGCCTTTAGGTACCTTTTTCTTAGTACCTTCCTTCCTAGTGCTTGATGAGGGTTGCCCAACACCAAACTCAGAGTTGGTGTCTGGGGGCTCTGTATAACTCTGCACTGAGAGTGAAGGCTGAAACACTATGTGTTGCACAATGGTACCTCCTTTGTCAGAGGGATACTGAGGGTTGGAGATCTTGAACAGGATATGATCCTCCCACAACCTCAAGACTAGCTCTCCCTTTTCCACATCTATTAAGGCCTTTACAATAGTCAGGAAAGGCCTTCCAAGGATGATGGAGGCATTTCTGTCCTCCCCAGTGTCTAGGATCACAAAGTCTGCAGGGAGGTAAAGGTCTTCAACCTTTACCAGGACATCCTCCATCATGCCATATGCCCTTTTCAGGGACTTGTCTGCCATCTCCAGTGATATTGATGTGAGAGGATTACGACGATTCGGAATTTCTCAAAAACAAGAATCACTTCGTCGGTAGCATAGTCCAAACCGGCAGTTAAATCCCATCAATCAGAGTACAATTTCAATTTAAAATAACCGAGAGTAATTAAACCTCGAGTCGTTCTCCCTAGGAACTAGTGACAACAAGTGCATAAAATTGGTTGTGGAAAGCAAGGGGGTTTTCAATGGTTGAAGCAAATAATTAAGAAATAAAAGAACGATCAAAATTGCAATTAATAAACTAATAAAAGAACTAAAGAACTATGTATGTAATATAAACAAGTAACACTCAAAATTGATGGAATTGTGATTTAAAACATAAATGGAACCTTGACTTGGGATGAGTTATGAAATTCCTTCTTTTCCATAACCACAACTATGATAATTTTGATGGATTAATCTCACATAGTCAACTCTTAACATCAAAGAATAAGTCAAGTGAGCATAATTGCTATTAATCCACAAATCCTAGCTAACTTACTAATTACCTTAGTAAAAAGCTAGCATTAGTAGAAACAATAACAACTAACAATCCAAGAATTATCACTAAATGTCAGGCATTATGACTCTAGTATTTCATAAATCATTTCCCCCAAGCCAAGAGGTGGAAATTTACCCCATAATCAAAATTGGTATTTCATCAAACACATAGTGGGCATAATCATAAAACATGACAAAATTAGAAAAATGCTTGAAACTAAGAACAAAATCAACAATTGCAACTCAACAAACATATAAAAAATCACTAAACATCAAATTCATCAATTAAAACTCAAAATTGCAAAAGCATATATGTGTTGACAAAGTGACTTAAAATGTAAGAAAGTGAAGAACAAGTAGTGCAATAAAAGAGAAAATTAAGGAATACTTACAATGGAAATAGCTATAATCCAAGATCAAAATTGGGAATGAAAACTTGTAGATAAACCCTAATTAAACCTAAGGAAATTTGAAAGAAAACCTAACCTAAACTACCTAAAACTACTCCTAAGTGTGTTGTCTAATGTATGGTATAGTATGGTATCAAAGGGTATGTTGCTAGCCTCCTTATATGCTCCAAAGCCATCATAAATGGGCCAAAAAGCCTCCCAAATCGCGAGCCACGTGACTTTTTAATGAAGTCACGCGCAGGGACTTGGGCATACGCACAGGTGTGTGCGTACGCAGACATGCTAAATTTTCCTCTTGTGCGTACGCACAGATGTATGTGATAAACCCATGTTTCATGAGTTATTTTGTGCTTAATTTGAGCGATTTATTCAATCCTTCACCCACTTATTCATATTAATTGCATGGTTTTACTTTTCCTTCCTTATTATGTGATATATGTGAAAAAACATGTTTCCTAAGCTTTAAAATTAATTATTTTAATTACCCTTATTTCCATTCGATGTTGTGATTAGTGTGTTGAGTAGTTTCAGATTTTCTAAGGCAGAATGACTTAAAGGATGGAAAGGAAACATACAACATTGGAAGGAAAGCACAAAACGGAGCTTCTGAGGAAATTGGCATCCACGCAATAGCATGGGCGACGCGGATGCGTGCCAAGTGCAAAGAAGCAGCGACGCGGTCGCATGACTGACGCGACCGCGCGCCTTAAGCAGAATGTATATGACGCGGTCACATGACTGACGCGACCGCGTGGCAAGGAAAAGCTCCGAATGACGCGACCGCGTGACCCACGCGGACGCGTGACAGAGGCCATGCACCAGAAATTGCAGAAAACGCTCATAGCGAATTCTGAAGCCCTTTTTGGCCCAAATCCAAGTCCAGAAGGCATAGACCAGAGGTTATGAAGTGGGGGAATGCATCCATTCAGGGAGAGCTCGCCAATTTTCACTTTCCATGATTTAGATTTAGTTTGAGAGAGGTTCTCTCCTCTCTCTCTTAGGATTAGGATTTAGGACTTCTCTTAGTTTTTAAGAGTGACTCTCAATCCAGGTTTAATATTTACTTTAATCTATGTTTCTATGCTACTTTTACTTTAATGCTTTTATTCGTATCTATAAATGTTGCCAAATTGGCTTATGAACCGTTTCCATGTTATGATTTGAATTAATGATTATTTGAGGTATTTCAGTTTATTATTGTTCTCTTTGAATTAAGATATTTTTGCTTCCCATCTAAGGAAATTTTTATTCCAGCAATTTTACTTTTTCCCCTTTTGGTCTTGGTTAAGAAATCAGTAACTCAACATTATCAAACTCAGCATAATTGATAATCGTTATCTTGCTAATTGAACTGAACTTCAATAATCCCAACTTTTTCTTAGGAAATAAATAGGATTCGAAGGTCAAACTAATTAGTCCCTTGACTTTCCTTTGCTTTAAAGGTTGACTAAGTGGAATTAAGATTCAACTTTCATTATTATTGAGAGGGATAACCAAGTTGGACTTCCAATTTCTCTTACCCTGCCAAAAGTTGCTTTACAGTTATTTATTGATGTTTATTGCCATTTAAATCACTTGCTTCTCATCTTCTAAACCCCGATTACAACCTTTATAGCCAATAATAAGAACATACTTCCCTGCAGTTCCTTGAGAAGACGACCCGTGGTTTGAATACTCAGTTAACAATTTTTAAGGGGTTTGTTACTTGTGACAACCAAAACGTTTGCACAAAAAGGATTTTTGTTGGTTTAGAGACTATATCTACAACGCGACTGTTTTTATGACATTCTTTACTGGCAAAAATCCTGTTCGTCAAAATGGCGCCGTTGCCGGGGAACTGCTAACGTGTGCCTTATTATTGGTTATTGTGAATATTTTTCTTTTACTTGTTTATTTATTTCTGTTTTTCATTTTTATTTTTCATTCGCTACTATGAATTCTCACCCCTCTCGCTTTGAGTTTGGTTCTAACTTTGTTGAAGGAAATAGAAGTTACAGCAGGAATATGCATCAAGGTCAGACCAATCAAGGATGGATGGAGCCAAGAGGATCTAATCAACCCTTTAGGCAACAACACCCTCCAAGATATCATGGACAAAGACCATTCCACAATGCATACCCAGCTGGGAGATATGGTGGACAACCTTGTAACTACCAACAAGCCCCACCCCGTGCCCATAGACCATCCTCTCAACATAACCTCGAACCACCACACTCACAAGCTTCTTTTCACCATTCGCCACCATATGATCCTTTTCCACCCCAGTTCCAATCCACTCACTCCCAAGCACCACCACTTCCCTGTGTTTCATATCCAAATCCAGCACCCCGAGAATCAGAGGTTCGCCTCAAGGAAATAGTGAATAAACTTCAAACAACCATTCGACAACTGGAGCAAGCAGTAATTCAATGGGTTTCTAGACGCTCAAATATGCAAGGATCAACCACAGCTCCATGTGGACAGACTAATGAAGAGCGTAGCATGAAGGAGATATTAAAAACTCCAATGGACAAGACAGAACATGAATTCGTACTAGAACAAGTAGAAGAAGCTGTCATCGTTCAAGAAGAAGAGTTGGTTGAAGATCTAGGAGATGTTGAACCTCCATGGGAATGCAGAGCTGAAGAGAACTCCGTCAAGGACGTTACAGTTGATGCTAAGGAGGATAGTGCACAACCCCCAAGGCAAGTCGTTTATGAAGAATCAGACAGAATAATCCAAGAAGCAAATTCCCTTGATAGTGATAGTCACAAGTCTAGCTCTCTTAGTAATGAACTTGCATCCGCAAGTGAATTCTCTGAGATCGAAGAATCTTCCCCAGATGAATACGAAGATGATGCAGAGGTAGATTTCTCTCAACCTCCAATCTACGACTCGAGTGATGAGGAAGACATAGAAGACTTTGACCAGGGTGATACTACATCGGAAGACTCTTGCAAGGAAGTGGAGAAATTCACAAAAGAACCCAAGGGAGAAGAACTTACAGAACCACCAGAAACACCTACCCCAAGGCCATTTCCACCCAATACAAGCTTCAAGTGGGTACAATCCTTAACCTTTAACTTTACTTATTCACTTGAATATGGTTTACTTGAAACAGATAGCCAGCTTAGAGCTCTCTGCGGCTTTAAGAGTAAGAGGGAAATGGCTCGTACTCAGAGCTGGTGCACAAGGTTCAATAAGGTTCCATGCTTCACCTCGAAGTACACGGATTGGTATCATGCTCAATTGCATGGATCACGGAGAACGTTTGGTTACCATGATGAGATTCTACTTTTTAAACCACCCGGATAGAAACATGTAGATCAAGACGGAGGCGGATTTAAAAACAAAGCTTGGGATCATGGATTCTATTCTGACATTCGTCATCCCGGGAGCCTGAAAATCTGCTTGAAGCTGATCAGAAGCTTCACATGCCTAGTTTGGGACCCCGGAGGCTATTGGCATTCCAAGCATTGGTGGAGATTTCTGGATGAATTTAAACACAAGCCACCATAACAGGAAGCCCTTCCAATGTCCAACTTAAGGACTTTAACCAAAAGTGCTAGGTGGGAGACAACCCACCATGGTATGATCGTTCTTATTACACTTTTAATTTTATCTAGTTTTGTTTTTGAGTTTTATTTTGTTTTATTAAAACTGGGATCATGCATAGCATTCACATTAATCATTGCATTCTGCATTTTTCATGCGTCAAAAAAAAAAGAAAAAAGGATGCGTGACGCGACCGCGTCACCCATGCGATCGCGTCCAATGGCGAACTACACTTCCCACGCGACCGCGTCATCCATGCGACCGCGTGACCTGGAGATCGGCGTAAAGATCCAACGTCCAGAAAGTTAGGCTGGAATCATGCGGCCCTGGTGCGTTTAGCACAAAATGGACCACGCGACCGCATGCCTCATGCGATCGCGTCACATGCACACAACCAATCCCACGCGACCGCGTGAGCGACGCGATTGTGTTGCATGGATTGCACATCACCCCAGAAGGAGACAGAGAGTTGCGCTGAAACGACGCTGGAGTCATGCGTTTAGCACAATTTCAAGCGACGCGATCGCGCGACCCACGCGATCGCGTCATCCCCTCTTCTATCCCTTTTATGCGATCGCGCGAACCACGCGATCGCGTCACCTCCATTTTCACCCCACCATGCGACTGCGTCCCCCACACGATCGCGTGGATTTGAAAATATAACCCCCCAGCCACGCGAATCCTATCAGTTGCGCAACCCCCTAACCCTCTTCTCCCTCTCTTCTTCTTCTACTCTCAACCACCACCCAGCCACCATTACCGCCGCCCCGACCACCGCCTGTCACCGCCGACCACCTAGACGCCACCGCCACCCAACCCCCTCTTTTCCCCCTTTACTTTCTTCTTCTTTCTTCCCCTTCCCCCCTCTCCGCCACTGCCCTCTGCGAACCACCACCCACCGCCGCCATCCGTACCCACCGCGCCCACCACCACCCGCGACTCCCAACCCTCTCCCCTACTCCCCCATTACCCTTCCCAAAGCCCCTACCCCCCTAACAGCAGCAACCGCCGTGCCCACCGCCGCCAACAGCCGCGCCGGATGTCACCGCCACCACCCCCAGCCACCTCTGTACCCCAACCTCCTTCTTTCGCCTTCCAGGTTCCGCAACATGCAATCCTTTTATCCGTTCGTAGTTTTTCTTATTTTTTCCGTTTATGATCATGTTAGGATAGTTAGATATGCATGCTGTAGTGGATTCTAGGTTGTTAGGTAGCCTAGGATGTGGTTAGTGGATTTAGGTCTGATTACTTGCACTGTTCATGTTTCTGTTTTATCATATATGCAATTCTGCTGTTGCTATGACCCTGTTCATATGCTATGATTTCCTGTATTTGCTGCTTATTACTCTGAATTTTCATGTTTCTATTCATTATCTGTAACTGCAGCTTGATTTTTAATTCATATGAACTGCTTTGATTGTTATTTATTTTCCAGGATAATCCAATTTTAGCTGGAATGCTGCCCAAATTTCTATAAAAATGTTTTCACTTATGTTTCGGTTTGGCAATTTGAACTCTGTTTTCCTCTGCTTTAACCAAACCATTTCATGAATGCTTGGGCATGCATTCTTATCCTTTTTGATTTCCTGGTTTATAAACTGCATTTGTGATGTTTTGATTCCAATTTTTGCTTTCTTTATATATATTTGAATCAGCATCAACATGTTTTCTTGTTTGGTTGTGAGTTACTTATAGTTCCTACCTGTGAATCCTTGTTACATGGAATATTTTCTTTATGCCACTTACCTTAACCCACTTTTTACTGACTCCCTGATTTTAAATTACTAACTTCCTTTTCAAATTCTAACCAAACTACCCTTTTAAAATCTCTTTTCTGGTTTTTCACTTTCCTTTAACTTTCTAACCATGGCATAATGATAATTTTTTCTGTTTAACATGAATTCAATTACATTTTGGATTGTGAATTTTTCCTTTTGACCTTTTCATTCCTATACAATCCTGAATGCACATTTAGTTAACTCATTTACCTCATTCTAATTCTCCTTTGCCACTTTGTGTTTTCTTTGATTATTTGCCTATTTGCTTTCCCGGTTTTATTATATCCTGGTTTTCTGCTTTTTAGGATGTCGGATTCCCATAGAAAGGGAAAAGGCAAGGCCACTACTGGCAAAAGGAAAAGAGGAGAAGCCTCCATGTCTATCATCGACCTCATGCATGATGCCTCCTTGCGGGAGAAAAATTTTACCCAGCAGGAGAAAGCCGACCAACTGCTACCTGCTACTGATCCAATAAAATTTGCAAACCGATACTGTGAGCTGAGGTATCCAGTGTTTGCAAACTCCAGGCACCTATACCTGGGGCGGACTTTGAAGATCCCAGAAGAACTCCAGCAATACATCTCTGATCAGATCAAACAAAGAGGCTGGTTCTTTCTGGAGAGACCTCTGACTGAGGTTAATGCATCTTGGGTTAGGGAATTCTACTGCAACTACTTCAAAACTTCCTTAGATGCAGTGAACCTCAGAGGGAAGCAGATTCTGGTTACTGAGGAGGTAATAGAAGAGGTTCTGAAGCTTCTGCCTAAGACTGATCAGACAGATGGCTATCAGAAAGCTGAGGAGGACATGCACTATATGCGTTTTGACTGGGATGCTGTTAAGGCACGGATAGCCCTCGACCCGACTGTTCCTTGGGAGATGGGTCAGGACACCACCATGCCTAGAGGGATCAAGAGGGCATATTTGAATGATGAGGCTCGGTTATGGCATCAGATCCTGAGTAATTTTGTGATGTCGAGTACTCATGAGACGGAGATCCCGGCTGCTATGATCACCCTCCTATGGTGTGTGATGGAGGGTAAGGACCTGTACTTACCATGCTTTATCTGGCATTATATGGCCAGGGTCCACGTCCGCGGCACCCTCCCCTTTCCTTATCTGGTTACACAGCTAGGCCGTCGAGCTGATGTGCCATGGGAGGATGCCGATGAGAGACCACCAGCGGCGGACTGCAGGAAGATCATTCCTCACAGCAGGAACTTCCTGGCCTTGGACTACAGACCACCACCCTTCACTGCTACTGCTGAGACAGCCCCACCGTCTGTTGGACCCTCTTCCTCCACAGCTGCCCCTGCCACCACCACTGCACCTCCACCTGCCTCAGAGCCAATGTACCGCCTCATGCACTGCTTATTCCGACAGCTTGATCAGATGGAGCGCCGTAACCGGCGCCGATATGAGAGATCGGAGCGTCGCAGCAGGCGACGTTATGCGCATTTGAAGCTGATGATCCGACAGGGCAGTGACATCCCCTCCGAGCCTGACACACTATCAGAGCCATCAGTGAACCACTACATACTCATTTCTTTTATTTTGGATATTTTTCTGTATTTTTCTCTTTATTTTTATTTTCTGAGTACTTATACATTGCTACTTTTATGTATTTTTATTCTATTTCTGCATTTTGCATTTTAGTCATATCTTAGTTATTTAGTTTAGTTTGCAATTCTAACTTATTAGTGGATTAACTAGTATAGCTTACCCTTTTTAGCATAAGACAACTTAGTTTAAATTGAAAAATATAAAAAGGAAGTAAGCTAGGAAATTGAACATAACAGATTTAAATCCATAAACCTTGTATATATAGCATTACATCACATAGTTAAGTTAACAACATTTCATCAAGGAGAAACACTAAAACTTTAAAGCCATTCAATATAAATTTTACATTGAGAATAATGAGAATTTTTAACTAAACCTGCATGACATACATAACTGATAAATGATTTTTGAGCTAGAGAACACATAGCCTGTGAGTTTTGAGCTTAATTGTATGGTTACATTTAAACCATAATTTTTATTCCTGTGTGTTCCGCCCTTCTTTTACATTCTGATGTTCTTTACTTTGTTTTAATCTATATGTCCAATTATAGAATATAGACACATACCAAAAGAGTGATTGAGGCCATCATTTGATTTTAGCTCACTTATCCCAAAATAACTTACCTTTCACATCACCCTTGTTAGCCCCCTTGAGCCTTTAAATCCCCTTTTATTCTATTGACCACACTACTAGCCTTAAGCAGAAAAACAAAATAAAATTCCAAGTTGAATCCTTGGTTAGCTTAAGATAGAAAATTATGAATAGTTTAATTGTGGGAAACCTATTGGGAACATGGATGATAAAAACAAAAGGTAGAAGAGTTGAAAAGAATAAAATAATTCAACTAAGAAATTTTTGGGAAGAATGCTCATGAGAAATCAAAGTGATTAAATTACCATGTGCAATAAAAAAAATAATTTTAATAAAGGGGATAACAAAAGAATTCCCCAAATGCAAAAATAAAAGCAATGCACATGGAATAAGAACAAAAGTTGAAACATGAGCATGTAACATCCAAAAGTGGGAAAAGTATGGGAAAATAGGTAAAAAAAAAGTTTTGTCTTACTAAATATGTATGTTAGGTGAGATTTTAGTCTAATTAAGGATTCACTTATTAGCTCACTTAGCCTTATACATATATCCTTACCTTTACCTTGGCCCCATTACAACCTTAATTAAAGACCTCATGATTTTTGGTATGGCTGTATTCTATAATTGTTGATTGGTTAGATGAAGAACAAAGTTATAGAAAGGAAGAATAAAAAGAGGAATAGAGTGATTAACCCAATAAACACTGAGTAACTAGAGAGTAAACACAAATCTAGTGAGGGTTCAATAGCTCATTAACATTTATCTCTGTTTGAATTATCTAATTGTCTTGCAAATGTTTCTTCTCCCATCTCAATTGTAAAAGTGCTTATTGATTATCTACGGCTTGGCTATATATACATATATGACTCCTTGAGAATGTGAATTAATTTAACTACCTGTAAGATTTATATATGAGTGAATAAATTAGAATTGCATGATGCATCATTCATTTAGGTAGTTGCATTTAGAATAAGTTGCATTGCATAACATTCCACCACTTTAACCTTACTTTATTCTTTACCTTGGATTTAGCATGAGGACATGCTATTGTTTAAGTGTGAGGAGGTTGATAAACCCATATTTCATGAGTTATTTTGTGCTTAATTTGAGTGATTTATTCAATCCTTCACCCACTTATTCATATTAATTGCATGGTTTTACTTTTCCTTCCTTATTATGTGATATATGTGAAAAAACATGTTTCCTAAGCTTTAAAATTAATTATTTTAATTACCCTTATTTCTATTCGATGCCGTGATTAGTGTGTTGAGTAGTTTCAGATTTTCTAAGGCAGAATGACTTAAAGGATGGAAAGGAAACATACAACATTGGAAGGAAAGCACAAAACGGAGTTTCTGAGGAAATTGGCATCCACGCGATCGCATGGGCGACGCGGACGCGTGCCAAGCGCAAAGAAGCAGCGACGCGGTCGCATGACTGACGCGACCGCGTGACAAGGAAAAGCTCCAAATGACGCAACCGCGTGACCCACGCGGACGCGTGACAGAGGCCACGCACCAGAAATTGCAGAAAACGCTCATAGCGAATTCTGAAGCCCTTTTTGGCCCAAATCCAAGTCCAGAAGGCATAGACCAGAGGTTATGAAGTGGGGGAATGCATCCATTCAGGGAGAGCTTGCCAATTTTCACTTTTCATGATTTAGATTTAGTTTGAGAGAGGTTCTCTCCTCTCTCTCTTAGGATTAGGATTTAGGACTTCTCTTAGTTTTTAAGAGTGACTCTCAATCCAGGTTTAATATTTACTTTAATCTATGTTTCTATGCTACTTTTACTTTAATGCTTTTATTCGTATCTATAAATGTTGCCAAATTGGCTTATGAACCGTTTCCATGTTATGATTTGAATTAATGATTATTTGAGGTATTTCAGTTTATTATTGTTCTCTTTGAATTAAGATATTTTTGCTTCCCATCTAAGGACATTTTTATTCCAGCAATTTTACTTTTTTCCCTTTTGGTCTTGGTTAAGAAATCAGTAACTCAACATTATCAAACTCAGCATAATTGATAATCGTTATCTTGCTAATTGAACTGAACTTCAATAATCCCAACTTTTTCTTAGGAAATAAATAGGATTCGAAGGTCAAACTAATTAGTCCCTTGACTTTCCTTTGCTTTAAAGGTTGACTAAGAGGAATTAAGATTCAACTTTCATTATTGTTGAGAGGGATACCCAAGTTGGACTTCCAATTTCTCTTACCCTGCTAAAAGTTGCTTTACAGTTATTTATTGATGTTTATTGCCATTTAAATCACTTGCTTCTCATCTTCTAAACCCCGATTACAACCTTTATAGCCAATAATAAGAACATACTTCCCTGCAGTTCCTTGAGAAGACGACCCGAGGTTTGAATACTCAGTTAATAATTTTTAAGGGGTTTGTTACTTGTGACAACCAAAACGTTTGCACGAAAGGGATTTTTGTTGGTTTAGAGACTATATCTACAACGCGACTGTTTTTATGACATTCTTTACTGGCAAAAATCCTGTTCGTCAGTATGCGAACGCACACTTGCTGGTTTCGTCACTCGTGCATACGCACAGGGTGTTGTGTGTACGCACACTTGGCTGTGTACTCCTCCTTTATTTTCTTCATATTTTCTCCCAATTGCATGCTTCTCTTCCACTCTTATCAAGCCATTCCAACCTCTTACACCTGAAATCACTCATCAAAATCATCAAGGCATCGAATGACATGAAAGTGGAATAAAATTGATTAAATTAAGCACAAAATAGAATGTTTTCACAATCGGACATAATTTAGAGAGAAAACACAAAAGCATACTATTTAGGTGAATAAATGTGGGTTTATATGATTGAGCATCTATTAGGTCATTAGAAATACTAGCTGAAGTAGCAAAACTTAGTTATGTTATTATAGTATGCATATGAATTAGTCCCACATCGCATAATACTCAAAGGCTCCCCTTCCCTTTACTACTATAAATAAGTCCATGTATTCTTTTTATCACATGATTTGAGTAATAAAAACTTCTTATATTATAAGCTTTACGCTTATCTCCTCTAGGCTCTTTTAAGAGTAAAGGGGTATATCCTTGGCTTGGCCAACCAAGGTGGGCTTTTGGCTATCTTCACAATAATGGGGTTGTTAACCTCGCCAAGATTGGTAAGACAAATGACGTCCCGACGTCACTATTCACTATTGGTGAAGTAAAAATTTTGCCAATTTCTTATGAGGATATAATAGAAAAATTCAAGCAGTTTTCAATGTCAGTTGCCCAAGTGAATTTGACATAGTTTCAACCTTCAAATTTAAGATCATTCTCAAGACCTTGTGGAGGAAGAAGAGGAGCAAGAGAAGGTTGTTTCTACAGACGGGGCAGGAGCTCATGGCAACTTAGTAATTGGCAGAATTGTCAGGTATGTGGTAGAATTGGCCACATTGCACTTTAATGCTTTCACAGGTTCGATCAAAATTTCCATGGCAATTCATCTTTAGCGATCCATAATCTTCAACAAATTCCAATTCACTAACAACCTCTTCAGCCTCTTTCCAGAATCCACAATCTTTTCTTGCTGCTTCTTCTCTTGCATCTGATTCTGCTTGGTACCCAGACTCAAGTGCAAGTCATCATCCAACACCAAATGCAACAAACTTTTTTTCTACTTCAAAATTTACTAGATCAGATCAGTTGTATGCTACAAATAGGATAGGTATCAAGATCCCTAAAATTGGTACTTCTTTATTGAAAAATTTTACTACTAACAAGATTTATGTTTTAAAATTTTTTTTACATATTCCAACTCTTATAAAGAATCTAATCAATACATCAAAGTTTTGTCTTGAAAAAAATGTATATTTTGAATTTCATCCATATAATTGCTTTGTGAAATCTCAGGTGTCCAAGGAGGTGCTCCTTCGAGGGATACATAAACAAGGACTATATCCTTTGAGAATATGATCATACCTAAACAAATTCATGATCCATAAGTGTTTCAATCATTTTTGGCTATGTAAATTAAATTTAGTACTTTGGCATAGAAAATTAGGACACCCTTCCCCTCCTATTATTGTTGACATTATCCTAAGACATTGTAATATTCCTTGTTCCAATAAATCAGATTATGAATCATTTCTGTGTGAAGCTTGTTGTAAAGGGAAGATGCACACACTTACCTTTCCTAATTCTCAAACTAAATAGCTGGTCCTCTTGAACTCAATTTTATTGATATATGGGGTCCTACACCAATGACCTCAAGATTTGGTTTTAGGTACTATATGAGTATTTTTTATGCTTACAGTAGATATACTTGCTTGTATTTACTGACTTCTAAAGCTCAGGTTTTGCAGGTTTTGTAATAATATAAACAATTGATGAAAAAACAAACTAGTTTCAATCTTATAGCGATACAAACAGACAATGCTAAGGAGTTTCTCTCACATTCTTTTCAAAATTTTCTTCAAACTAATAGTATAATACATCGTTTATCATGTTCCTATACTCATTAATAGCAAGCACTACTAGAAAACTACTTATTACAGATGGATATTTTCGAAAAATTTTATCCCACAAAATACAGACAGATTTTGCAAGAGAATTTTCGTTAGAAAAAAGAAAGAATGAATTAGCATAAATTACAAACAAAAAAGAGAATCTGTCTATAATTTTGTTGAAAAATTAAGTTTTTTTGTGAAAAATAATTACCGACAAAAAATTTGTCTATATTTAAATGAGCAAAATGCTGAATTTTTTTAAATAAATAAAATAAATATTTTAATTACCGAAATATACATTTTGGAGCATTTGTACTGAAAAGTATCGGCACCTCTTATCTCATTTACAGTGTAAACGAGATAAGGCACGAGATGATGTGGTCGTATCACGTTTATACACGTGTTGTGTAATGGTCTTATCTCATTTATAGTGTAAACGAGATACGTGTTAACTTATTTCATTTACACTATAAACGAGATAAGAGAAGCGGATGCTATATATATGTATCTCATCCATAGACCCATTAACTTCCCTTTTTTGGCCTTTTCTCCTACTTTTACCCTTTTCTAATCATATTTCTAAGTTACTTGAAGAATATGGTGCACGCTGATAATCATAATGGAGACATTAATAGACTGAACGCGACTTGACACATTGTAGGGGCAGCCAACTTTGAGATTGGTGTTGTTTTGTGTTTTATGGTTATGTTAAAGAATAGATGTGTTGCCATGATTTGGGTACTTTTATGGAGGTAGTATGCAGTATATGTTAGGAGGATGAATATATTGGTTTAAATACTAGGGATTTGCGAGGTGCAGAAGTTTGTCCTGGGGATCTGTGGTGCTAGCATGGACGTACCACTCCTTATGCTCTGCAACCTACCGCTCTACCATAGACATCGCCAAGTGTACTCCTCTTCTCATATCTTGGATATACCAGAGGTTCCCTAAGTGGTGTCTACCTGAGCAACAGGTTCACATGTTTCCTTTGGCTGCGCGAGATAACTGTTTAGTTTGGTTTCACTATTCTTTATTTTTTGCATAACATTATTAGGACATATTGACTGAATGGTGGTTAATGTTGTAACTGTTCACAGATTGATCGGCATGACATAGCAGAGCAGGGACCAGCACAAGCAGAGGGTTAGGCCCCGAGAGAGCGCTTAGAAGTTGAGTCCGAGTATCACCAGCAGGAGGAGCACAATGATATCCTAGAAGACCAGGGTGACTTGCCACCTCCTTCACCACTACCACCTCCTCCACCTCCTCCACCACATCTGCCATCCGGGTCAGGCTCAGGGGCTGGTTGGGATGATTGGGACTTTGCCGCTCCTGGTTGGCATGACCTCGGTCCATCTAGCAGTCACCTTGAGGACTCGATGGTTGATGAGATAGACTTTGAGGAGGCTTTTCATATTCACACCACCAACCAATCCACCATGCAGTGCCATTGCGAAACAATTCCGAACAGGTCGAGAGCAAAGCATGGGTTAGCCATACCAGCATTCATCTGTGCCTGCATCCGCCATTGTTTGGGTTCCTCACATGTCCCTGGGATTTGGCACATCTTTGGTTGACACCTTGGACCCAATGCTCAGTACGCGACACCGCTGTTGGTAGATTACGGTCAATTGATGACAACATCGCAGTCGATGCTTGTACTACCTCTCCTTTGCCTTATCACCCTCTGTATCTGTCGGTGTCCTACTTTGATAGTTATGCTGCCCATTACCATCCAGACCCATCATAGTTGCATATGCAGCCACAGGCACCCGAGTATCACCCACAGCCTCAGGCAGAGCCACGTCCGAGCAAACCTCAGAGATAGGCGCAACTTCCGCTGTGTGGCACTGGCCATCGGCATCATTTTCAAGGTGATCACTGCTAATGACATCGAATACTTTCTATTGTATGCTGTTACTTTTCTCTTTACCATTAATGTATTTTGATGTACTCTGATGTATTTATATCACAATAGTTACATTTTGATGTACTTTGATAAAGTAACCTTTGATGTATTTTGACCTAATAGTCATGTTATGTACTGCTCGCTTTGTGCATGTTTCATGTCAACGTAGTTATGGTTTGTACTATAATATTTAGAATTCAATGTAAAACACCACAGATAGAGTACAATGTTGAGATACAAAATATGGAATACAAAATATTTAGAATTCGTTGTATTAAATGATGCAAATTTGGATACAAAATATTGCGAGTGAAAATAACACGAACTTAAACATAACTTGTTCCTCCAAGACACATAAACTATGCGAACATAAACCCTAAACCAAACACATACAAAGTAACAACCGTAAATTAGGCCTCGTTCGTCTGATGGTTTGGATAACCTCTTCGGGTATGACCAGTTTGCTTGCATAGACCGTACTTTTCTCTTGGTACTCGTCCTCGTCCATCTCATTACAAAACCGGGTGAAAATCAGTTTGCTAGTGGACTTCCTGCGTATGGCGGGGTTAGGTCGGAGGCATATCACATACCACTCTGGCCAAAGTTTCTCATTTAGTATTGGCAGAAACTCCGATTGGTATACCTTGAACACAGCCTGCTGTGTGTACACTGGATAGACGTATGGACCCCATTCGATACTCGTGGCAGCACAGGTGGCCAGCGCTGATGGTGCACAAAATTGTGATCATCAATGGCGCCAACAACTTGGTACGCACAATTGTAATCTCAACTCTTTGTCACAACTCCGCACAACTAACCAGCAAGTGTACTGGGTCGTCCAAGTAATAAACCTTACGTGAGTAAGGGTCGATCTCACGGAGATTGTCGGCTTGAAGCAAGCTATGGTCATCTTGTAAATCTCAGTCAGGTGGATTCAAATGGTTATGGAGTTTAAGATATTTAAAAGATAAATAAAACATAAAATAAGATAGAGATACTTATGTAATTCATTGGTGAGAATTTCAGATAAGCGTATGAAGATGCTTTGTTCCTCCTGAACTTCTGCTTTTCTATTGCCTTCATCCAATCATTCATACTCCTTTCCATGCCAAGCTTTATGTTGGGTTTCACCGTTGTCAATGGCTACCTCCCGTCCTCTCAGTGAAAAGGTCCAAATTCGTTGTCACCGCACGGCTAATCATCTGTCGGTTCTCGATCATATTGGAATAGGATCCATTGATCCTTTTGCGTCTGTCACTACGACCAACACTCGCGAGTTTGAAGCTCGTCACAGTCATCCCTTCCCAGATCCTACTCGGAATACCATAGACAAGGTTTAGAATTTCCAGATCTCAGGAATGGCCGCCAATAATTCTAGCCTATACCACGAAGGTTCTAATTTTAGATTGGAAACCCAAGAGAATATACTCCAGCTGTCGTCCAATGACTACGTTGAACATCATGTAGATCGCTTTGTGGTTGTCAGGCACGCAACCTTGGCTAAGCGAGTAATGAAGATTGGGTGATTGTCACGGGTCACCCCTTCATTCTGACTTAACTGAATTAAGTACGAGAGTATATCTTGGAGAAGAAATAGGCGTGAATTGAATAGAAAAATAATAGTACTTTGCATTGATTCATGAAGAACAGCAGAGCTCCACACCTTAATCTATGGTGTGTAGAAACTCCACCATTGAAAATACATAAGAACAAAAGGTCCAGGCATGGCCGAATGGCCAGCCCCCTAAAGAGGGTTCAATCATCAAAACATGATTAAAGGATGAAAATACAATAGCAAAAGGTCCTATTTATAGAAAACTAGTAGCCTAGGGTTACAGAAATAAGTAATTAATGCAGAAATCTTCTTCCGGGCCCACTTGGTGTGTGCTTGGGCTGAGCATTGAAGCTTTCACATGTAGAGACTTTTCTTGGAGTTAAACGCCAGCTTTTATGCCAGTTTGGGCATTTAACTCCAGCTTTTATGCCAGTTCTGGTGTTTTGACGTCAGAATTTTTATGCTGACTTGAAACGCCAGTTTGGGCCATCAAATCTCGGGTAAAGTATAGACTATTATATATTGCTGGAAAGCCCAAGATGTCTACTTTCCAACGCAATGAAAACCGCGCTAATTGGGCTTCTGTAGCTCCAGAAAATCCACTTCGAGTGCAGGGAGGTCAGAATCCAACAGCATCTGCAGTCCTTTTTCAGCCTCTGAATCAGATTTTTGCTCAGGTCCCTCAATTTCAGCCAGAAAATACCTGAAATCACAGAAAAATACAAAAACTCATAGTAAAGTCCAGAAATGTAATTTTTATTTAAAAACTAATAAAAATATAATAAAAAGTAACTAAAATATACTAAAAACTACCTAAAAACAATGCCAAAAAGCATTAAATTATCCGCTCATCACAACACCAAACTTAAATTGTTGCTTGTCCCCAAGCAACTGAAAATCAAATAGGATAAAAAGAAGAGAATATACAATGAATTCCAAAAACATCTATGAAGATCAGTCTTAATTAGTTGAGCGGGGCTATTAGCTTTTTGCTTCTGAACAGTTTTGGCATCTCACTTTATCCTTTGAAGTTTAGAATGATTGGCATCTATAGGAACTCAGAATTTAGATAGTGTTATTGATTCTCCTAGTTCAGTATGTTGATTCTTGAACACAGCTACTTTATGAGTCTTGGCCGTAACCCTAAGCATTTTGTTTTCCAGTATTACCACCGGATACATAAATGCCACAGACACATAACTGGGTGAAACTTTTCAGATTGTAACTCAGCTTTGCTAGAGTCCCCAATTAGAGGTGTCCAGAGCTCTTAAGCACACTCTTTTTGCTTTGGACCATGACTTTAACCGCTCAGTCTCAAGCCTTTCACTTGACACCTTCACGCCACAAGCACATGGTTAGGGACAGCTTGGTTTAGCCGCTTAGGCCAGGATTTTATTCCTGTGGGCCCTCCTATCCACTGATACTCAAAGCCTTGGATCCTTTTTATTTTACCCTTGCCTTTTGGTTTAAAGGGCTATTGACTTTTTCTGCTTGCTTTTTCTTTTTCTTTCTTTTTCTTCTCTCTTTTTTTCACCATATTTATTTTTTTCTACAAGCTTTTCACTGCTTTTTCTTGCTTCAAGAATCATTTTTATGATTTTTCAGATTATCAATAACATTTCTCCTTTTTCATTATTCTTTCAAGAGCCAACAATTTTAACATTCATAACTTCACTATCAAAAATATGCACTGTTCAAGCATTCATTTAGAAAACAAAAGTATTGCCACCACATCAAAATAATTAAACTATTTTAAAATTTGAAATTCATGTACTTCTTGTTCTTTTGCAATTAAAAACATTTTTCATTTAAGAAAGGTGATGGATTCATAGGACATTCATAGCTTTAAGGCATAGACACTAAGACACTAGTGATCATGTAATAAGACACAAATATAAATAAAACATAAAGCATAATTTTCGAAAAACAGAGAAATAAGAACAAGGAAATTAAAGAACGGGTCCACCTTAGTGATGGCGGCTTATTCTTCCTTTTGAAGATCTTATGGAGTGCTTGAGCTCCTCAATGTCTCTTCCTTGCCTTTGTTGCTCCTCCCTCATGACTCTTTGGTCTTCTCTAATTTCATGGAGGAGGATAGAATGCTCTTGGTGCTCCACCCTTAGTTGTCCCATATTGGAACTTAATTCTCCTAGGGAGGTGTTAATTTGCTCCCAATAGTTTTGTGGGGGAAAATGTATCCCTTGAGGCATCTCAGGGATTTCATGATGAGGAATTTCCTCATACTCTTATCCATGAGTTGGGTCTCTTGTTTGCTCCATCCTTTTCTTAGTGATGGGCTTGTCCTCATCAATGAGGATGTATTCCTCTATGTCAATTCCAGTTGAATTACAGAGGTGACAAATGAGATGAGGGAAGGCTAACCTTGCCAAAGTAGAGGACTTGTCTGCCACCTTGTAGAGTTCTAGGGATATAACCTCATGAACTTCTACTTCCTCTCCAATCATGATACTATGGATCATGATAGCCTGGTCAATAGTAACTTCAGACCGGTTGCTAGTAGGAATGATTGAGCGTTGGATGAACTCCAACCATCCCTTAGTCACAGGCTTAAGGTCATGCCTTCTTAGTTGAATCGGCTTCCCTGTTGAATCTCTCTTCCATTGAGTGCCCTCTTCACAAATGTCTATTAGGACTTAGTCCAACCTTTGATCAAAATTGACCCTTCTAGTGTTGGGGCGTGCATCTCCTTGCATCATGGGCAAGTTGAATGCCAACCTTACATTTTCCGAACTAAAATCTAAGCATTTCCCCTGGACCATTGTAAGCCAATTCTTTGGGTTCGGGTTCACACTTTGATCATGGTTCTTGGTGATCCATGCATTGGCATAAAACTCTTGAACCATTAAGATTCCGACTTGTTGAATGGGGTTGGTGAGAACTTCCCAACCTCTTCTTCGAATCTCATGTCGGATCTCCGGATATTCATCCTTTTTGAGCTTGAAGGGGACCTCGAGGATCACCTTCTTCTTGGCCACAACTTCATAGAAGTGGTCTTGATGCACCCTTGAGATGAATCTCTCCATCTCCCATGACTCAAAAGCGGAAGCTTTTGCCTTCCCTTTAGCTTTTACCACACCAAACTTAGAAGGTTTGCTCATCCTCGAGCAAAAGAAGAAAGAAGAGAGTAGAAGAAGAAGAAATAGAGGAGATGGAGGAGGGTTTAGTGATTCGGCCAAGGGGGGTAAGTAGTGTGTATGATGTGTGAAAATGAAGGAGTGAAGATAGGTTTATATAGGAGTGGAGAGAGGGGTAGGGTTCGGCCATGTATGGGTGGGTTTGGGAGGGAAAATGGTTTGAATTTGAATGGTGAGGTAGGTGGGATTTTATGATGGATGGATGTGGATTGGTGAAGAGATTATGGAGAAGAGGGTAGGATTTGATAGGTGAAGGGTTTTTGGGGAAGAGGTATTGAGGTGATTGGTGAAGGGTATTTGGGGAAGGGTGTTATGGGAAGGTGTGAAGAAGAGAGAGAGAGATGAGGTAGGTGGGGATCCTGTGGGGTCCACAGATCCTGAGGTGTCAAGAATTTCTCATCCCTGCACCATATTGGCGTGTAAACGCCCCTTCCTGTGCCAATCCTAGCGTTAAACGCCAGGTTGCTGCCCATTTCTGGCGTTTAACGCCAGCTTTTCTCCCCTTTCTGGCGTTTAACGCCAGCTCTGTGCCCATTTCTGGCATTAAACGCCAGTTCTGCTACCCTTACCGGCGTTTAAACACCAGTAAGCTTCTCCTCCAGGGTGTGCTGTTTTTAATACTATTTTTCATTCTGTTTTTGCTTTTTCAGTTGTTTTTGTGACTCACATGATCATCAACCTACAGAAAACATAAAATAACAATGAAAAATAAATAGATATAATTAAATAATATTGGGTTGCCTCCCAACAAGCACTTCTTTAATGTCAATAGCTTGACAGTGAGCTCTCATGGAGCCCCACAGATAATCAGAGCAGGATTGGAGCCTCTCAACACCAAACTTAGAGTTTGGTTGTAGCCTCCCAACACCAAACTTAGAGTTTGAATGTGGGGATTTTGTTTGACTCTGTATTGAGAGAAGCTTTTCATGCTTCCTTTCCATGGTTACAGAAGGAGAACCTTGAGTCTTAAACATAAGGGAATCCTCATTCACTTGAAGGACCAATTCTCCTCTGTCAACATCAATCACAACTTTTGCTGTGGCTAGGAAGGGTCTGCCAAGGATAATGGATTCATCCTTACACTTCCCAGTGTCTAGGATTATGAAATCAGCAGGGATGTAGTGACCTTTAACCTTTACCAAGACATCCTCTACAAGTCCATAAGCCTGTTTTCTTGAATTGTCTGCCATCTCTAGTGAGATTCTTGCAGCTTGTACCTCAAGGATCCCTAACTTCTCCATTACAGAGAGAGGTATGAGGTTTATACTTGACCCCAGGTCACACAGAGCCTTCTCAAAGGTCATGGTGCCTATGGTACAAGATATTGAGAACTTTCCAGGATCCTGTCTCTTCTGAGGTAATCTCTGCCTAGTCAAGTCATCCAGTTCTTTAGTGAGCAAGGGGGTTCATCCTCTCAAGTCTCATTACCAAATAACTTGGCATTTAGCTTCATGATTGCTCCAAGGTACTTAGCAACTTGCTCTTCAGTAACATCTTCATCATCTTCAGAGGAAGAATACTCATCAGAGCTCATGAATGGCAGAAGTAAATTCAATGGAACCTCTATGGTCTCTGTATGAGCCTTAGATTCCCATGGTTCCTCATTAGGGAACTCCTTGGAGGCTAGTGGACGTCCATTGAGGTCTTCCTCAGTGGAAATCACTGTCTTTCCCTCCTCTATGCATTCGGCCATGTGGGACGTTTTTATGGCATTGCATTCTCTCTTTGGGTTCTCTTCTGTATTGCTTGGGAGAGTGCTAGGATGGAGTTCAGTAATCCTCTTACTCAGCTGACCCACTTGTGCCTCCAAATTTCTAATGGAGGACCTTGTTTCAGTCATGAAACTTTGAGTGGTTTTAATTAGATCAGAGACTATGGTTGCTAAGTTAGAGTGGCTCTGCTTAGAATTCTCTGTCTGTTGCTGAGAAGATGATGGAAAAGGCTTGCTATTGCTAAACCTATTTCTTCTACCATTGTTGTTATTGAAGCCTTGTTGAAGCCTCTGTTGGTCCTTCCATGAGAGATTTGGATGATTTCTCCATGAAGGATTGTGGGTGTTTCCATAGGGTTCTCCCATGTAATTCACCTCTTCCATTGCTGGATTCTCAGGATCATAAGCTTCTTCTTCAGATGAAGCTTCTTTGGTACTGCCTGTTGCTGCTTGCATGCCTGACAGACTCTGAGAAATCATATTGACTTGATGAGTTAATATTTTGTTCTGAGCCAATATTCAGAGTATCAATCTCAAGAACTCCTTTCTTCTTATTTGTTCCATTATTCACAGGATTCCTTTCAGAAGTGTACATGAATTGGTTATTTACAATCATTTCAATGAGTTCCTGAGCTTCTGCAGGCGTCTGCTTCAGATGAAGACATCCTCCAGCAGAGCTGTTGACGTGGCGGAAATTGGCGAGTTAAGAAATTATTATAAGAGATACGTTGCAAGTACAGTTCTTAACCAACCGAAAATCCGTTCATCAATTTAGAAGGGTTGTCACAAAATTAGAATTAAAATACTGGGAGTATGAGTCCCAGGTCGTCTCCCAACGAGTTGCAGAAAGATGTGCTATTTTATTAATTAGATATTTTCAAAAATGGTTGAGTGATAAACAGGAAATTAAATTAGAGAATTTATATAATTTTAAATAAAAACCTTGACCGGGAGTAGATTAGTTGGAAGCCCTATTCTTGTTGGAGTACTCTCAAGATTAATTGATGATTGAAGGTTGTTCTGCTTAGTTATCCCTTACTAGGTAGAGGAAAGTCAAGCAAGTTGGAAAGCTATTTCTATTCACAAGTTCCAATCCTCTCCCTTGGAAAGGATTAGTGTTAGTGACTAGAGGATAATCCAACAATAAACCCAATTACAATTTTTCTCTTGAGCATTCCAACTCAAGGACCTCCTTTCAATCAACTCTAATTCAAGTTATGGAACTACTCGCTCATTATGAATGTAAACTTCACAAAATAATAAAGAGAAATAAAGATAGACATGATAGATAATAATCAAAAAGATCAATTAAAAATAAAAATAATTTTTGTATTAATAAATTCTAAAAATAATCCAATAGTAATTCTGAATAAATTAAGGACATGGAAGAGTAAGAGACAAATAAGGAAAACAAACTAGAGTAATGAAGTCTTGGCGGAGGTAATAACTCTTCTCAATATCCCAGTCCAAGAAGCAAAATAAAATCAAAATCCTAAGAACTATGAATGTGTAGAGAGAAAACCTAGAGGAGAAGTAAAATCAGATCTAAAAACTAAAATTATGCGGAGTGAATGTTGTTCTCTTGTCTCTACATGTTCCCTGGCTCTAATCTGCTTTTCTGGGCCGAAAATAGGGTCAAAATAGGGCCCAAAATCACCCCCAGCGAATTTTGCAGATTCTGCAGATCGCGCACGTCACGCGATCGCGTCATCCAGGCGTTCGCGTCATCCAGCGTTTTGTCTTGCCACGCGTGCACGTCGTCCATGCCTTCGCGTCACTTGTGCAGTTTCCAATCCGCGCGGTCGCGTGAGCCATGCGTCCGCGTCACTGCAATTTCTTCTATGTCGCGCGGTCGCGTGAGCCATGCGTTCGCGTCACTTCTCGCTGGTCATCTCCTTAATTTCTTGTGTTCCTTCCATTTTTGCAAGCTTCCTTTCTAATCTCCAAGTCATTTATGCCCTATAAAGCCTGAAACACTTAACACACAGATCACGGCATCGAATGGAATAAAGGAGAATTAAAATACAAAATTAAAAAGTTTCTAGGAAGCAAGTTTTTCAACCATGGAGTAATTTTGGAAAGGAATTGTAAATACATGCTAATTTAGTGAATAAGTGGGTAAAGATATGATAAAACCACACAATTAAACACAATATAAACCATAAAATAATGGTTTATCAACTTCCCCACACTTAGATATTAGCATGTCCTCATGCTTAGTTGAAGGAGACAAAATAAATGAGTAGGAACATGTAGAACTCATGCAATGCAATGCAACCTATATATGTGAATGCAACTATATGATTCTTGTCCACTTGGTCAAAAGTAAATAAGCTCTTCAAGACAATCACAAATCAAATTCCACTATTTCAATTCTTATACAGTAAGAACAGATAAAAATGCAAGAAGGTAGCTCATGAAAGCATGGAACATAGAACTTAAGCATTGAACCCTCACTGATGATGTATGTATGCTCTAATCTCTCTAGTGTATAGGGCAATCACTCTATCCTTCTCTAATCATGCTTTCTAGTTTTTGTTTTTCACCTAACCAATCAACAACATTTAATATACCAATGCAAACATCATGAGGTCTTTTCAAGGTTGTAATGGGGCCAAGGTAAGGGTACGGGCATATATATGGCTAAGTAAGCTTATAAATTGAATCTTTAATTAACCAAGCTTTCACCTAACACACATATATAAATTCTATATAACTTAAATTTCATACCTAGCTACCCAAAATTTCTCTTTCATATTCCATACTCATGTATCAACTTTTATTTTAAGGTTATCATATATGCATTGATCCTTGAATTTTTAACTTAGCATTAGGGTAATTTTGTCCCCTTATTTATTTATTGACTATTTTTGGATTTTTTTTAAACATAAACATAAAAATAAACATAGTTTATCAATGCACATAGATTTTTAATTCTTATAGTTTCACATGAGTAGGTACCCAAATTCCCATTATATCATCATGACACATTCCCTCATTATCTTTTGTTCCCACAATTTCCCATACTTAATTAACATACACAATTCTATCTTAAGCCAACCAAAGATTCAATTGGGATATATAATTATTTTTCCGCTTAAGGCTAGTGATGTGGTAAAATGCAGAACAAATGGGATTTAAAGGCTCAAAGTGGCTAACAAAGGTAATTGAAAGGGTAGGCTTAATTTGGATAAGTGAGCTAAACAAATAATGGCCTCAATCATATGCAGGCATATAAATATATTAAACATTGGACATATAGGATGAAACAAAATATAGATTACAATCATAGAGAAGTAAACACACAAGAATAAAATAATTATGGTTAAATAATGTAACCATGTATTTAGGCTCGAAGTCTTACTGATTGTGTGTTCTTTAGCTCAAAAACCATGTTCCAAATATAACTTCAAGCAAATTTAACAAAAAAGTTTTGATTAAAATTAGTGAAATTTTGTTCTAAAAATAGGGTCTTAGAAGAAACTTATTACCTTTTCAATCAAGTAGAACATGCATGCAACTAACCTATTACTATGCAATTTATCTTATTCTACAAAAGAAAAACTAACTAAATATCCTATTTTATTGGTGTTAGGGAAGAGAAATTACCTCCGGAAGTTAAGTACTGACCGACCTCCCCACACTTAAGGCTTTGCACCGTCCTCGGTGCCATCTGTCAGGAACAAAGGTGGGCTGGTAGCAGTATCTCCACAGTCGGGACCGTCATGGCTCCCTGTGCTGGTAAAGGAAGTGGAGTTTGGGGTGTCTGAGTCCTTGAATTTTCCCATAATAAGCTCCTTGAGGTATGTGAATCGGCGCTTGTTACGTCGCTCTCTTAGCTTCGCTTTCTGTTCTTGCCGATCCAACCTTTCAAGTAACTGATGGAGCAGTTGATTTGTTGTAGGTGCTTGTGGTGTTGAAGAAGGAATGTCTTCAGCCGGTTCAGTAGGCTGGCTTGTAGTGGCTGCTGGAGGTCTGATATATTTCCCGTTAGGGACATACTGATCATCCCGTGGAAGCATGGCTTTGGTGTCCCCAGCTCTGTAGGAGACTCCAGCTGCTGAGACAAGATCTGAGACCAGGGCAGGAAAAGGTAAGTTGCCCGCAATTTGTACGTGTCCCATAGTATTTCGGATGTGTCTTGGTAGGTTCAGAGGTTGATCTGTAAGGAGGCACCATAGTAGAACGGCCATGTCTGCAGTGAAGGAGGACTCGTGAGTGCTCAGAAAGACGTAATGGGACATAATCTGTACCCATACGCAAGCCTCCAAGGTAAGTGCGGAAGCCAATATTTCCTTAGGATGGGAACGATGGTATCCGTAGATCCATCTGCTGCCAGGAAGGGCAATAACTCTGAGAACAGCGTCCCAGTCAAATTGGTACATCTGGCGCTTGAGTGTAGCTTCTTGAAATGTGTCCAGTTCTTCTGGAGTAGGGGGAAGATCTAAAGCTCATTGAATGGCCTCTTCTGTAATGGGGACTTGCTTCTGACGGACATAGACAGACTGCAGGGTTGGCAGGTGGAAATTGGAGTAGAACTCGACTACCCAAGAAAGATTAACCTACCGTGGCTGTCTCCGTAGGAAACCTAGTATGCAAAATCGTGATCGTTCATTCCTTGGTAACGGTGTCAAAAACTTAATACGCACGTTCATAATCTTAGTTCTTTGTTACAACTTCGCACAACTAACCAACAAGTGCATTGGGTCGTCCAAGTAATAAACCTTACGTGAGTAAGGATCGATCCCACGGAGATTGTGGGCTTGAAGCAAGCTCTGGGTCACCTTGTAAATCTCAGTCAGGCGGACTCAAATGGTTATAGAGTTTTGATAATTAGAATATAATTAAAATATAAAATAGGATAGGAATACTTATGTAATTCATTGGTGAGAATTTCAGATAAGCGTATGGAGATGCTTTTGTTCCTTCTAAACCTCTGCTTTCCTACTGCTTTCATCCAATCCTTCATACTCCTTTCCACGGCAAGATGTATGTTGGGCATCACCGTTGTCAATGGCTACTTCCCGTCCTCTCAGTGAAAATGGTCCAAAATGCGCTTTCACCGCACGGCTAATCATCTGTCGGTTCTCGATCATACTGGAATAGGATTCAATAATCCTTTTGCGTCTATCACTACGCCCAGCACTCGCGAGTTTGAAGCTCGTCACAGCCATCCCTTTCCGGATCCTACTCGGAATACCACAGACAAGGTTTATACTTTTCGGATCTCAAGAATGACCGCCAATAATTCTAGCCTATACCATGAAGACTCTGATCTCACGATCAGAAAGCTAAGAGATACGCATTCAAGTTTGTTTGCATGTAGAACGGAAGTGTTTGTCAGGCACGCGTTCATAAGTGAGAATGATGATGAGCGTCACATAATCATCACATTCATCATGTTCTTGTGTGTGAATGGATATCTTAGAGAAGAAATAGGCTTGAATTGAATAGAAAAATAGTAGTACTTTGCATTAGTTCATAAGGAACAGCAGAGCTCCACACCTTAATCTATGGTGTGTAGAAACTCTACCGTTGAAAATACATAAGAACAAGGTCCAGACATGGCCGAATGGCCAGTCCCCAAAACATGATCAAAGGATCAAAAGATAATCCAAAGATTTCCAAAAGCTCAGATGCGTAACATGATAGTAAGAAGTTCTATTTTTACTAAACTAGTTACTAGGGTTACAGAAATGAGTAAATGATGCAGAAATTTACTTTCGGGCCCACTTGGTGTGTGCTTGGGCTAAGCATTGAAGCTTTCACGTGTAGAGGTCTTCCTTGGAGTTAAACGCCAGTTTGTAACCTGTTTCTGGCGTTTAACTCTGCTTTGCAACCTGTTTCTAGCGTTTAACTCCAGAATAGGGCAGAAGGCTGGCGTTGAATGCCAGTTTGTGTCATCTAAAGTCAGGCAAAGTATGGACTATTATATATTTCTAGAAAGCCCTGGATGTCTACTTTTCAACGCAATTGAGAGCTCGCCATTTGGACTTCTGTAGCTCCAGAAAATCCACTTTGAGTGCAGGGAGGTTAGAATCCAACAGCATCTGCAGTCCTTCTTCAACCTCTGAATCTGATTTTTGCTCAAGTCCCTCAATTTCAGCCAGAAATTACCTGAAATCACAGAAAAACACACAAACTTATAGTAAATTCTAGAAATGTGATTTTTATTTAAAAACTAATAAAAATATACTAAAAACTAATCAATTCATACTGAAAACTATGTAAAAATAATGCTAAAAAGCGTATAAATTATCCGCTCATCACAACACCAAACTTAAATTGTTGCTTGTCCCCAAGCAACTGAAAATCAAATAGGATAAAAAGAAGAGAATATACTATAAATTCCAAAATATCAATGAAACTTAGCTCCAATCAGATGAGCGGGACTAGTAGCTTTTTGCCCCTTGAATAGTTTTGGCATCTCACTTTATCCATTGAAGTTCAGAATGATTGGCATCTATAGGAACTTAGATTTTAGATAGTGTTATTGATTCTCCTAGTTCAGTATATTGATTCTTGAACACATGTACTTTATGAGTCTTGGCCGTGGCCCTAAGCACTCTGTTTTCCAGTATTACCACCGGATACATACATGCCACAGACACATAACTGGGTGAACCTTTTCAGATTGTGACTCAGCTTTGCTAAAGTCCCCAATTAGAGGTGTCCAGGGTTCTTAAGCACACTCTTCTTTTGCTTTGGACCTCGACTTTAACCGCTCAATCTCAAGTTTTCACTTGACACCTTCACGCCACAAGCACGTGGTTAGGGACAGCTTGGTTTAGCCGCTTAGGCCAGGATTTTATTCCTTTAGGCCCTCCTATCCACTGATGCTCAAAGCCTTGGATCCTTTTTATTACCCTTTCCTTTTGGTTTTAAGGGCTATTGGCTTTTTGCTCTTGCCTTTTGGTTTAAAGAGCTTTTGGCTTTTTCTGCTTGCTATTTTTTTCTTCTTTCTTTTATATTTTTTTCGCCATTTTTCTTTTCTCTTCTCTTTTTTTTTTTCGCAAGCTTTTGTATTCACTGTTTTTTCTTGCTTCAAGAATCAATTTTATGATTTTTTAGATTATCAATAACATTTCTCCTTTTTCATCATTCTTTCAAGAGCCAATATATTTAACATTCATAAACAATAATTTCAAAAGACATATGCACTGTTCAAGCATTCATTCAGAAAACAAAAAATATTGTCACCACATCAAAATAATTAAACTAGTTTCAAGGATGAATTCGAAATCATGTACTTCTTGTTCTTTTGTAATTAAAATATTTTTCATTTAAGAGAGGTGATGGATTCATAGGACATTCATAACTTTAAGACATAGACACTTAAATACTAATGATCATATAGTAAAGACACAAACATAAATAAACATGAAGCATAGTAAACGAAAAACAAGAAAATAAGAACAAGGAGATTAAGGAATGGGTCCCCCTTAGTGAGGGTGACGTCTTCCTCTTCTTGAAGAACCAATGGTGCTCTTGAGCTCCTCTATGTCTCTTCCTTGTCTTTGTTGCTCCTCCCTCATAGCTCTTTGATCTTCTCTAATCTCAGGGAGGATGATGGAATGCTCTTGGTGCTTCATCCTTAGTTGTCCCATGTTGGAGCTTAATTCTCCTAGGGAAGTGTTGATTTGCTCCCAATAGTTTTTTGGAGGGAAGTGCATCCCTTGAGGCTTCTCAGGGATTTCATGGTGAAGAATTTCCTCATACTCTTGTTGAGGTCCATGATCTCTTGTTTGCTCCATCCTCTTCTTAGTGATGGGCTTGTCCTCTTCAATAAGGATGTCTCCCTCTATGTCAATTCTAGCCGAATTGCAAAGGTGACAAATGAGGTGAGGAAAGGCTAACCTTGCCAAAGTAGAGGACTTGTCAGTCACCTTGTAGAGTTCTTGAGGTATAATCTCATGAACTTCTAATTCCTCCCCAATCATGATACTATGGATCATGATGGTCCGGTCTATAGTAACTTCAGACCGGTTGCTAGTAGGAATGATTGAGCGTTGAATAAACTCCAACCATCTTCTAGCTACAGGCTTAAGGTCCAGTCTTCTCAATTGAACCGGTTTGCCTCTTGAGTTAACTTTCCATTGAGCTCCTTCCATACATATGTCCATGAGGACTTGGTCCAACCTTTGATCAAAGTTGACCCTTCTAGTGTAGGGGCGTGCGTTTTCTTCCATCATTGGCAAGTTGAACGCCAGCCTTACATTTTCTGGACTGAAATCTAAGTATTTCCCACGAACCATGGTAAGTCAATGCTTTGGATTTGGGTTTACACTTTGATCATGGTTCCTAGTGATCCGTGCATTTGCATAGAACTCTTGAACCATTAAGATCCCGACTTCTTGAATGGGGTTGGTGAGAACTTCCCAACCTCTTCTTCGGATTTCATGTCGGGTCTCCGGATACTCATTCTTTTTTAGCTTGAAAGGAACCTCAGGGATCACTTTCTTCTTGGCCACAACTTCATAGAAGTGGTCTTGATGGACCTTTGAGATGAATCTCTCCATCTCTCATGACTCAGAGGTGGAAGCAATTGCCTTCCCTTTCCTCTTTCTTGAGGTTTCTCCGGCCTTAGATGCCATAAATGGTTATGGAAAAATAAAAACAACGCTTTTACCATACCAAACTTAGAAGGTTTGCTCGTCCTCGAGCAAAAGAAGAAAGAAAGTAGTAGAAGAAGAAGATGGAGGTGTGTGAATGGTTCGGCCAAGGGGGTTTTAGGTGGTTATAATGTGTGAAAAGGAAAGAGTGATGGTTTGAATTTGAGTGGGTGGGTGTAGGTGGGTTGTATGATGGTTTTGGAGGAGTAATAGAGGTGATTGGTGGAGGTTATTTTGGGGAAGAGTGTTATGGAAAGGTGTGAGGAGGAGAGGAGAAGAGGTGTGGTACGTGGGGATCCTGTGGGGTCCACAGATCCAGTGGGGTCAAGGACTTAGCATCCCTTCTCCAATTAGGCGTGCAAAATGCCCTTAGAGTGCATGTCTGGCGTTAAACGCCAGCTTGCTGCTTGTTTCTGGCGTTTAACGCCACTTCCATGCTCTGTTCTGGCGTTAAACGCCAGTCTGGTGCTTGTTTCTGGCGTTTAACGCCAGTTTGATGCTTCTTACTGGCGTTTAAATGCCAGTAAGGTCTTCGTCCAGGGTGAGCTATTTTTAATGCTGTTTTTCATTCTGTTTTTGATTTTTCAGTAGTTTTTTTGTGACTTCACATGATCATCAACCTAAAGAAAACATAAAATAGAAATGGAAAATAATTAAATATAGTAAAATAACATTGGGTTGCCTCCCAACAAGTGCTTCTTTAATGTCAATAGCTTGACAGTGAGCTCTCATGGAGCCTCACAGATGTTCAGAGCATTGTTGGAACCTCCCAACACCAAACTTAGAGTTTGAATGTGGGGGTTCAACACCAAACTTAGAGTTTGGTTGTGACCTCCCAACACCAAACTTAGAGTTTGACTGTGGGGCTTTGGTTGACTCTGCAGTGAGAGAAGCTTTTCATGCTTACTCTCCATGGTTACAGAAGGAGATCCTTGAGTTTTAAACACAAGGTTGTCCTCATTCAGTTGAAGGACCAACTCTCCTATGTCCACATCAATCACAGCTCTTGCTGTGGCTAGGAAGGGTCTTCCAAGGATGATGGATTCATCCTCATCCTTCCCAGTGTCTAGGATTATGAAATCAGCAGGGATGTAAAGGCCTTCCCTTTACTAACAGGTCTCTACTTGTCCATTAGCCTGTTTTCTTGAGTTGTCTGCCATCTCTAAAGAGATTCTGGTAGCTTGCACCTCAAAGATCCCAAGTTTCTCCATTACAGAGAGTGGCATTAAGTTTATTCTTGACCCCAGGTCACACAGAGCCTTCACAAAGGTCATGGTGCCTATGTTATAGGGAATTAGGAATTTACTAGGATCCTGTTTCTTTTGAGGTAATTTATGCCTATTCAATGCATTCAGTTCATTGGTGAGCAAGGGAGGTTCATCTTCCCAAGTCTCATTACCAAATAATTTGGCATTCAGCTTCATGATTGCTCCTAAATATTGAGCAACTTGCTCTTCAGCAATGTCTTCATCTTCTTCAGAAGATGAATACTCATCAGAGCTTATGAAGGGCAGAAGGAGGTTCAATGGAATCTCTATGGTCTCTAGATGAGCCTCAGATTCTTTTGGTTCCTCAAAGGGAAACTCCTTATTGGTCACTGAACGTCCCAGGAGGTCTTCCTCACTAGGATTCACATCCTTCTCCTCCTCTCTGGGTTCAGCCACACCAAGTAAGGTAATGGCCTTGCACTCTCTTTTTGGATTCTCTTCTGTATTGCTTGGGAGAGTACTAGGAGGGGCTTCAGTGACTCTTTTACTCAGCTGGCCCACTTGTGTCTCCAAATTTCTAATGGAGGACCTTGTTTCATTCATGAAACTTAAAGTGGCCTTAGATAGATCAGAGACTATATTTGCTAAGCTAGATAGATTCTGCTCAAAATTCTCTGTCTGTTGCTGAGTGGATGATGGAAAAGGCTTGCTATTGCTAAACCTGTTTCTTCTACCATTATTAAAGCCTTGTTGAGGCTTTTGTTGATCCTTCCATGAGAAATTTGGATGATTTCTCCATGAGGGATTATAGGTGCTTCCATAGGGTTCACCCATGTAATTCACCTCTACTATTGCAGGGTTCTCATGATCATAAGCTTCTTCTTCAAAAGATGCCTCTTGAGTACTGTTGGATGCAGCTTGCAATCCATTCAGACTCTGAGAAATCATATTGACTTGCTGAGTCAATATTTTATTCTGAGCCAATATGGCATTCAGAGTATCAATTTCAAGAACTCCCTTCCTCTGAGGCGTCCCATTACTCACAGGATTCCTTTCAGAAGTGTACATGAACTGGTTATTTGCAACCATGTCAATGAGTTTCTGAGCTTCTGCAGGCATTTTCTTTAGGTGAATAGATCCACCTGCAGAATGGTCCAATGACATCTTTGATAATTCAGACAGACCATCATAGAATATATCCAGGATGGTCCATTCTGAAAGCATGTCAGAAGGACACTTTTTAGTCAGTTGCTTATATCTCTCCCAAGCTTCATAGAGGGATTCACCTTCTTTCTGTTTGAAGGTTTGAACATCCACTCTAAGCTTGCTAAGCTTTTGAGGAGGAAAGAACTTGGCTAAGAAAGTCGTGACCAGCTTATCCCAAGAGTTCAGGCTATCTTTAGGTTGAGAGTCCAACCATATTCTAGCTCTGTCTCTTACATCAAACGGGAAAAGCATAAGCCTGTAGACCTCGGAGTCAACCCCATTGGTCTTAACAGTATCACAGATCTGCAAGAACTCAGTTAAGAACTGAAAAAGATCTTCTGATAAAAGTCCATGAAACTTGCAGTTCTGTTGCATCAGAGAAACTAATTGAGGCTTTAGCTCAAAATTGTTTGCTCCAATGGTAGGGATTGAGATGCTTCTTCCATGTAAATTGGAATTTGGTGCAGTAAAGTCACCAAGCATCTTCCTTGCATTGTTATTATTTACGGCCATGTCTCCTTCTTTTTCAAAAATTTTTGTCAGATTTTCTCCAGAGAGTTGTGCTTTAGCTTCCCTTAGCTTCCTCTTCAGAGTCCTTTCAGGTTTAGGATCAGCTTCAACAAGAATATTCTTATCCTTATTCCTGCTCATATGAAAAAGAAGAGAACACAAAAGAAAATATGGAATCCTCTATGTCACAGTATAGAGATTCCCTATGTAAGTATAAGGAGAGAAGAATAGAGGAAGGAAAAGATAAGAATCCAAACACAGAGGGGAAGAGTGGGTTTGAATTCTTGGGTGGAAGAGAAGTGTTAGTAGATGAATAAATAATTAGAAGGAGATGAGAGAGGGAAAAATTCGAAAATTAAATAAAATAAAATAAAAATATTTTTGTTTTTAATCTAAAATTAAAAATTAAAATTCAAAAAATTAAAAATAAAATTAAATCAAATTAAAATTTAAAACAAATAGTTAATCAAAAAGGGATTTTGAAAAAGAGGAAGGTGATTTTCGAAAATTAAATAGAGAACTAGTTAGGTAGTTTTGAAAAAGATATGATTGAAATAGTAAACTTTTAAAATCAAACAAAAAGTTAAGTAGTTAATAAAAAAAAGATTTGAAAATTAAATTTTGAAAAGATAAGAAGTTAGAAAAGATTTTGAAATTGATTTTGAAAAGATGTGATTGACATTTATTTTGAAAAAGATTTGAAAAAGAAATTTAAAAAGATTTGATTTTTGAAATTAAAGTTGATTACTTGACTAACAAGAAACAGAAAGATATGATTTTAAAATTTAAAGATTGAACCTTTTTTACTAGGCAAGTAACAAACTTAAAGTTTTTGAATCAATCACATTAATTGTTAGCATTAATTTCGAAAATATGAAATAGAAATAAGAAAAAGATTTTGAAAATAAATTTTTGAAAATTTCGAAATTATGAAAGAAAAATTGAAAAAGATTTGATTTTTGAAAAAGATTTGAAAAATATAGAATTTTTAAATTGAAAATTTGACTTGACTCATAAGAAATAACTAAATTTTAAAAAGTTTTGAAAAAGTCAACTCAAATTTTCGAAATTTATGAGTGAAAGAAGGGAAAGATATTTTTTTGAATTTTGAATTTTAATGATGAGAGAGAAAAACATCAAAAAGACTTAATGCATGAAAATTTTGGATCAAAACACATGATGCATGCAGGAACACTTTAAATGTCAAGATGAACACCAAGAACACTTTGAAGATCAAGATGAACATCAAGACTTATTTTTGAAAAATATTTAAGAAAAGAAAAACATGCAAGACACCAAACTTAGAAATTTTCAAACTTTAGACACTAATAATTCAAGAATGCATAAGGAAAACAAGAAAATATGAAGATCAAACAAGAAGACTTGTCAAGAACAACTTGAAGATCATGAAGAACACATGCATGAGTTTTCGAAAAAAAATGCACAAATTTTAAAAACATGCAATTGACACCAAACTTAAAAATTGACACAAGACTCAAACAAGAGACACAAAATCATTTTTGGTTTTTATGATTTTATTAAAAAATTTTGGGTTTTTTCGGAAATTATTTTAAAAAAAGAAAAATAAGGATTTCAAAATTTTAAATAAGAATTCCAGGAATCATGCAATGTTAGTGTAAAGCTTCAGTCTAAAGAGATTAGACAGGGCAAAACAAGCTTCAGCAGGACATTATATACAACAGCCAACTTGATGAGAATCAACTAGCTCCTGTGATGATAAAAGCATCATCTGAAACACTAGAATTCAATCTTTAAAAATTCTGAAGACATAGAAAAAAATTTTTTTTTAAATATTATTTTTTTTGAAAATTTTCGAAAATAAAAAAGAATAAAAACAAAAACTTAAAATTAAAATAAAATTACCTAATCTGAGCAACAAGATGAACCGTCAGTTATCCAAACTCGAACAATCCTCGGCAACGGCGCCAAAAACTTGGTATGCAAAATTGTGATCGTTCATTCCTTGGTAACGGCGTCAAAAACTTAATACGCACGATCATAATCTTAGTTCTTTGTCACAACTTCGCACAACTAACCAGCAAGTGCACTGGGTCGTCCAAGTAATAAACCTTACGTGAGTAAGGGTCGATCCCACGGAGATTGTTGGCATGAAGCAAGCTATGGTCACCTTGTAAATCTCAGTCAGGCGGACTCAAATGGTTATAGAGTTTTGATAATTAGAATATAATTAAAATATAAAATAGGATAGGAATACTTATGTAATTCATTGGTGAGAATTTCAGATAAGCGTATGGAGATGCTTTTGTTCCTTCTGAACCTCTACTTTCCTACTGCTTTCATCCAATCCCTCATACTCCTTTCCATGGCAAGCTGTATGTTGGGCATCACCGTTGTCAATGGCTACTTCCTGTCCTCTCAGTGAAAATGGTCCAAAATGCGCTGTCACCGCACGGCTAATCATCTGTCGGTTCTCGATCATACTGGAATAGGATTCAGTAATCCTTTTGCGTCTGTCACTACGCCCAGCACTCGCGAGTTTGAAGCTCGTCACAGCCATCGCTTCCCGGATCCTACTCGGAATACCACAGACAAGGTTTAGACTTTCCGGATCTCAAGAATGGCCGCCAATAATTCTAGCCTATACCACGAAGACTCTGATCTCACGATCAGAAGGCTAAGAAATATGCATTCAAGCTTGTTTGTATGTAGAACGGAAGTGTTTGTCAGGCACGCGTTCATAAGTGAGAATGATGATGAGCGTCACATAATCATCACATTTATCATGTTCTTGTGTGCGACTGGATATCTTAGAGAAGAAATAGGCTTGAATTGAATAGAAAAATAGTAGTACTTTGCATTAATTCATAAGGAACAGGAGAGCTCCACACCTTAATCTCTGGTGTATAGAAACTCTACCGTTGAAAATACATAAGAACAAGGTCCAGACATGGCCGAATGGCCAGCTCCCAAAACGTGATCAAAGGATCAAAAGATAATCCAAATATTTCCAAAAGCTCAGATGCGTAACATGATAGTAAAAAGTTCTATTTATACTAAACTAGTTACTAGGGTTACAAAAATGAGTAAATGATGCAGAAATTCACTTCCGGGCCCACTTGGTGTGTGCTTGGGCTGAGCATTGAAGCTTTCACGTGTAGAGGTCTTTCTTGGAGTTAAACGCCAGTTTGTAACCTGTTTCTGGCGTTTAACTCTGCTTTGCAACCTGTTTCTGGCGTTTAACTCCATAATAGGGCAGAAGGCTGGCGTTGAACGCCAGTTTATGTCATTTAAACTCGGGTAAAGTATGGATTATTATATATTGCGGGAAAGCCCTGGATGTCTACTTTCCAACGCAATTGAGAGCGTGCCATTTGGACTTCTGTAGCTCCAGAAAATTCACTTTGAGTGCAGGGAGGTCAGAATCCAACAGCATCTGCAGTCCTTCTTCAACCTCTGAATTTGATTTTTGCTCAAGTCCCTCAATTTCAGCCAAAAATTACCTAAAATCATAGAAAAACACACAAACTTATAGTAAAGTCTAGAAATGTGATTTTTATTTAAAAACTAATAAAAATATACCAAAAACTAATCAATTCATACTAAAAACTATGTAAAAACAATGCCAAAAAGCGTATAAATTATCCGCTCATCAAAACCCCATTGTCTTCATTCAATTTGCGGCTCAACAAAGGTAGCAATATTGGGCGGGAGGATAAGAAGGTATTCGTTGTTGTAACTCTGTTCTGCCAGGATGGGGAACATCTGCTCACAATAGCGATTGGGAAATCGCGCAGTGTCCTTTGCGAGGAAGGCTTTCTCTTTTTCATCAACCTTTATAATCCTCTTAATTCTTTTTGTGGAGGGCTTTACTGCAGTTGAAGAAGGCTC